>NC_092333.1:398059166-398412500 GCF_046630445.1 Rutidosis leptorrhynchoides
CAAACGAACTTAACCTGGTTCAAAATCAAAGATTCAGAATTAAGGGGTATGGACAAAGCGTATGAAACAAGCTGATGCAATTTTTCGATGATTGCAACTTATATCTTCAATTACATATTAACTGATTAATAATCGATGATTGCAATTAACTTATATCTGCAAACACATCTTCAATAACTGATGATGATTGAAATTAGATGCGTACGATGTTAGTATAAATTACTAATAATAATAATAATAATGCATATGTTTAGGGTTTAGGGTTTAGGGTTCATGCATATGGTATAATGTTCAGGGTATATGGTTTAGGGTATCATATAAGGGTTTATGGTTTAGGGTATCGGGTAAGGGTTTAGGGTATCGGGTAAGGGTTTAGGGTTTAGGATTTAGGGTTTACAGTTAAGGGTTTAGGGTTCAGGGTTAAGTTTTTATGATTTAATGTTTATGGTTAAGGGTGTAGGGTTTAGGGTTTAGGGTTTAGGGTTTAGTGTTTAGGGTATAGGGTTTAGTGTTTAGGGTTTATCGTTTAGGGTTTAGGGTTTAGGATTAAGTGTTGTGTGTATGTATGTGTTTGTGTATATGTGTGTCCGGGTGTGTGGGTGTGCGGGTGGGAGGGTGGGTGTTTATTTTGCTTGTTTGTGGCCTACTTGAAATTACATGTCTCTGCGCACTATATTATCCATGCTATTTGTCCTATCGTTATGCTTTACTAGCTATATGTGTCCTCTTTTTATGGCTACTTTATATGGTTGCATCTTCCTAGGCTCACTTAACTCTTACTGGTACGTATCATTTGCCCTCAATTTTTTTTTTATGAGCATTTCTGGCTGGAGGTCCTTTAGGAAGCAATCTTTTTTGCTTCTAGATTAGAGGGAGAGAAGACCTGATCTAGTCGCGGGTTCTATACCCGAGGGTGGAGTAGTGACTTCCTTCTAATCCAGGGTACGAGGAATGATTGTCTACACCCTGTGATGACACGGGAAATTCCGACCAAATTTAAACTTAATTTATATATGACTTCGACACGATAAGCAAAGCCTATTGTGTAGAGTCTCAAAAAGCTTGAACTAGTGTCATACATTCAATTAACCTTTGGCTATTCTCGACGATTCACGAATAATTAGAGTAAATGAATATGTAAATTACATATATACATATATAAATATAAATATAAGTGTATGAAATTTTGAATAAACTTTAATCAATTAATATTAAAATTTGTAAAATAGTATATAGTATATATATATAATAACTAAGTACTATTAAAAATTAATATATATGAACATACATATTATATTATTATGAATCTATATGTGATTCCTATTAAATAAATACCTAAAATATATAATATAATAATATTAAATAAATAATAAATAGGATTTTATTTGATTACAAGTTTAATTATGATTGATATAATAATATTATTTTCATTACTTTCATTATTATTATTGTTGTTAAAAATTAATATTAATATATGTATCATTATAACTTCTAATATATATATATATATATATATATATATATATATATATATATATATATATATATATATATAATTTAATATGTTTAAGTTGTATTATTATTAATGTTATTATTATTATTAAGAATACTAATATAACTAATATTATTAGTATCACTAATAAGTTTACTATTACCATTTATATTATTATTACCTTTATTAGTAAATAAAATCATCATTTTTGTTAGTATTATCATATTATTACTTGTCATTTATTATTATTAGCCTATATTAATAATATTATTAGAAATATTATTATTAGTATTATTAATATTAATATTAGTAGTGTTAATATAATTACATTAGTTAATTATCAAAAAGTAAGAATTTGATATAAATATATATACAAATACATAATCAGTATATATAAATATAGTTACATATAAATACATATACTTATAGAAAATACAGAATTTTTTTATAAACATGTATAGGTCATACATACGCGTAATTTTTTTTAAACATCTGATATATCCTTTTATTTATTTATGTCTCTTGTCTGCTTTTGATTGTTTTTTTCTCCTAATTTAATTCTTGTCGATCATTGGTACATAACAATGCATATCCGTGATTTCACAGGGCTTCTACTTCAATTATAAGTTCAACTTACAATATTACACTTCAATTGTAGATATTAAAAAAAAAAGAGATAAACCCGATATACCTCTGTATTCCATCTTTTTGAGCATATTTTGATTTCGAAAAAATTCTCAAAATCCATAAATGCAGAAAGTTTCTAATTCATGTCTTGAATCTTTCCTCAAAATCCCAAGTTCCAATTCTTAGAAACGAAGACGAATTTTTGAGTCAAAGATTTTGAAACAAAAAGTCAAACCGTGTTCATCAATGAAATTGAAGTTTTATAGATCATTTTTGCTAAAATTAATGATTGAGGAAGGTTTTATGGATCATTTAAAACTCAATTCGTGTTATCAACTTTATCCAAAACATTCTAGATTGCAAAATCATTTTTTTTTGTATGTAGCGACGGCAGAAGTCGCTGTTTTTTTTTATTTTTTTCTTAGCTTTTATTAATTTAGTATTTCAATTATAATTCGTTGATGGAACAATTTAACATCCTAAACTTGAGTTGGTAACTATTATTAAGATTTAAAGGATTTGGGTCGATTGATTTTTTTTTTTAAAGAAGATGAAGGAGAGGATAGAGCAGAAGAGGGTATAATAAGATTTAAAAGGGATATAATTCAGGAAAAAATCAAATGGAGTGATGGTTGAGTATGTTGGTTAGTGAACGAGAGGTCGGGGGTTCGAGTCTGGTTGTTTCCATTCTTTTTGGAAAATATTTAAGGTAGCTTCCTTATTATTATTATTATTATTATTATTATTATTATTATTATTATTATTATTATTATTATTATTATTATTATTATTATTATTATTATTATTATTATTATTATTATTATTATTATTATTATTATTATTATTATTATTATTATTATTATTATTATTATTAATATTATCATTTTATTATTATTATGATTATTATTGTTATGTTATTATTATTGTTATTGTTATTAGTGTTATTATTAGTATTACAATTATTATTATTAGTATCATAGTTATAAGGATTATAAATATTATTATTAGTGTTATTAATATTAGTATAATTCGTAACAATGTAATTAATAAGATTATTATCATTATTATTAGTATTACCATTAATACTATTATTATCATTTAAAAACTATTAGTATCATCATTACTAACATTATCATTATTAGTATTATTATTGTTATTATTATTAACAGTTATATTACAAAATTTATAATAAAAGTTGATAGGGCTAAAATTATGAATATAATATAACATTAAGTTATAGGAACTATAGATATAGGTTTAGAAACTAAACAGGAAGTTTATGATAAATCTGTTTATTATTATTAACACTGCTATTATTATTATTACTATCATTATATTACTAAGAGAATTTATCACTTTTTTTAAAACTATTATTCTTACTAAAATTAACATATTTATTAAAGTTAATATCTTTATTAAGATTATTAGTATTAAAATTAATATTATTATTAATAATACTACTATCAATATTATGACTATCACTCTTATCATTTTTAGCATTATTAAAAGTAAATATTTTTATATAAAGATACACTGCAATAATACTAATTTTACATGTCAATATACTTTTTATTATTAAAATGATATTAACTAAACTATATATATATATACATATTTATACATACAATGTATCACTTAATACATAAATATATATTGTTATCATATATAAACCCTAATAGATTTTATTATTAACATATTAAAGAATGATAAATAATAGTTATATAAGATATATAAATTAAATATATTAAACTATCTATATCTATATAACATATAATATAACAAGTATATTATTAATAATAATAATAATATATATAAACTTGATCGATTACGATTACATGTATATTACCAAATATACAAATGATATAGGTTCGGGAATCCAAGGCCAACCCTGCATTGTTCAGTTGTTCAATGCCGTCATATGTATTTTTACTACAAAATACAATATTGTGAGTTTCATTTGCCTTTTTACCCGTTATATTTTTGGGCTAAGAATACATGCGCAACTTTTATAAATGTATTACGAAATAGACACAAGTAATTGAAACTACATTGTATTGTTGAATGATTGAAGCCGAATATGCCCCTTTTTGCTTGGTAACCTAAGAATTTGGAAACCGATCTCCAAATTGACGTGAATCCTAAAGATAGATCTATGGGCCCGACGAACCCCATCCAAAGTACCGGATGCTTTAGTACTTCGATCTTGTTTTATATCATGTCCGAAGGATTTCTCGGAATGATAGGGGATATTCTTATATGCATCTAGTTAATGTCGGTTACCAGGTGTTCAATCCATATTAATGATATTTTTGTCTCTATGCATGGGACGTATATTTATGAGAACTGGAAATGAAATTCTTGTGGTCTATTAAAATGATGGAAATGATTATGTATGTTAAACTAATGAACTCACCAACGTTTTGGTTGACACTTTAAAGCATGTTTATTCTCAGGTATGAAAGAAATCTTCCGCTGCGCATTTGCTCATTTTAAAGATATTACTTGGAATCATTCATGACATATTTCAAAAGACGTTACATTCGAGTCGTTGAGTTCATCAAGATTATTATTAAGTTAATTATAGTTGGATATATTATGAAATGGTATGCATGCCGTCAACTTTCGATGTAAATGAAAATTTATCTTTTAAAACGAATGTAATGTTTGTAAAATGTATCATATAGAGGTCAAGTACCTTGCGATGTAACCAAATGTAATGTATTCGTCCAGATGGATTAGGATGGGTCCCTTCAGTTGGTATCAGAGCAGTGGTCTTAGCGAACCACGTCTACATTAGTGTGTCTAATTGATAAGTCGTTAGGATGCATTAGGGAGTCTGGACTTCGACCGTGTCTGCATGTCAAACGTTTTGCTTATCATTTCTTGTCGGAAATTATCTGCTTATCATTCTTAGTCTAGACACATTTTACTGCATTGATTGCATGAACAGTGTATAGACAAAAATTCATATCTTAGCGTATCTGATAATTCATATCTTATCGCATCTGTTACTGTAGACTTTGCCTTACATATTCCGTAGATTCCTCCGTAACTTATGGGATTTTAGTATTATATATGCATATGTAAGTTATGTATTGCAGGATACTAATCTACATCCTATAATCCATTTCTTATCAAAAATCCTTCATCTGATCGTACGAGATGAATCCCTCAAGTAGTTCGAGTCCCTCAGATTTCGATAGCTATTCCGATAGTTATTTCGACAGCTATTCCGACATGGATATTCTCCTAAGCTCCGAAAGCGGTGTTACCAGAATGAATCAATCAATCAGCCATCCCCAATTCATCTGATAGGTTCGTAGTCGATTTAATCAATAGAGACGCGAAGAAGGCGATCCTTTTCACCAACCAAATTACCCTCTTGATGATAAACCTGAAGCACTTATCGGTGAACCAGTTCGAAACACCATTTTCACCCTCATTTCCCGAATATCTCAACACGATTATATTCTATCCACAATTCTAAACCTTATTCAGCCGCTCGTTCCAATCGACAATCATTCCGGAATAATGGAAGAAGTCAACAAGCTTCGCGCTCGAGTAATCAATTTGTAGAATATGGTGCAAAACTTACCAGTTTCAGCAACAACATCAATACCATTACCACCAACAACCCAAGTTTCAACGTCACACGCCTCAATGTCTCATTCGGTACCTCGAATATAATCATTGTTCTACGAATCGTTTTACATAAACTATCTTCGTCCTTCATGGCAATTATGTGATCTTTAATGTTTTAGAGATTATGTACTCTAGTTTTAGCCGTAAATCTGATGGGTTTAATATCACATTGACTCATTAAATCCATGATTACGTCTGAAGAAAATATATATGTATATATGTTTTCATAAAGATTGTAATTAAAAATTCTTTTGTACAAACTGTTAATGGTGAAAATATTTTAACGGGTAGGTAATACCCGAGGAATATTTAGATTTCATATTAATAAGTTACATTGTACATTCTTCGAATCTGATTCAATAGTCATTTACTATCCTATTTACAACCACCGATATACGTATCCGTTCACCGCAGAATAATCATTTTCATTCAATTTCATATTTGGATTTTGACCTATCAGAATCCAACAAGTGGCATAATGAAGAAAACATTGGAAAAAAATAAAATTTGTTAGAAACAAACGAATTAACTATGAGAAATTCTATTAAGAATCCACTCTAACAAAATCCTAGCTAACTGTTCCTAGCTAACTGTTAATTCCGTATTACATTTTATTTATCGCAATTTATTTTATCGCAATTTAATTCTCGCAATTTTATTTATTGTCATTTAATTTCTGTTATTTATTTTTACGCACTTTAAATATCGGGACGCGTATACAAGGTTTTGACATATCATATCGACGCATATATATATATATATATATATATATATATATATATATATATATATATATATATATATATATATATATATATATATTATTTGGAATAACCATAGACACTCTATATACAGTAATGATCGAGTTCTCTATACAGGCTTGAGGTTGATTCTTAAATAATATATATACTTTGAGTTGTGATCGAGTCTGAGACATGTACACGGGTCACGATACGTATTAATAAATTCGAATATTATATATTATATTATATATGAATTATTGAATTGCTAACTGTGGACTAGTAACTGTGGACTACCAACATTGGACAATTAAAATGAATTAAAATATTGATTATAACATATGAAACTAAACAATTCTTCAAGTTTGCCACTTGATTTCATCTTAAACCTCAATTGTATCTTGACGATTACAATCTGCGTACAAACCTTTCATGATTCTTGAAAATACCTCAATCCAGAGAATGAATCAACCGCACTTCAACTACGGAAGAAAAGATTAATGCATATAGTTATGCACATGAAAACACTCGGAACCTGAGTAAACGTTAAACACGTATCTGTGTTAACTCTTTTGGCATGGTTATTACCGAAAATAACTTTGCAATCTCTTTCTAAATTAGCCAATTTTGTCACAGCTTCAGCAAGTCAACTTTGACTTTTCATTCGAAACAACCTTATTATAGACTTGATATATATGCGTGCTCTTTTATTATTACCGGGGAACCTTTTATATTCCACCATATTACCAGCAGACGTACCAGCAACCTCGTTGCTTCTTGACTTAAATCTCTCTGATAAATCATTATATTTATTGAAACCCTATCATATACTCATCCGCACCTTGTAACGAGAACTGCCATACCAATTACCAGGAATCAGTAATCGGTACTTTGAAAACTCACAGCATATCTACATCAACAGTTATATGTATAACATTTATCTCTTAAGAATTATGATCTTTCATTCTGAAATTCTGAAAAGCACTCAGTCTTCAAATCAATACTCTGAATATTGAAAAATCTGAATGAAGCAGCAAAAACCGTAGACAACCGTAAACGACCTTAATCGTCGAAAGTTTGATGATAAAGATTAGTATGTTGAAAAAGCTCAGAAAAGTTGGAACTAGAAAACGGATTGAGCTAACTACGAAGGAGACCAAGGACAAATACAAGGACCAAACCCTATATTCAAAAAAAAAAAAAAAATCCGGGTAATACTGGATCCGTTGAAATCTTTAGAGAATATCTTGCTCCAAATTCATGTTAAAATCTTGCGGAAAATTTTTCTTCATCAACCTTCGAACTTGGAAATTCCAAAATATCATCACAAATATCTTCGATATTTCTGAGGATATTTTCATAAATATTCTTGTCCAAAATTATTTATCTCTTCCTGCAATTTATGTTACATCATAAAGGAAACTGCTTTAGTTTCTAAATTTCTTTAAAATTTGAGTTAGAATTATAAATGAATTTCTTCATCACAACTTGATTCAAAAATTCTAAGATATCATCGTACCTTTATTTTAAATACCATCGATATATCTGAAGATATTCTTATCTGAAATCATTTATCTCTTCGCGCTATCAATGTTACATCATATAAGAAACTATTAGTTTCTATATTCTGTCAACTTTCGAGTTTAAACTATGAATGTTTTTGAAGTAGTGTTGGGAACTGATGCATGAGTTAGTATAATATAATGACACTTGATCAACGTGATTATATTACAGTAAGTCATGCTGAGTTTCTAATGGAACGTGATGATTCACAGATCATATCGGCATCACGTGCCATGTTACATAACTCTTTCATTCAAATTAACTACTGAACATATCAAGAAAATATACTCTTGATAGTTCTATTCTCAGTGATTCTGGTAATTTGACAAATCAAATCGTGCTATTACGTTCTTTCTTGCTTAGAACATTAAGTTCATTCGGAACTCCATACCTACAAATTCTGGACCAATACTTGTGAAAAGAAAACAAAAGCATGAAGCTCCGAAATAGAAAGGGGGAATAAATCGCAACAAATAAGAGAGAGCAGTAACAGTAGATGACAATGATTATAGAAAACAGAAGCAGGGACACCGAAATATAAGAGAAAATATAAAGCCCAATAACAACACGGAGATTACAAACCGTGGATATTAATAGGAATAGCAATATAAAGACACGGTAAAATTAAGAATAGTATCATCCCAAGGTAATAGTAGAAGTAAACAGATTCTTCTGGTGGAAGAATAAAAAGAAGGATGACAGAAAGGATAATTAGGAAAATATCAATGATTAGAACTGGATGAAGCATTTTCAAAATCTTTTAGAAGTAAGAATTAAGAATGAAAGTATAGAAAATGGGAGTGGTGGAAAATAATGGAACGAAAAAAGTTTAATTTATAATGGAAATATCAGACAGAGTAATCGATGCAGATCATCGTATTTAATTATAGAGATCTTAATTTCCATAAATCCTGAAGAATCAGATCTTATAGATTTTCAAGATTTTCTTTTAAATCTCTGGAATTCCGGAATTCAACCAAGACAACGTCAAAAGTTAAGACGCACCTTATTTTCTGAATTCAACCATTACTAGTCAAAAGTTATGATTGAAATTTGTCTTTCTCATTTCACTCTTTCGTGATAGCTTCACTCGTACTCTTCGAGTAATCGAATTATCCTATCTATACTACTCAATAGTAAGAAAACTCTATTTATCAGCTTATATGAATCATGAAAACATTTTTATTGTTAACCATGACCACCTCACTCAAATTTCGGGACGAAATTTATTTAACGGGTAGGTACTGTGATGACCCGGGAAATTCCGACCAAATTTAAACTTAATTTATATATGACTTCGACACGATAAGCAAAACCTATTATGTAGAGTCTCAAAAAGTTTGAACTAGTGTCATACATTCAATTAACCTTTGGCTATTCTCGACGATTCACGAACAATTAGAGTAAATGAATATGTAAAATACATATATAAATATAAATATAAGTGTATGAAATTTTGAATAAACTTTAATCAATTAATATTAAAATTTGTAAAATAGTATATAGTATATATATATATATAATAACTAATTACTATTAAAAATGAATATATATGAACATCCATATTATATTATTATGAATCTATATGTGATTCCTATTAAATAAATACCTAAAATATATAATATAATAATATTAAATAAATAATAAATAGGATTTTATTTAATTACAAGTTTAATTATGATTGATATAATAATATTATTTTCATTACTTTCATTATTATTATTGTTGTTAAAAATTAATATTAATATCTGTATTATTATAACTTCTAAAATATATATATATATATATATATATATATATATATATATATATATATATATATATATATATATATATATATATATATATATATATATATATATATATATATATATATATATATATATATATGTTTAAGTTGTATTATTATTAATGTTATTATTATCATTAAGAATACTAATATAACTAATATTATTAGTATCACTAATAAGTTTACTATTACCATTTATATTATTATTATCTTTATTAGTAAATAAAATCATCATTTTTGTTAGTATTATCATATTATTACTTGTCATTTATTATTATTAGCCTATATTAATAATATTATTAGAAATATTATTATTAGTATTATTAATATTAATATTAGTAGTATTAATATAATTACATTAGTTAATTATCAAAAAGTAAGAATTTGATATAAATATATATACAAATACATAATCAGTATATATAAATATAGTTACATATAAATACATATACTTATAGAAAATACAGATTTTTTTTATAAACATGTATAGGTCATACATACGCGTAATTTTTTTTTAAACATCTGATATATCCTTTTATTTATTTATGTCTCTTGTCTACTTTTGATTGTTTTTTTCTCCTGATTTAATTCTTGTCGATCATTGGTACATAACAATGCATATCCGTGATTTCACTGGGCTTCTACTTCAATTATCAGTTCAACTTACAATATTACACTTCAATTGTAGATATTAAAAAAAAGAGATAAACCCGATATACCTCTGTATTCCATCTTTTTGAGCATATTTTGATTTCAAACAAATTCTCAAAATCCATAAATGCAGAAAGTTTCTAATTCATGTCTTGAATCTTTCCTCAAAATCCCAAGTTCCAATTCTTAGAAACGTAGATGAATTTTTGAGTCAAAGTTTTTGAAACAAAAAGTCAAACCGTGTTCATCAATCAAATTGAAGTTTTATAGATCATTTTTTGCTGAAATTAATGATTGAGGAAGTTTTTATGGATCATTTAAAACACAATTCGTGTTATCAACTTTGTCCAAAACATTCTAGATTGCAAAATTATTTTTTTTTTGTATGTAGCGACGGTAGCTGTCGCTGTTTTTTTTATTTTTTTTCTTCGCTTTTATTAATTTAGTATTTCAATTATAATTCATTGATGGAACAATTTAACATCCTAAACTTGAGTTGGTAACTATTATTAAGATTTAAAGGTTTTGGGTCGATTGAATTTTTTTTTAAAGAAGATGAAGGAGAGGATAGAGCAGAAGAGGGTGTAATAAGATTTAAAAGGGATATAATTCAGGAAAAAATGAAATGGAGTGATGGTTGAGTATGTTTGTTAGTGAACGAGAGGTCGGGGGTTCGAGTCTGGTTGTTTCCATTCTTTTTGGAAAATATTTAAGGTAGCTTCCTTATTATTATTATTATTATTATCATTATTATTATTATTAATATTATCATTTTATTATTATTATGATTATTATTGTTATGTTATTATTATTGTTATTGTTATTAGTGTTATTATTAGTATTACAATTATTATTATTAGTATCATAGTTATAAGGATTATAAATATTATTATTAGTGTTATTAATATTAGTATAATTCGTAATAATGTAATTAATAAGATTATTATCATTATTATTAGTATTACCATTAATACTATTATTATCATTTAAAAACTATTAGTATCATCATTACTAACATTATCATTATTAGTATTATTATTGTTATTATTATTAACAGTTATATTACAAAATTTATAATAAAAGTTGATAGGGCTAAAATTATGAATATAATATAACATTAAGTTATAGGAACTATAGATATAGGTTTAGAAACTAAACAGGAAGTTTATGATAAATCTGTTTATTATTATTAACACTGCTATTATTATTATTACTATCATTATATTATTAAGAGAATTTATCACTTTTGTTAAAACTATTATTCTTACTAAAATTAACATATTTATTAAAGTTAATATCTTTATTAAGATTATCATTATTAATATTAATATTATTATTAATAATACTACTATCAATATTATGACTATCACTCTTATCATTTTTAGCATTATTAAAAGTAAATATTTTTATATAAAGATACACCGCAATAATACTAATTTTACATATCAATATACTTTTTATTATTAAAATGATATTAACTAAACTATATATATATATATATATACATATATATATACATATATATATACATACAATGTATCACTTAATACATAAATATATATTGTTATCATATATAAACCCTAATAGATTTTATTATTAACATATTAAAGAATGATAAATAATAGTTATATAAGATATATAAATTAAATATATTAAACTATCTATATCTATATAACATATAATATAACAAGTATATTATTAATGATAATAATATATATAAACTTGCTCGATTACGATTACATGTATATTAACAAATATACAAATGATATAGGTTCGTGAATCCAAGGCCAACCCTGCATTGTTCAGTTATTCAATGCCGTCATATGAATTTTTACTACAAAATAAAATATTGTGAGTTTCATTTGCCTTTTTACCCTTTATATTTTTGGGCTGAGAATGCATGCGCAACTTTTATAAATGTTTTACGAAATAGACACAAGTAATTAAAACTACATTATATGGTTGAATGATCGAAGTCGAATATGCCCCTTTTTGCTTGGTAACCTAAGAATTTGGAAACCGATCTCCAAATTGACGCGAATCCTAAAGATAGATCTATGGGCCCGACGAACCCCATCCAAAGTACCGGATGCTTTAGTACTTCGATTTTGTTTTATATCATGTCCGAAGGATTTCCCAGAATGATAGGGGATATTCTTATATGCATCTAGTTAATGTCGGTTACCAGGTGTTTAATCAATATTAATGATATTTTTGTCTCTATGCATGGGATGTATATTTATGAGAACTGGAAATGAAATTCTTGTAGTCTATTAAAATGATGGAAATGATTATTTATGTTAAACTAATGAACTCACCAACCTTTTAGTTGACACTTTAAAGCATGTTTATTCTCAGGTATGAAAGAAATCTTCCGCTGTGCATTTGCTCATTTTAAAGATATTACTTGGAATCATTCATGACATATTTCAAAAGACGTTGCATTCGAGTCGTTGAGTTCATCTAGATTATTATTAAGTCAAATATAGTTGGATATATTATGAAATGGTATGCATGCCGTCAACTTTCGATGTAAATGAAAATTTATCTTTTAAAACGAATGCAATGTTTGTAAAATGTATCATATAGAGGTCAAGTACCTCGCGATGTAACTAAATGTAATGTATTCATCCAGATGGATTAGGACAGGTCCCTTCACCTACCTTCCCCATACCCTACATCTGTGGGATTGGGTATTGTTGTTGTTGTTGTTGTTGTTGTTGTTGTTGTTGTTGTGATTAAGTGTTTACGATTTAATGTTTAGGGTTAGGGTTTAGTATTAAGTGTTTATGATTTAATGTTTAGGGTTTAGGCATTTATGGTTTAGGGTTAAGTGTTTATGATTTAATGTTTAGGGTTTAGGGTTTACCGTTTAGGGTTTAGGGTTTAGGGTTAAGTGTTTATGATTTAATGTTTATAGTTAAGGGTGTAGGGTTTAGGGTTTAGAGTATAGGGTTTAGTATTTAGGGTATAGGGTTTAGTGTTTAGGATTTAGGGTTTATCGTTTAGGGTTTAGGGTTTAGGGTTCAGGGTTAAGTGTTTATGATTTAATGTGTATGGTTAAGGGTGTAGGGTTTAGGGTTTTGGGTTTAATGTTTAGAGTATAGTGTTTAGTGTTTAGGGTTTAGGTTTATCTTTTAGGGTTTAGGGTTTAAGGTTTAGGATTAAGTGTTTATGATTTAATGTTTAGGGTTTAGTGTTTATGGTTTAGGGTTAAGTGTTTATGATTTAATGTTTAGGGTTTAGGGTTTATCGTTTAGGGTTTAGGGTTAAGTGTTTATGATTTAATGTTTAGGGTTTAGGGTTTATCGTTTAGGGTTTATCGTTTAGGGTTTAGGGTTTACCGTTTAGGGTTAAGGGTTAAGTACGTGTTTATGATTTAATGTTTATACTTAAGGGTGTATGGATAAGGGTTTAGGGTCAAGTGTTTAAGGTTTAGGGTTTAGGGTTTAGGGTTTAGGGTTTAATGCACAGTACGTACGTTAAATAGATTAACACATATGATAAACGATGTTAAATTACGATCAATTATGATATATTTAAAAAAAAATATACATTTTTTGACTAATTAAATTAATTTCGTGTACATTTTTTCTATAAAGTTTACAAATTATTTACCAGTAATAAGCTAGATAGAGAAGTTATCCTCAATTAATTTTCACCAAAACTTACCCTCTCAAAAGATACCACCAAATATCACGGATTTCGGACCCAAATGTTGAACCTGATCCAATTTTTTTCATTCAACAAATTTGGGTAAATTCAAATATCACCTCCAAAAATTTGAGTAAATTCAAATATCACCTCCAAAATTTGGGAGGTGATCTTTCCACACTAGCATTTGATCCATCCACTCTATAATAATACAAACTTCCTATTTTACCCTTAAACTACAATGAAGTCAATATACTATTTACCAGGGTAAAAAAGGTAATTTAGATTGTTTTGGTGTGGATGGATCAAAACTAGTGTGTGCGCTAAATCAAATTGGGGTTAGTTAAAAGGTTTCTGAACAACTCATGTATCTCTTTTTTCACCAATCCAAAGAACTCCACTGGTATATCTTTTTTCACAAGAACACATGTATCTCTCTTTTTTCACAAAAATGGATTATTCGTATTTGATTTTCTTGTATGTTATTAACGATTCTGTAAATTTAATTGTTCTTAACTACTCACTATATAAAATTGTTTATAACTCTGTTGCGTTAATTGATATAATTGCTCATTATTGTTCTTTACATTCTTGTAGATTATGGCAATTGAAGGAATAAAAAAGACTTCCCTTAGATCCTCTTAACAGGTTGTGGCTACTGCTACGAGTCAACAACCAATAATAAAACTAATAACAAATGACGGTTCGTTGCACTCAATACCATTAGAAAACTAGCTAGTGTTAATTCTCATGTCACCAAAGAATTATCCTCAAAATCCAAGCTGCAAAAGGGTCATGTAAGTGATACGAGGCCGAGGATAAATAAAAGTGAAGTTCAACGAGTTAGTGTCAGCCATGAAGAAGGTATAGGTGCGGGTCTTAGAGATGAAGATACGAAGCCCGAGGATGAAGCACAACGACCAATAGAAGAACACGATGATTACACAAGCTATTTTGAAGATCTTGAAGAGCATCGTCAACAAACTGAACTACAACAAACTAAAGAAGGTTTATGTGTGAATGATACAACGACTTTGAGAGATGAATCAGGTTATTTTTTCTTTTTCTAATTTGGTTTGTTTATTTGATTTATATTGTTTCTTGTTTAGTATATCAGTTGTAAATCAAGTGCACATATTTTGTAGATAATCAAGTTGATAGACTGAGAGGACCGACTCTTATGCGGAAAATTTGGAAACAAAAGTCATCTATTCGAATTCCTATTGTTGTTAATGAACATGGATAGCCAATTGTTGCAAACAGTAGTAAATTTACCCATTTTCTTGGTCACTTATCGCGGAGTTACCAGTATTGTTCAATTTATAGACCGTGGAACAAATTTAAACCCGAAAAAAAGAATAAGTTGCTGAAGTTCTTAAGGGTACATATTTTAAAATCTGCGTGATAATAAGTTTTTTTTTTATCTCATGTGATATATATGTTTTTTCTTTTTATAATTTGTAGACAAAGTCTGATATTCCACCAACTGCTGATTCTTGGATATTCCAATCATATGGGTGCAAGATGAAAAATTGGAGGGCGAGAGTTAAGGACTATTTCTTTGAGCAGTCTAAACCAATAGAGGCTCAATTAAAGTCACCACCTCTAGAACAAACCGAAAGACATTGGAGAACACTTCTTGAATATTGGACCAGAGATAATGTGATGGTATGATATATTCTTACACTTTCATGTAGATAGACTAACGATCATGGCTAAACAATAAGAATAAGATAGATGTTCAATGGTTAGTTGATGTATACCAAATCTTTGACTTTTCTTAGCTATATTTTACACGTTTTCCTCTTGTAACTAGTAGCCATTGTACTTGGGCCTGGACCACCAAATGTAACATAGCATATGTAGCACTCAATGGGAGATCCTTGATGAAGAAAGAATAAAGCCAATAGGGCTAACATCAGTTACTTCATCATGATTTGATCTCATGGAATACTGACCACTTGTTTCTTGTTCAGGAGATGACCGAAAAAAAAGCCAATAGGGCTAAAAAGAAGTTGTCACAATTGACGGGAAAAAAAAGTTTTGCAAGAATTCATGAAGAACTGAAGGTTATATCATTGGGGAATTATTTATATAGTATAGCTTTTGAATATACATCGTTAATAGTTACCTCGGTTTTACTCATTGTAGGTGAGTACTGAAACGAACCGTCCATATTACTATAAACGTAGTACGTTATTCATTGGTCCCATAGTGAGGTATTTGACCTCTATATGATACGTTTTAGAAAAATATTGCATTCGTTTTATAAAAAGCACACCATTATTATACATAATGCATGTTTTAAACAAGTGGGCGATTATTTAAGAAATAATCCCCATGATACATCGGTTTCCAAATACTACACACGTGACATAACATTCGAATATAATACATGATAAAGGTTTTATTGAATGCAACACTTCATTTAAACAAAAGCATGAGACTCCATGCACAGCTTGCTCAGATAATGCAACAGCGGAAGACTTTCTTAAGGACTTGAGAATAAACATGCTTAAACAGTCAACACAAAGGTTGGTGAGATATATATGTTTAAAGCTAGCATCGATATAAATATAGACCACAAGATTTCATAGTTATAAATATATGTACACTCGCAAGTGTATAAAAGTATTCTATAAGTTGTTGAGTGCTTCGGTAACCATACTTAACCATTAATGTAGCATATTCCCTTTATTATGAAATCTCCCTACACTGTACCAAGTGTAGTAAAAACGAAGTACAATGCAACCGTTTACGATACTAGAGCGACTAGCCCGGTTGGGGTTGTCAAACCCAATAGATCTATCAATAGAATTCACGCTTACATGTTCTTACAACATGTAAATATTAGTTACCAAGCTATTAGGGAAGATATGCAAGGTGGTACAACTCAACGTAGAATATATTTTAAGTACTTGTGTCCATGGCGTAAAACATAAAATGCATGTATTCTCATCCCAAAATATTTTAAGAGTTTAAAAATGGGACTATATACTCACGGTAGTAAAAGTATATTAATAATAAGTTTTCAACTTATTAAAAATATGGCCATCGTCCTTGAATTCACGAACCTGTAACAATATATATATATATATATATATATATATATATATATATATATATATATATATATATATATATATATATATATATATATATATATATATATATATATATATATATATATATATATATATATATATATATCAAAATGTAATACCACTATTATTCATATCATATCTTCAATCACATGTGATTGTTTAAGTTCATACTTTCAATCACGTGTGATTGTTTAAGTTTATATTTTCAATCACGTGTGATTGTTTAAGTTCATATTTTCAATCACGTGTGATTGTTTAAGTTTATATTTTCAATCACGTGTGATTGTTTAAGTTTAAGTTGTCAAGTTAGCAGTCCAATGTTAGTAGTCCACAATTAGTAGTCCACAGTTAGTAGTCCACAGTTAGTAGTCCACAATTAGTAGTACATAGTATACACGTGTTGTATAAGACTCAATTATGACCTACAATACCGCTATTGTAGTTACACGTATTGTGTATGTGGTGTCTTTTGATTTATCCGACGTATTGTGTAACCATGAAATGTTAGAATACATGTATAATACAAGAAAAGTTAACTAGGATATGGTTAGTATAGATTTTAATGAATTAATCCCGTAATCAAATTATCCATTTCTAACAAATATTGTTTTGCCCATAATTTCTTCGTTATATATCCGTTTTGAGTGACTCAAATTGTTATGGTTTCATAACGAACTGTAATTTGTGAAACTAAACTGAAAAGGTGGTGGTTTATAGTCGGAGTTACAAGTTATAATCCATATTTGAAAGAGGTAGTCATTTTTGTCGAAAGAACTACATCTTGATGACCATTTTGAAAAACATACTTCAATTTTGAGTTTAACCATGATTTTTGGGTATAGTATCATGTTCATATGAAATATCATTTTTCCAGAAGAATGACTTTTAAATCAAATATTATGAAAGTTTTTAATTATCCAACCCAAAACAGCCTCCGGTTTTACTACGACAGCGTATGTCCGGTTTTACGGTATTCTTCGTGTTTCCAAGTTTTAACTCATTAAGGTAGTATATCATATAGATATAAAACATGTGTTAAGTTGTTTTTAAAAGTCAAGTTAGAAGCATTAACTTTGTTTGCGAACACGTTTAGAATTAACTAAACTATGTTCTAGTTTATAAACTCTTATATAGATAGCTATAGACATATGAATTGAACAAGAGTTGAATTAGAGTTTTAACTCAAGTTTAGAATGCAAAGTTGCTGGAAAGAAGTAGTAGAACAAAACTAGAGAGAGTTCTTGCAATTGTGTGTGAGAATTGGAAGTAAAATTTGGAAAATGAATGTGTAAAAATGAGTTAGAAATGGTGCTTATTTATAGGCTTGTAAATTTGGTTTTTAGTGAAAATATCTAAGATAAGTTAAAATGTAATATGTCACGGATGACATATTAAATTGATTAGGTCATGGATGACATATTACACAAATAATTGCAGATTTCTATTGGTATATACCAATAGTAAATACTTCTAGAAGCTGTGTATAATACGGGTAAAAATGCCGTATGAATGCGAGTAGAATTCTTGAGGAAATTGAATGAAAATACGAGTATAGCTATCCTTTATATGTATTGGTATATTATAAAGTGTATTTAATAATTGTAAGGATGTATTTATACTCGTAATACATTATATGTAAATACATTTTAACATAAGTTAATTACGTCGTTTAAATATTAACATATATATTGTTCAAAAACTCTTTAAATTAGTAGTATGAAAATATATATATAATACTTTGTTAATATACTTAATGAGATATTTAATTATCATATTTTCAAGTTAAATCTATATATATATATATATATATATATATATATATATATATATATATATATATATATATACACACACACATACATTTATATATAATTAATACAAGTTATGACGTTCGTGAATTGTAAGAATAAAAGGGTGACTAAAAGCTTGTGTAAAACTCTTTCCGGAAGTTCAAGACTTATTAAAATTCATTGCTTATCAAGTCAGAATTATTAAATCATGTAAATAGTATAATCAAGTAGTCAGAAAAATTCGGGTCGTTACAGTACCTACCCGTTAAAGAAATTTCGTCCTGAAATTTGATCGAGATCGTCATGGATGACAATAAGAATGTTTTCATGACGAATACGAGTTGAAAATTTAGAGTTTTATCATCAGTGAGTAATATGGATAAAACAATTCGATTATGTGAAGTGTATGAGTGAAGCTATCGCAAAATAGTGAAATGAGGAAAGTAAAGATTCGTCTTAACTTTTGACGTCATCACGGTTGATTTTCGGATTAAATAAAATCTTTGTAATCTTAATAAGATTTGATTCTTCGGTAATTAAGGAAATTAGAATTTTCTACGATTAGGTGCGTAATCTGCCTCGATTGCTATGTCTGATATATCGCTATAAATTAACACCCCCTTCGTTTCCTTATTTCCACATCTTTCATCTTCTATACTTTCTTCCTTAATTCATACTTCCAAAACATTCATCAATATGCTCCATCCGGTTCTAATCCTTGATATACTCCTAACTTTTATATCTGTCATTCTTCTTTTTCATCTGTCGCCTGAAGAATCTATTCACTTCTACTATACTCTTAGTTTTATTGTGTTTTTAGTCATCCCGTGTCTTTTCGTTACAATACATATTGATATACACGGTTTGTAATTTATGTATTGTCATCGAGCCTTATATCTTTCCTTATTTTTCGAAGTCCCTACTCCTGTTTTTCCATAATCATTGACATCTACAGTTAATGGTCTTTTCTGTTTGCTGCGATTTATACCCCCTTTCTATTTCGGAGCTTCATGCTTTTGTTTTCTTTTCGCAAGTAATGGTCCAGAATTCGTAGGTATGGAGTTTCAAATTATCATAATATACAAAGTAGAAAGGAAAGGTAGTAGCACGATTTGATTTGTCAAATTACCAGAATATCCGAAAAAGACCGAATCATCAAGAAAATATTTTCTTGATATTTTTTAGAGGTTAAATAGAATGCAAGAGTCGTGTAACATGGCACATGATGACGTTATGATCTGTGAATCATCACATTCCATTTAGAAACTCAGTATGACTTACTGTGATATAATCACGTTGATCAAGTGTCATTATATTATACTAACTCATGCTTAAGTTCCCAACACTACTTCAAAAACATTCATATTTTAAACTCGAAGGTTTCAAAATTTAGAAACTAAAATAGTTTCTTTTATGATGTAACACAGATAGCGCAAAGAGGTAAATGATTTCAGATAACAATAGTTATGAAGATATCTTCAGAAACATTGAAGATATTTATAATGAAAGATATGATGATATCTTAGAATATCTAAGATCAAAGGATGATGAAGAATATTGTCCACAAGAGTTGGGAGTAAGGAGCAAGGTATTCACTAAAGACTTCAGCAGACACTGAATCATTTAGATTCTTTGAAGGCAGATTTAGTCTTTGTGATTTATCCACAGCCTCCTTCATGGTTTACTCAATCCGTTTTCCAAATCCAAACCTTCTCTTTTTCTGAGCTTTGCCAACACACTATTCTATATCATTAAACTTTTGACTGTTACGGTTGTCTACAGTTTCTGCTGCTTCATTCAGCTTTTTCAAAATTTGGGGTATTGATTCATAGACTGGGTGCTTTTCAGAAATTCAGAATTGAAGATCAAAATATCCAGGAGTTACACATTATATGTATACATATAATTGAAGTGAAAACACTGCAAGATTAGAGATTGATGATTGATGATTCCCGGTAATTGGTATGGCAATTATTGTTACAGGATATAGGTGAGTACATGATGGGGTTTCATGAATAATATAGATATTTTTCAGAGAGACTAAAGCCAAAGTTGCTGGTACATCTGCTGATAATATAGTGGAATATAAAAGTTGCTCCGGTAACGATGGCGAAAGAGCAACGTATATATTGAGGTTATAATACGCATAATCCGACTGAAAAGTTGAAGTTGACTTGCTGGAGCCGTGACAAAACTGTCTACTTTGAAAAGGAATTGTAAAGTTATTTTGGGTGATAATAATGCTAAAGGATCTCACACGGATATGTGTTGAACCTTTTCTTAGGTTCCAAGTGTCCTCCGGATGCATATCTATATGCATATATTCTTCGTATGTATCGTGTGATTGGTTCATTCTCTCGATTGTTCCTTAGTTGAGGTGTTTTCAAGAATTTTGAAGGGTTTAGACGCAGGTTGTCATCGTCAATATCCGTATAATAAATTCATCGTGAATCTTGAATGATACGAATATCTTTATGAGTTTTGTGAATGAAAGTGATGTTCTAGTATAGTTTGAATTTAAAGTATGATTTTGAAGGATGTAGGAATCTAAGAGTGATGTCATCTGTTTAATCTTGAATTGGATTATGATATTTCAAAACCAGAATATGTAATTGAATTTGAATGAGAATGGTTATTCTGGTTTCTATGAAAGAATGTATATTGTTGTGAAAGTAGTGAGTATGGTTAATGATTATTAAATCAGAATTGAAGAATGTACAGTATAACATATTAATTGTGAATTTGTATAATTCTCGGGTATTACCTACCCGTTAAAGTTTCACAAGTAATATTTTGTACAAGAGAATTTTTATTACAGTCTTTATGAAAATATATGTTTTTATATTTTCTGCAGATGTAATATAGATTTAATGAGTTAATATACTATTAAACTCATTTGATTTTTGCTGGAGCTAGAATGAATAACCCCTAAAATTTTAGAGATTACATAATTTTTGCGGAGTATTTCTTCAACGTAAATGAAATTATGAATCAATACTTCATTATTCATTTTTATTGATATTTCCTCGGTGATTGATGTTGGTGTTCGTAGAATTCTTGTGAACTTTGCAAGACACGAATGACGTTTTCTAGAAAGTTTCGAGTAGAAAATGAAAGTGTGAAATCTAACACGTACTCGAACAATACACTTGGTTTATTATGAAATGGAATCTATTGAGTTGAAGCAGATATTATAATTAATGATTGTTAAGTCATTAACGAAGGATGTACATCATAGCATATTAGTAATATGAATTAACCGAGTAGTATCTACCCTTTAACATTCACACATAATAGCTTAGTATGAAAAGATATATTGTGATTTAAAAACTCATATATATATAAAATATACATATAAAATTTTCAGAGGGAATCAGTTAATACTTCATAACTCGTTGATACAATATGCTCGTTGTTGATTTGTGATGATGTCGGTGATTATGGAACTGGCGGAGCTTGTGATGTTGTAGGTGCTGCTGGTACTAGTGATGCTCTCGGTACTGCTGGTGCTTCTTGTATAACAAGTCTATTTTGTAACGCACGCACCATTCCTGTCAGGGTTTCTTTTCTCTCCTCTATCATCTCTATCCATCCACTCATCTTGATTTACTGTTATGATTAGAATAAATAATCTCTAAAACTTTAGAGATTACATAATCACCGTAGAATATTTCTCCAATGAAGTTATGAATCAATACTTCATCGTTTGATGTTGTTGGTATTCCTTGGTATCTACAGGGCGTATGACGTTGATGCTTGTAGGTCAGATTGTGATGTTGGGGCTTGCGATGCGGATGTTATTGATGGTGGTAATGGTACTGTTGGTTGGATGCGGGTGGTGCAGTTGGTGCTTGTGGGGCTTGTGATGCTTGTAAGTTCTGCATCATATTCTCTAAAGCCACCACTCTAGCGCGAAGCTCGTTGACTTCTTCTAGTACACCGGAATGGTTGGAAGTTAGAATGAGCGGATGAATAAGATCTATAAGTTTAGATAATATATAATCGTGGTGAGATACTTTGGAAATGAGGGTGAAAATGGTGTTTCGGAATGGTTCACCGGTAAATGCTTCAGGTTCTTCGCCGAGAGGGAAATTTGGTGGGTGGAAAGGATCGCCTTCTTCTCGTCTCCATTGACTGAGTCATCTACGAACTCATCCCCAATCCATCCAGAATAGATGATGGCTAATCAGTTGATCCATTCCGGTTATACTGCTTTCGGAGCTCAGGTGAATATCCATATCGGAATAGCTGTCGGAATCCGATGAACTTGAACTAGTTGAAGGATCCATCTCGTACAGAGTAGAGAAAATATTTTTGAAATGAAATAAATTATAGGACTAGTTTGGTATTCCTCAATACATAATTTACATATGTATTTATAATACCAGAATCCCATAAGTTACGAAGGATTTTATGGAAGATGTTAGACAGAGTTTACTGTAATAGATATGCTTAAGATATGAAATTTGTCTATACACTATCTATGCAATAAATACAGTAAGACTCATCTAGACTTAAGATGATAAGCGGGTAATTTCCGACAAGAAACGAAAAGCAAAACTTTTGACATGCAGACACTGTCGAAGTCTAGACTCACTAATGCATCCTAACATCTATCAGTTAGACACACTAATTCAAAACCTGGTTCGCTAAGACCCCTGCTCTCATACCAACTGAAATGACCCGTCCATATTACTATAAACGTAGTACGTTATTCATTGGTCCCATAGCGAGGTATTTGACCTCTATATGATACGTTTTAGAATAATATTGCATTCGTTTTATAAAAAGCACACCATTATTATACATAATGCATGTTTTAAACAAGTGGGCGATTATTTAAGAAATAATCCCCATGATACATCGGTTTCCAAATACTACACACGTGACATAACAGTCGAATATAATACATGATAAAGGTTTTATTGAATGCAACACTTCATTTAAACAAAAGCATGAGGCTCCATGCACAGCTTGCTCAGATAATGCAACAGCGAAAGACTTTCTTAAGGACCTGAGAATAAACATGCTTAAACAGTCAACACAAAGGTTGGTGAGATATATAGGTTTAAAGCTAGCATCGATATAAATATAGACCACAAGATTTCATAGTTATAAATATATGTATACTCGCAAGTGTATAAAAGTATTCTATAAGTTGTTGAGCGCTTCGGTAACCATACTTAACCATTAATGTAGCATATTCCCTTTATTATGAAATCTCCCTACACTGTACCAAGTGTAGTAAAAACGAAGTACTATGCAACCGTTTACGATACTAGAGCGACTAGCCCGGTAGGGGTTGTCAAACCCGATAGATCTATCAATAGGATTCGCGCTTACATGTTCTTACAACATGTAAATATTAGTTACCAAGCTATTAGGGAAGATATGCAAGGTGGTACAACTCAACGTAGAATATATTTTAAGTACTTGTGTCCATGGCGTAAAACATAAAATGCATGTATTCTCATCCCAAAATATTTTTAGAGTTTAAAAATGGGACTATATACTCACTGTAATAAAAGTATATTAAAAATAAGTTTTCAACTTATTAAAAATATGGCAGTCATCCTTGGATTCACGAACCTGTAACATATATATATATATATATATATATATATATATATATATATATATATATATATATATATATATATATATACATATATATATCAAAATGTAATACAACTATTATTCATATCATATCTTCAATCACATGTGATTGTTTAAGTTCATACTTTCAATCACGTGTGATTGTTTAAGTTTATATTTTCAATCACGTGTGATTGTTTAAGTTTAAGTTGTCAAGTTAGCAGTCCAACGTTAGTAGTCCACAATTAGTAGTACATAGTATACACGTGTTGTATAAGACTCAATCATGACCCACAATACCGCTATTGTAGTTACACGTATTGTGTATGTGGTGTCTTTTAATTTATCCGACGTATTGTATAACCATGACATGTTAGAATACATGTATAATCTAAGAAAAGTTAGCTAGGATATGGTTAGTATAGATTTTAATGAATTAATCCCGTAATCAAATTATCCATTTCTAACCAATATTGTTTTGCCCATAATTTCTTCGTTATAAATCCGTTTTGAGTGAATCAAATTGCTATGGTTTCATAACGAACTTTAATTTGTGAAACTAAACTGAAAAGGTGGTGGTTTATTGTCAAAGTTACAAGTTATAATCCATATTTGAAAGAGGTAGTCATTTTCATCGAAAGAACGACATCTTGATGAATATTTTGAAAAACATACTTCAATTTTGAGTTTAACCATGATTTTTGGATATAGTATCATGTTCATATGAAATATCATTTTTCCAGAAGAACAACTTTTAAATCAAATATTATGAAAGTTTTTAATTATCCAACCCAAAACAGCCTCCGGTTTTACTACGACAGCGTATGTCCGGTTTTACGGTATTCTTAGTGTTTCCAAGTTTTAACTCATTAAGTTAGTATATCATATAGATATAAAACATGTGTTAAGTTTTTTTTAAAAGTCAAGTTAGAAGCATTAACTTTGTTTGCGAACAAGTTTAGAATTAACTAAACTATGTTCTAGTTTATAAACTCTTATATAGATAGCTATAGACATATGAATTGAACAGGAGTTGAAGTAGAGTTTTTACCTCAAGTTTAGAATGTAAAGTTGGTGGAAAGAAGTAGTAGAACAAAACTTTAGAGAGTTCTTTCAAGTGTGTGTGTGAGAATTGGAAGTAAAATTTGGAAAATGAATGTGTAAAAATGAGTTAGAAATGGTGCTTATTTATAGGCTTGAAAATTTGGTTTTTAGTGAAAATATCTAAGATAAGATAAAATGTAATATGTCATGGATGACATATTAAATTAATTAGGTCATGGATGACATATTACACAAATAATTGCAGATTTCTATTGGTATATACCAATAGTAAATACTTCTAGAAGCTGTGTATAATACAGGTAAAAATGCCGTATCAATGCGAGTAGAATTCTTGAGGAAATTGAACGAATATACGAGTATAGCTATCCTTTATATGTATTGGTATATTATAAAGTGTATTTAATACTTGTAAGGATGTATTTATACTCGTAATATATTATATGTAAATACATTTTAACATAAGTTAATTACATCGTTTAAATAGTAACATATATATTGTTCAAAAACTCTTTAAATTAGTAGTATGAAAATATATATATAATACTTTGTTAATATACTTAATGAGATATTTAATTATAATATTTTCAAGTTAAATCTATATATATATATATATATATATATATATATATATATATATATATATATATATATATATATATATATAAATATATACACACACACACACATATATATATAATTAATACAAGTTATGACGTTCGTGAATCGTAAGAATAAAAGGATGACTAAAAGCTTGTGTAAAACTCTTTCCGGAGGTTTAAGACTTATTAAAATTCATTGCTTATCAAGTCGGAATTATTAAATCATGTAAATAGTATAATCAAGTAGTCGGAAAAATCCAGGTCGTTACAAGTTTGGGAAGAGAACCAACTAGGGTGGATATGTTTAAGGAATGTTATTCAAATGGAAGTAGTAAAGGTGAAGCTGCTCATGCCTTTGTAAGTAATTTTACAAAAGTTGATCAAATATATCCTACACATGATATCAGTAGCTGTATATTTATATGTTAATCACCATAAACCACTTGTGAGTTTTTTATTTCACTTGAAGTATACTTTTAGGTTGGAGATAAAAGAAAATATCTATTAACCATATCTTTAATTTAATTAGTTGTAGTTGACACTTATGGTAAGCATTGCATATACTGTGATTGGGCTATAGCATTTCATATGTTGAATATCAGAGTAGAATTATAAGTCAACACAATCCTAACTAACCAAATCATCTATTATAAGGATATATTTGAATGTATAGTTGTGTATTATTATGTGATAGTTATCCTTTGTATAGCTCACAAATTAGTTGCCAATTTTCCATGTATATCGATGCCATCTCCTGGTCATATTATTGAATAAAATATCAACGATTTACAATCTCTTTTATGCAGGAAAAAATGAAAAAACTTACTGAGAAACTCGGTGATGGTGCAACTGATGCACCTGGACCAGATGATGTTTTTGCTACGATAATGGGTACAGCTAAAAATGGTACTGCATAAATGTATGGACTTGGTGTTCGCGCCAATCATTTGTGGGGCGCAGGACCTAGTCGATTAGCTGTTAACAAATAAAATGCTCAGCTGATGTCTAAAAATGCAACACTTGAAGATGAAAATGCAAGGTTAAAAGCCCTAGTAGAGAAGAATAATGGTCCGGTGTTCAGAATGATGGTTCGCGTGTTCACGATAATTGTAACGACCCGGATTTTTCGACTTGCTTTTGTGCCTTGTATTTTTGAGAAACTGCGTATTTGTGTGTACTGTGTTACTTTATACTCTGGAAACTTGATTTACGTGGTTTACTTCCATTTATATGTTAAAACGTGCCTTAGAGTACGTATGATACATAACTTGATCTTTGGAAGCCTTTATAACCGTTAGTGTTATTTGACGTTTCGAATAAACCGCGAACTGCGCGCACGTTTAACTTTTGTTGTAATCGGAATATTATGACTGCGAAATATTAATTATTATTTTATAATAATAATTACCTGGTTTTTGGATGCTTAATTACGCGTAGTAATTTAATTATGCACAATAGTTAGTCTTGTTGGACTTTCTACCTTGTTGGGCTCAAGCCCACCCTACTCTAGCTAGTGACCCAATTAATTAGCCCTTGTCCATGTCATCAATCCTTGTCAAATTCCTTGCTTATAAATACTAGCCCTTGTCCATGTCATCAATCCTTGTCAAATTCATTGCTTATAAATACTAGCCATTTACCTCTCATTCAAATCACTTGCTCATTTGGTTTTCACACACACTTGTTCTTTCTTTCTTTCCTTTCTAGTATTGCTTGTAAGTCTTCTTTTTCTTCTTCTTTTCCTTTCATTTTCGTGGCCATCATCATCATATTATGGAGATCAAAGTTCCTTTTAGCTTTGATCTTGCTTATATCTTGTTGATTCAAGCATGAATCTTTCAAGAACATGGAAGATTCAAGCTTTCTAGCTTTGAATCTTCACCAAATTTGTAGATTCATCTTTCTTTTACTTTAATCTTGTTATTTTGTGATAAAGATTCAAA
Organism: Rutidosis leptorrhynchoides; assembly: GCF_046630445.1. NCBI lineage: Eukaryota > Viridiplantae > Streptophyta > Magnoliopsida > Asterales > Asteraceae > Rutidosis > Rutidosis leptorrhynchoides. The sequence goes on from NC_092333.1 coordinate 398,087,421, forward strand.
CTTTTGTTTGTTATCTTCATATATCTTAAAGATCCAAGCTTTATGCTTCAAAGATCTTCAAGAACACTAAAGGTTCAAGCTTTCTAGCTTTGTGACCTTATAAATTGTGTGAAAGGGATCCAAGCTCTCTAGCTTAGGGTTCCATCACCTCTTTTGACTTGGATCATGTTCATACTTGTTTGATTGATGTAAAGTTTGTAACTTTGTTTGTAAATAGGGCTTGTAATTGTGTTAAGACTAAGGATATGATGTAACCTTGGTTCATCATCCATCTAAGACTCTTAAATGAGTTGTGTTACCACTTGGTCTTAACATATTGTGTATTTATGGTAGAATCTTGGTCAAAAGTGATGCTAAACCATCAACGAGTTGTACACTTGAAGCTACAAGCATCAAGGATGAGAACCGTGATGAGCATCAAGCACCAAGAACCTCACCAAAGCACTTGTCCACTGATTTTCGTATCTGATCAGACTACCTGGGCTATTGGAAATTTGATTTTCAGTTAGTTCGGTTCGAGTAGATGATTTTCCGTTTAGGCCTCGCCTTAATCCGAGTTACGGTTTAGGATTTATGGCCCTCCGAGAGTCACTACACCCTATTAACGTTGTGCTGAAATTTCTGACCAACTCGCACTTAAACTGTCGCCACGGTCAAACGAAGATGAGTTAGGTTCTGAAAATTTGTCAGAGGTTAGGGGACTCACATACGGAGCCATAGCCACTGACTATGCATCTTTTCAATTTACGTAGAGGTCTCAGCAGCTGACCGAAGTCAGCCTATTGTTTCGATCTCTATTCTTGTCGAACTTACTTAGCTTTTATGATGATGAATGATGATGATGATGACACTTAAACTTATTTTATGCACTATTAGAATTTATAAAAACAACCTACTGACCTAGTAACCCTTTATTTAGGTTGACGACCTTTCAGACCGACTTACTACTTGCGTACTTTCATTACCGACTTTACCGCTTTTATCACTGTGAGTTATAGCATTCCCTTTTTACTTTAACTTATTTTGGGAACTGAGAATACATGCGGATTTTATGTTTTACATACTAGGCACGAGTACTTAAACTTATATATGTGTGGGTTATACAACGGCATAAACATTCCCTTTAGCTCGGTAACGTTTAATCATTGGTTTTTGAACCGTGAACGCGAATCTTAGATATGGATCCATAGGGTTTGACATCCCCACTCGGGCTAGTCGCGCTAGCATTTAACGGGTGTTTAATACTTCGTGAACATACGCACTCGCCAAGTGTACTTTCAGGGGGTTATAAACATTAAGTCTAGTTACCGGGTGCCCACGGCTATACATATACTTTATCATACTGATTTGAATTACTGATTTGAAACGCTTGTTTGAAGCACTGAAATCTCGTGGCCTACATTACATTACTGAATACAAACAAACTATAGCTCACCAACATTCGTGTTGAATTTTTAAGCATGTATTTCTCAGGTGTTTAGACGTTGTTGCTTCTGCTGTTAGCCTTGCTGTTCTAGTCTCGGTGTATAGACTTGCTGTTACAGACTTGCTGTGTTAGACTTCCGCTGCATTACTTAGAGATGTCTCAAGCATGAAACTTTTACTTTGCATTCCCAACTTATGTTATTTTCAAAACAATAGCTTTGTAATGACCTTAGTATCATGTACTCATGTTAATGTTTCCTATTCATCTTTTGTAAAACGTTATCTGTTCATGAATGCAAAACTGGTTTTCAAACAGCATATAGTGTTTGACCTTGTAATGATCCTGTTGTTGATGTACCGTACACGATGATTTTGTACGGGGCATCACAGTTGGTATCAGAGCATTGGTTGTAGGGAATTAGGTTGCATTAGTGAGTCTAGGACCGACCCGAGTAGGATTCACTAATAGGACTAATCTACAACTTGCTAGTTTACTTGTTTCTGCAGAACCTGCTACATGCTACTGTGTTATATTACTACATGTTACTGCTTACTACTACTGCATGCCACTGCTTACTTTTACTACCGTATGAACTTGCTGCATGCTACCATTTCCTTTTACTGCTATGTAAACTCGCTGCATGCTTTTGCTTATTCTAGCTACTGCATGCTACTATCTGCTTTCGATTGCATGTTACTTCTGTTTAGTACTGTTAATATTGCCATGCTATATACTGCTGTAAACGAGCTAGGTTGCTGTAGTGCCTGATTACGTGCTTACTTCATGCCTGCTATTTGCTGCACCGACTTGGAAAAACTTACCTTTCCTAGTTCAGATGTTCTTCTGAACCCATTTCCCACACGTCTAACCCTAAGGATTAGTATTGTAATCCACCTGTTACTACTGTTCCACCGTTCCAGAGATCAAAACAATTCTTCACGCAATCTAGGAGGAGTACCCCTCAGATTACAAGCCCACTAAAGTCGATCCTCGGAGGAGGAGATATTGGAGGATTTGTCGGAGTAACCGCACCCCGAGCTCAATCTAAATAGCCACGTACGACGTGTGAACATTCGAAGGTTGTTCAATTCCTGCAAGATGGCTCGTATCTCATATGCTTTCATGACCGTCACTTATCTCTTTCGTTCTTCACCACTACTCGACGATCTGATGACATTTCTGGATTTACTACCCTAACACTCTTAGGCATTGGGGAAGTCGGGAGGACATCTCCTTTCACAAGGTCAGAGTGCCTTCTACTGATGCTCAACCATACCTAAAGACTTGGGAGTCGCCTCAAGACATATCGTACTACTACTTGCTACACATACAACTTGACGCGAGACCCAGATTGAATTTCTAGAAAGGAACCTAACGATGTTACCTGAACCTGAACATTTTGAAGAAATTTCGGGACATTTAGGCATTGGTGCATGACCTACGGAACTTACGCACCCACACCGAGAAACCGTGAGATTAATTATGTAGATTTTGTTTTGAGATAGCATAGATAAAGCACCGTTGGATGAAATTGAGTAGAACTGAAAGTGATCACGTTACATTGACCATATGGAGTGTTATTGAAATGAACGTACGATTTAGTACAATATAATGACGCCAGGCCAGCGTAATTATATTAAAGTGAATCATGCAGAAGTCCCAATGTTACTACATATGGAATATGAAGCGATTCAAAGGAAATTTTGGTAGGAACCACTTGAGTATACGCATTATGGTCTGATAAAGGCAGGAATAACCACTTAGTCTAGATACTGTACGAGAAGGGCCTGGACTGTAGAATTGATAACCCGAAGATTTGTTATAGATATAGACACCCTGGATACTTAAGGAAAAAGTTCTCAAATAGGAAAAAAAAAACTTTGGACTCACATACGATAGAGCAATCATTATCTCAGCTATTGAGACTCGCATGGATCCTGATTTTAGTTAGGGTACGTTTCTTCACAACGATTTATCGTCTCGGAATTGTTTAATACTAGAGTGATAGAAACCTTATATCTAAGAATCCTAGTGTGATGACTAATAAGCCATTAACAACCATGAGAGTTAAGTATTCTATAGGACAAGCTAATAGTAAGTTGGCAGAGATAGAGGAGTAATTTAAGATAGTTCCTTAAAAATTAACAGGTAGGTCATTTGGAGATGACCTCATGCCAACAAAACTTGGAAGTTTTATAGTAGTAGTTGGAAAGGATTAGTTACCTGCGCACAAGCAGATGTTATTTGAGAAGGTTGATAAAAATTTTCACGGCAGTATAATAAGATTTGGTTGGAATGGACCTTAAAATTAACCTAATACTCATCGAGTTAGAAAGCTTTGAGGAAATAGTTGGAACGGACTGACTTTCAAGGACGAAAGCGAAAGTTATTTATAGTAAGAAGATTATTCGTATACCTCGCGAGAATGGTGAGCCAAAACCCATCTGGATTACTTCAACAACCCGAGATCCCACAATGGAAATGGGAAAGGATGATGATGGATTTCATTCTGAAACTACCGAAAACAGTCGGCAGTTATGACACTATCGGGGTTATCATTGATCGCCTTACCAAATCTGCTCACTTTCTAGCCATGAAAGAAACCGATACAATGGACAACGATACATAAAGGAAATTGTATCCCGTCACTTCAGCAATTCAAATTCTATACTACCCAAGAATCATATTTGATACTCATTCTTATGCGACACTGAATCCTAACTTATTCCGAGAGAATTCTTAATCAATGATAATCACACCATCACCCTTCTTACTTCGATATTAGTCATACCAGTTCGGAATTTCCAAAATCAATGGGTAGTTAATCCCCGTCCTCATACTCTCCCTTTCGTGTCTCACTTATAAGCAACAACTTTATACTTAAGCATTTTTGGTCGAAGGACTTATGCCCTACTAATAGTCATCAACCACATTAAAATTCAACAGTTTTCATTACCTCGTAACATTTTTGCTCAAATATCACCCGAGATTTTCAAAAGTCTTTTACTCGATTCTCATCAATCTTTTTTCAACTTGTAACCTCCGAAATATGAAAATTTTGTTTGCCAAAATTTTACTTACACTATTTTACTGTGCGATCCTCTCAAAACTTAATAAAAATAAATTTATTTTATTTGCCATTCGTGCAAATTTTTGAAATTGTATACGTTATATAAAATAAAGTAAATAATTACTTCTTTTTGACAAATACATATGAAATTTTACTTTCACTTTTACAAATCAAATCTTTTATTCAAAGGATATTTTACCTTGAATGGTACGTGTTGTACATAACCCTAGTTTGCTAAGAACTTAATTTCTTTTCTTACATCGTCACCTTAAACGAATTCTATAAAATTTTCTTTGCTTGTCAATATAAAATTTTTCGTTGCTTATTCGTATCCAAGTCATCATGAAGACAGACACCTGTCGAAACTAAGAGATTCATGTGTGTGTATGTGATGAAGGCACTTACTACCACATCATGCAGAGCCTTCGGGCATCCACAAACACTTAAACCATTCAAAATTACTGCGTTACCCCAGGGATCTTATTCTTCACACCTGTCGGAGCGATGCTCTATCTTACATAACTCAAAGTCCTGACCTATTCTAAGGAAATTCTCATCTAGCGATATTAACATCATTAGTATTCCGACTTTAATATTAGCCATAACCTGTGTGGCATTCTGCAAAGTCAAGAAGCGATTAACTTCTCATCCTCATGCTCTATCCTTCATACCTCACTTTTTAGCAACGGCTTCGCACGTAAATATTTTTGGGCCAAAGACTTAAGTTCGGATAATCATCAAAACTACATTTAATTCATTAGTGTTCATTACCTAGTAACATGTCAACCGATGATTCAAATATTTTTCACTCGACCTTTTTCAACTCGTAACCTCTGAAATACAAAAAACTATGTTTATCAAAATTTTTATACGTTGATTTACACGTTGCTTATTTGTGCGGCCCTCACGAGATTTATGGACAAATGAAAGTACTAAAAACTTTTCTATCACTTACGCGATTTATAAAATCATATATGTATAAATTTACCCTTACTTATTTTGGGTTAGTACATACTAAGTTATACCTTCAAGATGATTAAAAATCGCTCCTTTATTGAGTTGTTTTAAGTCAAATAATTTTGTGCAAATGGTACTCGTTATACATACTTCTAAATTTACCAAGAACTTCGTTCCATTTATGTTGTCGCATCAAATGTTTAAAGGTTTTTCAAAACTTCCTCGATTGATTTTATTAAAGGTTTTTGTATTAGACTACACCATGTAGGGATCACAATTCTTCTCTCCCTCCGTTAGGGATGAAGCTTACTATTAAAATCCTTATTAAAAACGCTTGAGCCACTTTGGGTGGCAGATTTATAAAAAAAAAATTTGTTAGGAAGTCTTTGTACTCGAAAAATGTTCCTTTTAAGGTTAAACATGGCAAAATCGCGGGCCGATAAATCAATTTTCTGAGGTACACTCAATGGTCACCCCATTGTAGGAAGGGCACTAGGTGGGTTTCTATTCTCAATATTTCACGGCTAATCGCAACATCCTCGTAAAAATCATCTCTATGAATTAGTAGGTTGATGTACAAGGAATCGTTTTGAGATTCTTTTCACTTAGAGTAAACCATTCTTTACGACCAAGGGTCCACGTATCTTCTTGTCCGTGCATCTCCTTAAGTATAAGGATAAATTCAGAACAAACCGCTCGAAGAGTTCACCCTGGTTCAAAGATCACACCTTTCGTGCGATTCTCTTTCGGAAATGTAAAGTAACATACTTTAGGAATCTATGAATCTTGTTATCCTCTTGGAAGGGACTCCTTAAAACATATGTAATACGGATATGGTTACTCTACACATTCCTTTCTTCTTTGGTTGCAACTATATGTTGTTCTAGTTAATGTTAACCCTAATTTCAACATGTAACTGAAAGGATAAAGTTACATTATGGAACTGTTCTTTCATTCCATCTAAGGATAAGTTCACCTGCAGTATGGTAAACTGGGTGATATCCTTCATTGTTCGTTCAGACCGTCCTGAAGGCACTATAGATAATTATTGCTTGCATTGCATATAAGTCCGATTATTCACTTTCAGCAAAAGTTATAATTCATATAGTCAAATGAAACGTTCTTAAATATCGAGTTCTTTATGCCTATGGTCTCTTTCCGAAATCAAGGGGTTAGTAAAATCCGTGGCTAACACCATCCAGACATCAAATCACATGGTTATGATCACCATGTTTTCCATCCTACCTGTTAGCTTTGTATTGCGACATAAGCGCTCAATGTTTTAGATGAGTTTAGTAACATTCATGATGTATTTCATGCATCCAGCTTACTAAAGATGCCTGTAAGGCTAAAAATATCAACGATTTACAATCTCTTTTATGCAGGAAAAAATGAAAAAACTTACTGAGAAACTCGGTGATGGTGCAATTGATGCACCTGGACCAGATGATGTTTTTGCTACGATAATGGGTACAGCTAAAAATGGTACTGCATAAATGTATGGACTTGGTGTTCGCGCCAATCATTTGTGGGGTGCAGGACCTAGTCGATTAGCTGTTAACAAATAAAATGCTCAGCTGATGTCTAAAAATGCAACACTTGAAGATGAAAATGCAAGGTTAAAAGCCCTAGTAGAGAAGAATAATGGTCCGGTGTTCAGAATGATGGTTCGCGTGTTCACGATAATTGTAACGACCCGGCTTTTTCGACTTGCTTTTGTGCCTTGTATTTTTGCGAAACTGCGTATTTGTGTGTACTGTGTTACTTTATACTCTGGAAACTTGATTTACGTGGTTTACTTCCATTTATATGTTAAAACGTGCCTTAGAGTACGTATGATACATAACTTGATCTTTGGAAGCCTTTATAACCGTTAGTGTTATTTGACGTTTTGAATAAACCGCGAACTGCGCGCACGTTTAACTTTTGTCGTAATCGGAATATTATGACTGCGAAATATTAATTATTATTTTATAATAATAATTACCTGGGTTTTTGGATGCTTAATTACGCGTAGTAATTTAATTATGCACAATAGTTAGTCTTGTTGGACTTTCTACCTTGTTGGGCTCAAGCCCACCCTACACTAGCTAGTGACCCAATTAATTAGCCCTTGTCCATGTCATCAATCCTTGTCAAATTCCTTGCTTATAAATACTAGCCCTTGTCCATGTCATCAATCCTTGTCAAATTCCTTGCTTATAAATACTAGCCCTTGTCCATGTCATCAATCCTTGTCAAATTCATTGCTTATAAATACTAGCCATTTACCTCTCATTCAAATCACTTGCTCATTTGATTTTCACACACACTTGTTCTTTCTTTCTTTCCTTTCTAGTATTGCTTGTAAGTCTTCTTTTTCTTCTTCTTTTCCTTTCATTTTCGTGGCCATCATCATCATATTATGGAGATCAAAGTTCCTTTTAGCTTTGATCTTGCTTATATCTTGTTGATTCAAGCATGAATCTTTCAAGAACATGGAAGATTCAAGCTTTCTAGCTTTGAATCTTCACCAACTTTGTAGATTCATCTTTCTTTTACTTTAATCTTGTTATTTTGTGATAAAGATTCAAACTTTTGTTTGTTATCTTCATATATCTTAAAGATCCAAGCTTTATGCTTCAAAGATCTTCAAGAACACTAAAGGTTCAAGCTTTCTAGCTTTGTGACCTTATAAATTGTGTGAAAGGGATCCAAGCTCTCTAGCTTAGGGTTTCATCACCTCTTTTGACTTGGATCATGTTCATACTTGTTTGATTGATGTAAAGTTTGTAACTTTGTTTGTAAATAGGACTTGTAATTGTGTTAAGACTAAGGATATGATGTAACCTTGGTTCATCATCCATCTAAGACTCTTAAATGAGTTATGTTACCACTTGGTCTTAACATATTGTGTATTGATGGTAGAATCTTGGTCAAAAGTGATGCTAAACCATCAACGAGTTGTACACTTGAAGCTACAAGCATCAAGGATGAGAACCGTGATGAGCATCAAGCACCAAGAACCTCACCAGAGCACTTGTCCACTAATTTTCGTATTTGATCAGACTACCTAGGCTACTGGAAAGTTGATTTTCAGTTAGTTCGGTTCGAGTAGATGATTTTCCGTTTAGGCCTCGTCTTAATCCGTGTAGTGACCCGAACTTTTCCATGTTTATATATATTAATTGAGATTGATATTTACATGATTAAATGTTTCCAATATGTTAAGCAATCAAACTTGTTAAGACTTGATTAATTGAAATATGTTTCATATAGACAATTGACCACCCAAGTTGACCGGCGATTCACGAACGTTAAAACTTGTAAAAACGACATGACGATATATATATGGATATACATATGGTTAACATGAGATTATGATAAGTAAGTATCTCCATAAGTATATTAACAATGAGTTATATACATATAAACAAGACTACTAACTTAAGGATTTCGAAACGAGACATATATGTAACGATTATCGTTGTAACGACATTTAAATGTATATATATCATATTAAGATATATTAATATATCATAATATCATGATAATATAATAATTTAACATCTCATTAGATATAATAAATAATGGGTTAACAACATTAATTGAGATCGTTAACTTAAAGGTTTCAAAACAACACTTACATGTAACGACTAACGATGACTTAACGACTCAGTTAAAATGTATATACATGTAGTGTATTTAGATGTATTAAAATACTTTTGGAAGACTTCAAGACATATATCAAAACACTCATACTTAACGAAAATGGTTACAGTTACTTTTCCATTCTTTTCTTTCATCAAGAATTCTAGTCGTATTCTTACCCGTATTATACACAGCTTCAAAACGTACTTACTATGAGTATATACCAATAGGAACTAGCATGGGATTCCACTCTTGATTATGTCATGTATGACTAATCAATTTTAACTTCTACCATGAGCTAGTCAACTAACTAGAACTCCTTTTAACCCCACTCACCACTCACCAATTACCACTCATCATTCACTCCATTTCACTTCCAATTCTCTTTCTAATTCTCTCTCAACACACACACACACACTATTATGAACGTATTTTTCCAGTAGTTAATCATCATCTTCATTAAAAATCACTTCAAGAATCAAGCTATAATCATCATAGGAAGAACACTTCAAGAACACTTCAAGAACACTTCAAAAATCCCTTCAAGTTTACTAATTTACTTCCAAGCTTTCTAATCCATTCCAAGTAATCATCTAAGATCAAGAAACCTTTGTTATATATAGTAGGTTATCTTTCTTATTCAAGGTAATATTCATATTCAAACTTTGATTCAATTTCTATAGCTATAAACTATCTTAATTCGAGTAAAAATCTTACTTGAACTTGTTTTTGTGTCATGATCCTACTTCAAGAACTTTCAAGCCATCCAAGATCCTTTGAAGCTAAATCATTTCTTTTCACTTCCAGTAGGTTTACCTACTAAACTTAAGGTAATAATGATGTTCATAACATCATTCTATTCATATATATAAAACTATCTTATTCGAAGGTTTAAACTCGTAATCACTAGAACATAGTTTAGTTAATTCTAAACTTGTTCGCAAACAAAAGTTAATCCTTCTAACTTGACTTTTAAAATTAACTACACACATGTTCTATATCTATATGATATGCTAACTTAATGATTTAAAAAATGGAAACACGAAAAACACCGTAAAACCGGATTTACGCCGTCATAGTAACACCGCGGGCTGTTTTGGGTTAGTTAATTAAAAACTATGATAAACTTTGATTTAAAAGTTGTTATTATGAGAAAATGATTTTTATTATGAACATGAAACTATATCCAAAAATTATGGTTAAACTCAAAGTGAAAGTATGTTTTCTAAAATGGTCATCTAGACGTCGTTCTTTCGACTGAAATGACTACCTTTACAAAAACGACTTGTAACTTATTTTTCCGACTATAAACCTATACTTTTCTGTTTAGATTCATAAAATAGAGTTCAATATGAAACCATATCAATTTGATTCACTCAAAACGGATTTAAAATGAAGAAGTTATGGGTAAAACAAGATTGGATAATTTTTCTCATTTTAGCTACGTGAAAATTGGTAACAAATCTATTCCAACCATAACTTAATCAACTTGTATTTTATATTATGTAATCTTGAGATACCATAAACACGTATACAATGTTTCGACCTATCATGTCGACACATCTATATATATTTCGGAACAACCATAGACACTCTATATGTGAATGTTGGAGTTAGCTATACAGGGTTGAGGTTGATTCCAAAATATAAATAGTTTGAGTTGTGATCAATACTGAGATACGTATACACTGGGTCGTGGATTGATTCAAGATAAGATTTATCGATTTATTTTTGTACATCTAACTGTGGACAACTAGTTGTAGGTTACTAATGAGGACAGCTGACTTAATAAACTTAAAACATCAAAATATATTAAAAGTGTTGTAAATATATTTTAAACATACTTTGATATATATGTATATATTGTTATAGGTTCGTGAATCAACCAGTGGCCAAGTCTTACTTCCCGACGAAATAAAAATCTGTGAAAGTGAGTTATAGTCCCACTTTTAAAATCTAATATTTTTGGGATGAGAATACATGCAGGTTTTATAAATGATTTACAAAATAGACACAAGTACGTGAAACTACATTCTATGGTTGAATTATCGAAATCGAATATGCCCCTTTTTATTAAGTCTGGTAATCTAAGAATTAGGGAACAGACACCCTAATTGACGCGAATCGTAAAGATAGATCTATTGGGCCTAACAAACCCCATCCAAAGTACCGGATGCTTTAGTACTTCGAAATTTATATCATATCCGAAGGGTGTCCCGGAATGATGGGGATATTCTTATATATATGCATCTTGTTAATGTCGGTTACCAGGTGTTCACCATATGAATGATTTTTATCTCTATGTATGGGATGTGTATTGAAATATGAAATCTTGTGGTCTATTGTTACGATTTGATATATATAGGTTAAACCTATAACTCACCAACATTTTTGTTGACGTTTAAAGCATGTTTATTCTCAGGTGAATACTAAGAGCTTCCGCTGTTGCATACTAAAATAAGGACAAGATTTGGAGTCCATGTTTGTATGATACTGTGTAAAAACTGCATTCAAGAAACTGATTTCGATGTAACATATTTGTATTGTAAACCATTATGTAATGGTCGTGTGTAAACAAGATATTTTAGATTATCATTATTTGATAATCTACGTAAAGCTTTTTAAACCTTTATTTATGAAATAAAGGTTATGGTTTGTTTTAAAAATGAATGCAGTCTTTGAAAAACGTCTAATATAGAGGTCAAAACCTCGCAACGAAATCAATTAATATGAAACGTTTTTAATCAATAAGAACAGGACATTTCAATCCGAGTTACGGTTTAGGATTTATGGCCCTCCGAGAGTCACTACACCCTATTAACGTTGTGCTGAAATTTCTGACCTACTCGCACTTAAACCGTCGCCACGGTCAAAAGAAGACGAGTTAGGTTCTGAAAATTGGTCAGAGGTTAGGGGACTCACATACGGAGCCATAGCCACTGACTATGCATCTTTTCAATTTACGTAGAGGTCTCAGCAGCTGACCGAAGTCAGCCTATTGTTTCGATCTCTATTCTTGTCGAACTTACTTAGCTTTTATGATGATGAATGATGATGATGATGACACTTAAACTTATTTTATGCACTATTAGAATTTATAAAAACAACCTACTGACCTAGTAACCCTTTATTTAGGTTGACGACCTTTCGGACCGACTTACTACTTGCGTACTTTCATTACCGACTTTACCGCTTTTATCACTGTGAGTTATAGCATTCCCTTTTTACTTTAAATTATTTTGGGGACTGAGAATACATGCGGATTTTATGTTTTACATACTAGGCACGAGTACTTAAACTTATATATGTGTGGGTTATACAACGGCATAAACATTCCCTTTAGCTCGGTAACGTTTAATCATTGGTTTTTGAACCGTGAACGCTAATCTTAGATATGGATCCATAGGGTTTGACATCCCCACTCGGGCTAGTCGCGCTAGCATTTAACGGGTGTTTAATACTTCGTGAACATACGCACTCGCCAAGTGTACTTTCAGGGGGTTATAAACGTTAAGTCTAGTTACCGGGTGCCCACAGCTATACATATACTTTATCATACTGATTTGAATTACTGATTTGAAACGCTTGTTTGAAGCACTGAAATCTCGTGGCCTACATTACATTACTGAATACAAACAAACTATAGCTCACCAACATTCGTGTTGACTTTTTAAGCATGTATTTCTCAGGTGTTTAGACGTTGTTGCTTCTGCTGTTAGCCTTGCTATTCTAGTCTCGGTGTATAGACTTGCTGTTACAGACTTGTTGTGTTAGACTTCCGCTGCATTACTTAGAGATGTCTCAAGCATGAAACTTTTACTTTGCATTCCCAACTTATGTTATTTTCAAAACAATAGCTTTGTAATGACCTTAGTATCATGTACTCATGTTAATGTTTCCTATTCATCTTTTGTAAAACGTTATCTGTTCATGAATGCAAAACTGGTTTTAAAACAGCATATAGTATTTGACCTTGTAATGATCCTGTTGTTGATGTACCGTACACGATGATTTTGTACGGGGCGTCACAATAATGGTTCGGGTGTTCAACGTTTAAGGGTATGTTTCAATTTAATAGCTTACTGTTTTTCTACCCTTTTAGCGTTCATAAATGTTTTTTTTTGACAACTTAATTTTAGGTCGGAAAGGAAGTTTATATAAAAAGCATTAACTTCGAGAACATAGCAAGAGGATGGTTGAAGAGCATGGATCCAAGTGCGGTTGTTTTGGGGATAGAAATTGGACATGATTGGTGTGAGGTCGAGGTTCAAGTGGCCATAAAAAAGATGAAGCTTTGTTTAGGCCATTTGATCATTGATATGCATTCAGGACGTCACTGGTACATCTATTGCTTGGCCTGCTAAGTTAATCGAGGTATGTCCTTGTTATAATTGTAATAATTAAGATTAATTTTTATAATGTGCACCTTTATGCTTATACATGGATGGTTTAATTTGTAGTTGGTACGTGGTGATTGATCAAGATGGATAGTGGCGGCTTGAAGACTTTTTGTGTTTGTTAATGTTGGCCGGTTTATTAATGAATGTTAATGTGTTTGAGACAATTTGTTGATGTATGTGTTGGTGTGTTTGAGACAATGATCCGTTGATGTTAAACATTTTCCTATGGTGAATATATTTTGATTGAAACAATATAATTGTAACTTTAATGTGGTGATCAAAATTATATTTTATATTTAATATTTGTTTTGTAATTAAAAAATTTTAAATTATTGTAATTGTAATGGATAATAAATTGTGCAATCAAAAGAAAACTGGATCCGAACAAGGCCCAAAAGGCCCAAATAGCTAAAGCAGGCCTGAAAGGCCCAGTAAGCTTAAACGTGACGACATGCCCAATTATCTGAACTGGCCTGGAAAGGCCCAATTACCATAACCTGGCCCAAAATCCGAAATGGACCCGAATACCCGAACCGGATATTCGAAACTCCTATGACTTGTTAGGACGCTTTTTTGTGGTACTAAGTTAACATATAGTTATATTAGGACCCTTTTTGTGGTATTAAATGTATATTAGGACCCTTATATATTGGTACTAATGTATATTAGGACCCTTATATTGGTACTAATGTAAGTTATCTTCATATTAGGACTCTTTTTCCTTGGTACTAACCTACTATATTTTTATAATACGACCCTTTTTTGGGTACTTACATAATTTATAATTATTTTAGGACGCTTCTATTGGTACTTACATAGTTTCTCATTATATTAGTACACTTTTTTGGGGTCCTAATATGATCTAACATACAAATTTAGGCGTCATAGGACCCTTTTGTGCGTCTCAAAGTATTATAAAGTATCCTAATATGACACCTGATAGGACCCTTTCGATTTTATTTATAGGACTCAAACAAAGGTCCTATAAGCGTTAGGACCCTTTTCGGTTAATAGGACGGCCGTTGATTGGTCGTGCGATTTGGGTGTCCTATCAGGCAAAGGGTCGTAAGAATGGGCCTTTTAGGACACTTTTGGGTGTCCTATAAAGTCAGTTTTCTTGTAGTGTATGGAGCAAGTTGAAAACGTCTCTTATGTGAATCAATATCAAGGAAATCCTAACTACCTTAATAATTATAATGCACCCTATCCTAATAATAATAAAAATCCACCTGTTTTCTTTCCTGTTAGAGCACCCTTCATTCCAAATTCGTCTCCTAATACTCAATCCGAAAAGAAGTCCAATCTTGAAGAAAACATCTTAACTTTTATCAAGAATCAAAATGAAGCTAATGATAACATAAAATCTCAACTTTCCCAAGTACAAAATAATCATTAAGCATCCATTCAAAACTTAGAACTTAATGTTACTAAGTTATTCAAACTTGTTGAAGGAAAAGTTCCAGCTGAATTTGAAAATTCTAAGGAAGTTCGTTTTGGGAAAGTTAATATGGTTAGAGAAGTGAAAAGGTTTGAAACTTATGAACCTGGTTTAAGATTCTTATGGGAGTATGAAATGGAGGAAGAGGATTATGATCAAGAAATTAAGAAACTTACTACCGATGAAGAAGATAAGTTAAAAGATACTAAAATTAAAGGTCTTGATCTTGATGATGTTATTTTCTGGCATGAATTGTTTGATGAAGAATTTAATGAGAAGGCTAGTGAAAATGATGAAGTTACTAATGAAAAATCTGAGTGTGATAATTGGTTAGCTGAAACTATGAAGCAACTAGAAAAGAGAAGAAAGGAAGGCTTCCGCCCTCTTTATTCATTCACTGTTGAGCCATTAGAACCATCTGAAATACCCGCGTTTCCTGTTAAGAGAGCTGATCTGAGAGAATTCCAAATTCCTTGCTTGATTCTTGGTCCCATTCCTATCATTGGATTAGCCGATACTGATTCTAGCATTAATGTTATGCAGTTTGCTGTCTACAATCGCTTAGGATTGCCATCTTTGAAACCTATTCAAGGGATTGTTTGTTTTGCCGATAACCATTTTAAAAAGCCGTTGGGGATTGTTAAAGAAGTTGAAGTCATTGTTGGCTATGTTTTTTATAAAACTGATTTTGTGGTTATGGACATGGAAGAAGATCCTATAACTCCTTTAATTTTAGGATCATCGTTTCTAGCTACCGTTCCTGCTACCATTAACTATGAAAAATAATACTTTGATCATTTGTTATGGTGCTCTTATTGAATCCAGTCCACTAATGCCTAGAACTAGAGTTCCGCGAGTAAATGTGAAGATGGTTAAGATAAATAAAGAGGATGATGATGAGCTTACCTTTGATAAAATAGTGACGTAATTTATAAAAGAACAATATAAGATTAGTGAAATGTTAAATTTGAAATGTCATTTCGTAGGGGTCTTAACACCACATTGAGTTTCTTAGAGCAAATTAAAATGTTAAATGAGATTGAGAAGAACAAGTGTGGGGAGAATAAGCCTAAGGAGTGATCCCGATTGAAGAATGAGTCGCGCAACCGACTCTGTAATCAAAACTACCTATCCATATATGTTTATTAGAATTATATTTTTCTAAGTATTTCATTTGTTTACTTGTTTATGAATGTAAGAGCAATATAGCTCCTAAGAGTTAAAGTGATAAAGTGATGAAAGTTATTAATAAAATATTATGTTTGTGTTATATTTTGCATTGTTTAACAAAATCTGTCAAGTTGTTTATATTAAATTCCAACAAAATCCGCAAAGTGTTCCCGCAATCATTCTATGATCCTGCAATCAAGTAATATCACTCTTTCCCTTATTTTTAATTATGTCTTTCATTTATTACTATTTTTTATTATAAATGCAATGAGGACATTGCATAATATAAGTGTGGGGAAGGGAAGTGATTAATCACTTAAAAACTTAAAGAAATTAAAAGCTTAAAGAAATACAATTTTTCCCAAAAATTTGAAATAATTGCAAAAATGGGTACAAGTTAAAAAAAATTTAGAAGTATAAATTCTTAGTCAAACTTATATCTTTTACTAACTTAATCTTTAAATAATAATAGAACTACTCTCAATTTCGAGATCGGAATACTTGTTTAAGATAAGAAGTAAACGCTAAAAATTGTGAAACAATTGCAAACTTATAGCCACTACCCATATGGCATAATAAGCATGGACCACTGAGGCAGCAAAAGAGTTCCAATAAGGGCCAACTTAGAAAATTACCAAATGCTAAAGATGAAAGCAAAAGAGCCCAATGAAGGCCAAGGAGAGTGATGAGAGCAAGAGAAAAGAGTTCCAATGAGAACCATCCACTTATAAAAATTTTAGTTAGAATACAAAAGAGTCCAATGATGACCAACTTGTATAAAGTTGATTTAATAAACATTAGGACTGCTTGTATTCCTTGGTCTGGTTCAGACTAGTTCTTCCAATAATAATAAAAAAGCCAACTTTTAATTAGACATATTTTTGACTTTGCATTTTACTCCGACTCAATACCCATTTAAAATGATAAGAGTTAATAATTTACTTGAGGACAAGTAAAGGTTTAAGTGTGGGAATTAGATAACTCCTAAATTATACAGTATTTTGATAACATGTTAAGGAGTTATCTTAGTGTTTTAAAGTCATTTTAATCCTAAAACATACTAAAATGAGTAAAAAGGGGAAAAAGGTAATTCTATCGATTTTATTAAAGTTATGTTTCAAACAGGATCAAAAATAGATAAAACTGCATGAAGCCGCCGGCATGGGTACAATGAAGCTGTGATGACCCGGGAATTTCCGACCAAATTTAAACTTAATCTTTATTTAATTCTGACACGATAAGCAAAGTCTGTAACGTTGAGTTTAAAAACTTTTAAACTGTTTACAGGATTCATTTAACCATTGACTATTTCCGACGATTCACGAACAATTATGAGTAATTGAATATATAAACCATATATAGATATAAATATAAATATAAATATATATAATGTTTTGAAATTAATAAGGTATATTTAATCTTTTGGAATTTAAAATGTAAAATAATAAACAGAATAATTAAATTATTATCAAGATGAATATATATATATATATATATATATATATATATATATATATATATATATATATATATATATATATATATATATATATATATATATATATATATATATATAATTTGATATGTATAATTGATGAATTTAGTATTCTCATTAATAATACTAATATTATTATAACTAAGAAGATTATTATTATCATTTATAATATTATTATCATTATGGATATAATTATAATTAAAAGGTGAAGATTATCAAAATAAAGATATTAAACATAAATAATATTATAAGAATAATTAAAACTATAATTTTAATTATTATTAGGATTATTTACTACCATTTTCATTTAAGAATATTATTATCAATATTTTTTATTACTTTTACATTATCCTCATTATTATTATTATTATCATTATTATTATTATTACTAATAGCATTATTAACTATATTATTAATAATTAATATTGTTATTATTATTTATTAATTAGTAATATTAATAGTATTTATATTTAATAATTATTAATACTATTTTTGTTAAAAATTGCATACTGATATAAATTCGTGGAGATCTACATCAGTGTGTAAAATTTTGTTTTTTTGTTTAAGATTGGATCACAGAATCATAGGCCGTCCCTATCTGCTTTATCCTCATTTTTTTATATATTTTTTTTTGTTTTTAACTCCTTGGCTCGAATATTGCGTCGATCATTTTCAATTTATTTAATGAATCGATTAGCAAGTGTTCAGAAGAAGTTCATTTCACTTTCTATCACTACTATCAATTTTAACAGATTTTAACTTCCATTATTGGAGGAATTAAACTGATAAAAAATAAAAAAAAAGTTCAAATAACCTCTGTTCTTGAGGATTTTCTTCATATTTTGATTTCGAATCAATTAGCAAAATATAAAAATGCAGAAAGGTTAGAAATCTTCCTTTGAATCTATCTGTAAAGTCTCAACTCTCAAATCTTTATATCGATCTTGAATTTTGGAGTCAAAGTTTTAGAAGTAAAAGTCAACTAAATCGTTCTTTGTAAAATTCGAAATTGTTTTGAGGATTCCCTTTAAATTGATGGTTCCACTAGTTTCTACGAATGTTTTACAAACCAGTTCATGTTATAACATTTGTCCAAAACGCGTTTGAAATTGAAATCAAATTTTTTTTTATATATATATAGCAGCCGCGACTGCAGCTTCTGTATATACTTCTATATTTTGTTTTCAATCTAATAAAGTTCAAATAGATGTTTTGTATTATACATAAATTCCTAAAATCGATTTCTGTATTAACTGACAAGATAAAATTGATTTTTGGTCGGTTGTTTTAGTGGAGTAGAAGAGGAAGGGAAGAACACAAAACAGTACGGTTTATATAAATAATGTACGAGTATAATTTCGGAAAAACAAGGTTAGCGGGGTGGTGTTGAGTGTTTGACGGGTAACCGAGAGGTCTCGGGTTCGATCCTTGCTTGGTGCAATATTTTTAAATTTGGCTCCTAAGGTAGTTTAATTACTCTTAAAAATTATTATTATTGTTATTATTATTGTTGTGATTATTATTATGAGTATTATTATTAGTATTATTAATTTATGGTTGTTATTGTTATGTAGTATAGTTATAATTACCAATATTTATATTATCATAGTTATAAGTATTAAAGTTATTATTATTATTATTAATATTATTATTATAAGTGTTATTAATTACTAATATTATTATTATTATTCTTATAATTTTAGTATTTAGATTACGAAAATTATTATTATGAACCTCATAAAATTTATTATCATATTCATTAATATTAGTACTAGTATCATTATAAATATTAGAATTATTATTATAAACATAAGCATTATTAATAAGATTATCATTATTAGTATGTTATTAGTATTAAAAGTTATTATTTTTACAACTATAGTAGTATTGAAAGAATCATTATTAGTAAAACTATCATTTTATCTTTATTACTAAAAACATCATTATTAGTAAAATTATTATTATTATTAAAGTTATTACCTTTATTAAAATTATCATTTTTAAAATCAACATTTTTATTATTATTATTAATACCATTATTACTATCATTATTATTACTATCTTTAATCTAGTATTATTGTTAAATTAACAAATAAGGGATCCTTATATAAAAATATATTTAATACACATAACTTAACTATATTAATATCTTTAATTACTTAAAATATATAAAATGAATATATTTAAAAAATAATGAAACCTATAAGTTATTAATATAAAAATTATATCATTAATAATAATATACATATATTTTTGTTAGTTTACGATTATATGATTTAATAGATATACAATTAATATAAGTTCGTGAATCCGAGGCCAACCCTACACTTGTTCATTGTCGTCATATGTATTTTTACTACAAAATACAGTATGGTGAGTTTCATTACTCCCTTTTTAAATGCTTTTGCAATATATATTTTTGGGACTGAGAATACATGCGTTGTTTTTATAACTGTTTTACGAAATAGACACAAGTAATTGAAACTACATTATATGGTTGAATGATCGAAATCGAATATGCCCCTTTTAGTCTGGTAATCTAAGAATTAGGGAACAGTCACCCTAATTGACGCGAATCCTAAAGATAGATCTATCGGGCCCAACAAGCCCCATCCAAAGTACCGGATGCTTTAGTACTTCGAAATTAATATCATGTCCGAAGGAGGATCCCGGAATGATGGGGATATTCTTATATGCATCTTGTGAATGTCGGTTACCAGGTGTTCAATCCATATGAATGATTTTTGTCTCTATGCATGGGACGTATGTTTATGAGAATTGGAAATATGAAATCTTGTGGTCTATTAAAATTATGAAATGATTCTTTATGATAAACTAATGAACTCACCAACCTTTTGGTTGACACTTTAAAGCATGTTTATTCTCAGGTATGAAAGAAATCTTCTGCTGTGCATTTGCTCATTTTAGAGATATTACTTGGAGTCATTCATGACATATTTCAAAAGACGTTGCATTCGAGTCATTGAGTTCATCAAGATTATTATTAAGTCGATTATAGTAGGATATATTATGAAATGATATGCATGCCGTCAACTTTCGATGTAAAACAAGTTTGTCTTTTAAAAACGAATGCAATGTTTGTAAAATGTATCATATAGAGGTCAAGTACCTCGCGATGTAGTCAACTATTACGAATCGTCTATAATCAATATGGACTTAGTCCGGATGGATTAGGATGGGTTGTTAAAGTTGGTATCAGAGCGGTGGTCTTAGCAAACCAGGTTTGCAATAGTGTGTCTAACTGATAAGTCGATAGGATGCATTAGTGAGTCTGGACTTCGACCGTGTCTGCATGTTAAAAGTTTTGCTTATAATTTCTAGTCGAAAATCATCTGCTTATCATCCTTAGAAAATTACCTGCTTATCATTCTTAGTCTAGACACATCTTACTACAATGATTGCATGAATAATGTATAGACAAAATCCATATCTTAGCGTATCTGTCACTGTAGACCTTATCTGACACGTTTCCTTAATTTTCTCCGTAATTCACGGGATCTTTGGAAGTATGTATAGATATTCTATATATAATTAGAATATCATTCGATATTCAAAAATCATTTCATATCAAAATCCTTTAACTGATCGTGAGAGATGGATCCTACACCTAGCTTGGATTCCATTAGTTCCTAAAGCGATTTCGAGATGTATATTGAAGCAGACTCCGAAGTCAATGAACCCGAAGTGTCTCCACCGTTTAGCTATTTTTCTTTCTGGAGGAGATGGGGGTGGGTCCGAGACGTACTCACTCAATGGAGACTTGAAGAAGGCGAGCCCTACCGTGATCCAAACTTACCTCCTAACATCGGAGAAAACGATGTACTAACTGGTGAACCTATGCGCAACACTGTATTCACCCTTCTTGCTAAATTATTCCGCCTCGAAGGTCGCATTACTGCAATCTCAGAAAATATTCAACCTCTACTTCCGAATACCAATCTAAGGGGAATATTAGAAGAAGTTAGGGAACTTCGAATTGATAATCAAGATCTATCGAATCAGATGAGTGGATGGATAGAAATGATAGAAGGTAGGATATAAACCCTGACAAGAATGGTGATTGATCTACAAGCTATACTTACTACACCAACATCATCACCAACCTCAACACAAACAACACTTGTAGCACCGACAGCAACAGTACCACCATCAGCAGCACCAGCAGCATAACCAGTATTAACAACAACAACATCATCACACGTCTCAACCTCGCAAACTATACCTCAAGCATAATCATCGTTCTACGAATCGCGTTACATAAACTATCTTCGTCCTTCATGGCGATTATGTAATCTCTAATGTTTTAGAGATTATGTACTCTAGTTCTATCCGTAAATATAATGAGTTTAATATCACATTGACTCATTAAATCCATGATTACATCTGAAGAAAATATATATGTATATATATTTTTTCACAATGATTGTAATTAAAAATTCTTTTGTACAAACTGTTAATGATGAAAATATTTTTAACGGGTAGGTAATACCCGAGGAATATGTAGATTTCACATTAATAAGTTACACTGTACATTCTTCAAATCAGATTCAATAGTCATTTAATATTCTACTTACATCCACCGATATACAAATACGTTCACCACAGAATAACCATATTCATCCAATTTCATATTGGGATTTTGATTTATCAGAATCCAACAAGTGGCATAATGAAGAAAACATTTGACAAAATAAAATTTGTTAGAAACAAACAAATTAACTATGAGAAATTTTGTTAAGAATCCACGCTAACTGTTCCTAGCAAATTGTTCCTAGCTAACTGATTACATTTTATTTATCCCAATTTAATTATCGTAATTTACATTCTCGCAATTTTATTTATCGTCATTTAATTTCTGTTATTCACTTTACGCACTTTATTTATCGTTATTTAATTTCTGTTATTTATTTTACTCACTTTAAATATCGGGACACGTATACAAGGTTTTGACATATCATATCGACGCATTTATATATATTATTTGGAATAACCATAGACACTCTATATGCAGTAATGAACGAGTTCTCTATACAGGGTTGAGGTTGATTCTACAATAATATATATAATTTGAGTTGTGATCGAGTCTGAGACATGTACACGGGTCACGATACGTATTAATTAATTCAAATATTACATATTAAACTATATATGAATTATTGAACTACTAACTGTGGACTATCTACTGAGGACTACCAACATTGGACAATTAAAATAAATTAAAACATTGATTATAACATATGAAACTAAACATTTCTTCAAGTTTGCCACTTGATTTCATCTTAAACCTCATTTGTATCTTGACAATTACAATCTGCGTTCAAACCTTTCATGATTCTTGATAACACCTCAATCGAGAGGATGAACCAACCGCACTTCATCTACGGAAGAAAAGATTTATGCATATAGTTATACACCTGAAAAACTCTCGAAAACTGAGTAAACGTTTAACACGTAGCTGTACTAATTCCTCTAGTGTCATTATTACCCAAAATAACTTTGCAGATCTTTTTCAAAATAGCCAATTTTGTCACAGCTTCAGCTAGACAACTTCGACTTTTCATTCAAAACAACCTTATGATAACCTTGATATATATACGTGCTCTTTTATTGTTACCGGGAAACCTTTTATATTCCACCATATTACCATCAGCGTTTAATCATCTAAAAATACAATTCTCCTGAAACCACCTTGGATTGATAACCGATGATTCAGATATTGTAGCATTAAATGCAGAGGAAACAGAAAAATTGTAGATGGTTTAAACGGCCAAAAGTTTGATGATAAAGAAGGAAGTGTTAGGAACGCTCGATAGAAAATTTGGTACTGAAAAAAAAACAGATTGAGCAAACCATGAAGGAGACCAAGGCCAAATACACGGACCATACCATATATTCAAAGAATCCAAGTAATTCGGGATCCGATGAAACCTTCAATGAATATCTTGCTCCGTACACATGTTAAAAATCTTGCGAAAAATCTTTCTTCATCAACCATCGAACTTAGAAATTCCAAAATATCATCATAAATATCTTCGATATTTCTGAAGATATTTTCATAAATATTCTCGTCTGAAATTATTTATCATTTCGTGCTATCTATATTACATCATAAAGGAAACTACTTTAGTTTCTAAATTTCTTGGGAATTTGAGTTTGAATTATGAATGATTTTCAAGTAGTGTTGGAAATTGATGCATGAGTTAGTATAATATAATGACACTTGATCAACGTGATTATATTACAGTAAGTCATGCTGAGTTTCTAATGGAACGTGATGATTCACAGACCATAACGTCATCATGTGCCATGTTACACGACTCGTTCAATCTGTTCAACCTTCAAACATATCAAGAAAATATATTCTTGATAGTTCTATTCTCAGTGATTCTGGTAATTTGAAAAATCAAATCGTGCTATTAAGTTCTTTCTTGTTTAGAACATTAAGTTCATTTGAAACTCCATACTTACGAATTCTGGACCGTTACTCGCTTTACCAGAGGTTGAGAGGAGAATAAAAAGGCAAAGAGCTCCAAAATATAAGAGAAAATATAAAGCCCAATAACAACACGGAGGTTACAAAACGTGGATATTAATACGAATAGCAATATAAAGACACGGTAGAATTAAGAATAGTATCACCCCAAGGTAATAGTAGAAGTAAACAGATTCCTCCGGTGGTAGATGAAAAAGGAGAATGATCAATATGAATATCAGGAATATATCCAGAATTAAAACTGGATGAAGCATATTGACTGAGGATTTGGAAGTATGAATTAAAGTATAGAAAATGGGAGTGGTGAGAAATAATGGAACGGAAGAAGTTCATTTATAGTAGAAATACCAGACAAAGCAATCGAGACAGATGATCGCATTTAATTATAGAGATCTTAATTTCTTTACTCGCCGAAGAATCAAATCTTTTAGATTTCGAAGATTTTCTTTAAATTCCTTGAATTCCGGAATTCAACTATGACTACGTCAAAAGTAAAGACGAATATCTAATGTCTTATATCAATCTTTTGTGATAGCTTCACTTGTACGCTTTGAGTAATCGAATCGTTTTATCCAAATTATTCAATGGTGATAAAACTCTATTTATCAACTAATATTCGTCATGAAAACATTTTTATTGTTAGCCATAACCACCTCACTCAAATTTTGGGACAAAATTTCTTTAACGGGTAGGTACTGTGATGACCCGGGAATTTCCCACCAAATTTAAACTTAATCTTTATTTGATTCTGACACGATAAGCAAAGTCTGTAACGTTGAGTTTAAAAACTTTTAAACTGTTTACATGGATTCATTTAACCATTGACTATTCCCGACGATTCACAAACAATTATGAGTAATTGAATATATAAACCATATATAGATATAAATATAAATATAAATATATATAATGTTTTGAAATTAATAAGTTATACTTAATCTTTTGGAATTTAAAATGTAAAATAATAAACAGAATAATTAAATTATTATCAAGATGAATATATATATATATATATATATATATATATATATATATATATATATATATATATATATATATATATATATATATATATATATAAGTGATGATATTAGTATTCTCATTAATAATACTAATATTATTATAACTAAGAAGATTATTATTATCATTTATAAGATTATTATCATTATGGATATAATTATAATTAAAAGGTGAAGATTATCAAAATAAAGATATTAAACATAAATAATATTATAAGAATAACTAAAACTATAATTTTAATTATTATTAGGATTATTTACTACCATTTTCATTTAAGAATATTATTATCAATATTTTTATTACTTTTACATTATCCTCATTATTATTATTATTATTATTATCATTATTATTATTACTAATAGCATTATTAACTATATTATTAATAATTAATATTGTTATTATTATTTATTAATTAGTAATATTAAAAGTATTTATATTTAATAATTATTAATACTATTTATGTGAAAAATTACATACTGATATAAATTCGTGGAGATCTACATCAGTGTGTAAAATTTTGTTTTTTATTGTCTAAGATTGGATCACATAATCATAGGCCGTCCCTATCTGCTTTATCCTAATTTTTTTTTTCAACTCCTTGGCTCGAATATTTTGTCAATCATTTTCAATTTATTTAATGAATCAATTAGCTAGTGTTCAGAAGAAGTTCATTTCACTTTCTATCACCACTATCAATTTTAACAGATTTTAACTTCCATTATTGGAGGAATTAAACTGAAAAAAAATAAAAAAAAGTTCAAATAACCTCTGTTCTTGAGGATTTTCTTCATATTTTGATTTCGAATCAATTAGCAAAATATAAAAATGCAGAAAGGTTAGAAATCTTCCTTTGAATCTATCTGTAAAGTCTCAACTCTCAAATCTTTATATCGATCTTGAATTTTGGAGTTAAAGTTTTAGAAGTAAAAGTCAACTAAATCGTTCTTTGTAAAATTTGAAATTGTTTTGAGGATTCCAGTTAAATTGATGGTTCCACTAGTTTCTACGAATGTTTTACAAACCAGTTCGTGTTATAACATTTGTCCAAAACGCGTTTGAAATTAAAATCAAAATTTTTTTTTTATATATAGCAGCCGCGACTGCAGCTTCTGTATATACTTCTATATTTTTTTTCAATCTAATAAAGTTCAAATAGATGTTTTGTATTATACATAAATTCCTAAAATCAATTTCTGTATTAAATGATAAGATAAAATTGATTTTTGGTTGTTTGTTTTAGTGGAGAAGAAGAGGAAGGGAAGAACACAAAACAGTACGGTTTATATAAATAATGTACGAGTATAATTTTGGAAAAACAAGGTTAGCGGGGTGGTGTTGAGTGTTTGACAGGTAACCGAGAGGTCTCGCGTTCGATCCTTGCTTGGTGCAATATTTTTAAATTTGGCTCCTAAGGTAGTTTTATTACTCTTAAAAATTATTATTATTGTTATTATTATTGTTGTGATTATTATTATGAGTATTATTATTAGTATTATTAATTTATGGTTGTTATTGTTATGTAGTATATTTATAATTACCAATATTAATATTATCATAGTTATAAGTATTAAAGTTATTATTAATATTATTAATATTATTATTATAAGTGTTATTAATTACTAATATTATTATTATTATTCTTATAATTTTAGTATTTAGATTACGAAAATTATTATTATGAACCTCATAAAATTTATTATCATATTCATTAATATTAGTACTGGTATCATTATAAATATTAGAATTATTATTATAAACATAAGCATTATTAATAAGATTATCATTATTAGTATGTTATTAGTATTAAAAGTTATTTTTTTTACAACTATAGTAGTATTGAAAGAACCATTATTAGTAAAACTATCATTTTATCTTTATTACTAAAAACATCATTATTAGTAAAATTATTATTATTATTAAAGTTATTACCTTATATTAAAATTATCATTTTTAAAATCAACATTTTTATTATTATTATTAATACCATTATTACTATCATTATTATTACTATCTTTAATCTAGTATTATTGTTAAATTAACAAATAAGGGATCCTTATATAAAAATATATTTAATACACATAACTTAACTATATTAATATCTTTAATTACTTAAAATATATAAAATGAATATATTTAATTAAATAATGAAACCTATAAGTTATTAATATAAAAATTATATCATTAATAATAATATACATATATTTTTGTTCGTTTACGATTATATGATTTAATAGATATACAATTAATATAGGTTCGTGAATCCGATGCCAACCCTACACTTGTTCATTGTCGTCATATGTATTTTTACTACAAAATACAGTATGGTGAGTTTTATTACTCCCTTTTTAAATGCTTTTGCAATATATATTTTTGGGACTGAGAATACATGCGCTGTTTTTATAACTATTTTACGAAATAGACACAAGTAATTGAAACTACATTATATGGTTGAATGATCGAAATTGAATATGCCCCTTTTAGTCTGGTAATCTGAGAATTAGGGAACAGCCACCCTAATTGACGCGAATCCTAAAGATAGATCTATCGGGCCCAACAAGCCCCATCCAAAGTACCGGATGCTTTAGTACTTCGAAATTTATATCATGTCCGAAGGAGGATCCCGGAATGATGGGGATATTCTTATATGCATCTTGTGAATGTCGGTTACCAGGTGTTCAATCCATATGAATGATTTTTGTCTCTATGCATGGGACGTATGTTTATGAGAATTGGAAATATGAAATCTTGTGGTCTATTAAAATTATGAAATGATTCTTTATGATAAACTAATGAACTCACCAACCTTTTGGTTGACACTTTAAAGCATGTTTATTCTCAGGTATGAAAGAAATCTTCCGCGGTGCATTTGCTCATTTTAGAGATATTACTTGGAGTCATTCATGACATATTTCAAAAGACGTTGCATTCGAGTCATTGAGTTCATCAAGATTATTATTAAGTCGATTATAGTGGGATATATTATGAAATGATATGCATGCCGTCAACTTTCGATGTAAAACAAGTTTGTCTTTTAAAAACGAATGCAATGTTTGTAAAATGTATCATATAGAGGTGAAGTACCTCGCGATGTAGTCAACTATTACGAATCGTCTATAATCAATATGGACTTAGTCCGGATGGATTAGGACGGGTTGTTAAATGAAGCCGCCGGCTTGGGCAGGATATGTAACATCCCGCATTTTTCCGTTAAATTATTTTAACGTCCGTCTTTTTATTTTTATTAATATCCTTCGTATCTAAATTCGTACCCTCCGTTAGCTAGCGTTCTTAATATTTTCGTTATCGGATTATAATATCTCCCGTACTCTCGTGTAATTTAAAATAATTCGTTCGGTTAATTTCCGCACCCGACTACAAACTCGAAGGACTAGTTTTGCCATTTAAATAAAAAGATGACTAGTGGTTGACTAAGTCAACCACCTCCCACCTTCCTCATCCATTCATTCACTCATCCTCTTTCTCTCCTACTTCCTTTTTTTTTCTCTCAAGAACACAAACCATAATTCATCATCTAAATTCGGATTTGGAAGCTAGCAACAAAACAAATTACATTTTCGTGATCCTCTCTTCATCCTCTACATTTTGGTACCAATTTCATCAAGTTTGGATAACTTTCTAAAAACATTAAATTTCTCTAAATTCGTTTTATATACTTGAAATAATGTTAGTTGGTGTCTATGGCTCGTGTATAACATGAAAATATGTTTTGTATGCTCGATTTGTTGTTTTGGAGTAACTAGCATGAACTTGAAAATGGGTTTGCTTAATCTTTGATTTTGGATGAGTTAATGTTAAAATGTCCCGTTCTTATTGATTAAAAACGTTCCATATTAATTGATTTCGTTGCGAGGTTTTGACCTCTATATAAGACATTTTTCAAAGACTGCATTCATTTTAAAACAAACCATAACCTTTATTTCATCAATAAAGGTTTAAAAAGCTTTACGTAGATTATCAAATAATGATAATCTAAAATATCCTGTTTACACACGACCATTACATAATGGTTTACAATACAAATATGTTACAACAAAATAAGTTTCTTGAATGCAGTTTTTACACAATATCATACAAACATGGACTCCAAATCTCGTCCTTATTTAAGTATGCGACAGCGGAAGCTCTTATTAATCACCTGAGAATAAACATGCTTAAAACGTCAACAAAAATGTTGGTGAGTTATAGGTTTAACCTATATATATCAAATCATAATAATAGACCACAAGATTTCATATTTCAATACACATCCCATACATAGAGATAAAAGTCATTCATATGGTGAACACCTGGTAACCGACATTAACAAGATGCATATATAAGAATATCCCCATCATTCCGGGACACCCTTCGGATATGATATAAATTTCGAAGTACTAAAGCATCCGGTACTTTGGATGGGGTTTGTTAGGCCCAATAGATCTATCTTTAGGATTCGCGTCAATTAGGGTGTCTGTTCCCTAATTCTTAGATTACCAGACTTAATAAAAAGGGGCATATTCAATTTCGATAATTCAACCATAAAATGTAGTTTCACGTACTTGTGTCTATTTTGTAAATCATTTACAAAACCTGCATTATTCTCATCCCAAAAATATTAGATTTTAAAAGTGGGACTATAACTCACTTTCACAGATTTTTACTTCGTCGGGAAGTAAGACTTGGCCACTGGTTGATTCACGAACCTATAACAATATATACATATATATCAAAGTATGTTCAAAATATATTTACAACACTTTTAATATATTTTGATGTTTTAAGTTTATTTAGTAACCTACAACTAGTTGTCCACAATTAGATGTACAGAAATAAATCGATAAATATTATCTTGAATCAATCCACGACCCAGTGTATACGTATCTCAGTATTGATCACAACTCAAACTATATATATTTTGGAATCAACCTCAACCCTGTATAGCTAACTCCAACATTCACATATAGAGTGTCTATGGTTGTTCCGAAATATATATAGATGTGTCGACATGATAGGTCGAAACATTGTATACGTGTCTATGGTATCTCAAGATTACATAATATACAATACAAGTTGATTAAGTTGTGGTTGGAATAGATTTGTTACCAATTTTCACGTAGCTAAAATGAGAAAAATTATCCAATCTTGTTTTACCCATAACTTCTTCAATTTAAATCCGTTTTGAGTGAATCAAATTGCTATGGTTTCATATTGAACTCTATTTTATGAATCTAAACAGAAAAAGTATAGGTTTATAGTCGGAAAAATAAGTTACAAGTCGTTTTTGTAAAGGTAGTCATTTCAGTCGAAAGATCGACGTCTAGATGACCATTTTAGAAAACATACTTCCACTTTGAGTTTAATCATAATTTTTGGATATAGTTTCATGTTCATAATAAAAATCATTTTCTCAGAATAACAACTTTTAAATCAAAGTTTATCATAGTTTTTAATTAACTAACCCAAAACAGCCCGCGGTGTTACTACGACGGCGTAAATCCGGTTTTACGGTGTTTTTCGTGTTTCCAGGTTTTAAATCATTAAGTTAGCATATCATATAGATATAGAACATGTGTTTAGTTGATTTTAAAAGTCAAGTTAGAAGGATTAACTTTTGTTTGCGAACAAGTTTAGAATTAACTAAACTATGTTCTAGTGATTACAAGTTTAAACCTTCGAATAAGATAGCTTTATATGTATGAATCGAATGATGTTATGAACATCATTACTACCTTAAGTTCCTTGGATAAACCTACTGGAAAAAAGAAAAATGGATCTAGCTTCAACGGATCCTTGGATGGCTCGAAGTTCTTGAAGCAGAATCATGACACGAAAACAAGTTCAAGTAAGATCATCACTTGAAATAAGATTGTTATAGTTATAGAAATTGAACCAAAGTTTGAATATGATTATTACCTTGTATTAGAATGATAACCTACTGTAAGAAACAAAGATTTCTTGAGGTTGGATGATCACCTTACAAGATTGGAAGTGAGCTAGCAAACTTGAAAGTATTCTTGATTTTATGTAACTAGAACTTGTAAAATATATGAAGAACACTTAGAACTTGAAGATAGAACTTGAGAGAGATCAATTAGATGAAGAAAATTGAAGAATGAAAGTGTTTGTAGGTGTTTTTGGTCGTTGGTGTATGGATTAGACATAAAGGATATGTAATTTTGTTTTCATGTAAATAAGTCATGAATGATTACTCATATTTTTGTAATTTTATGAGATATTTCATGCTAGTTGCCAAATGATGGTTCCCACATGTGTTAGGTGACTCACATGGGCTGCTAAGAGCTGATCATTGGAGTGTATATACCAATAGTACATACATCTAAAAGCTGTGTATTGTACGAGTACGAATACGGGTGCATACGAGTAGAATTGTTGATGAAACTGAACGAGGATGTAATTGTAAGCATTTTTGTTAAGTAGAAGTATTTTGATAAGTGTCTTGAAGTCTTTCAAAAGTGTATGAATACATATTAAAACACTACATGTATATACATTTTAACTGAGTCGTTAAGTCATCGTTAGTCGTTACATGTAAATGTTGTTTTGAAACCTTTAGGTTAACGATCTTGTTGAATGTTATTAACCCATTGTTTATTATAACAAATGAGATGTTAAATTATTATATTATCATGATATTATGATATATAATGTATCTTAGTATGATGTATATACAGTTAAATGTTGTTACAACGATAATCGTTACATATATGTCTCGTTTCGAAATCATTAAGTTAGTAGTCTTATTTTTACATATGTATTTCATTGTTAATACACTTAATAATATATTTACTTATCATTTAACATAATTAACCAAGTGTATCAATATCTTAATATGATTCATATGTACCTAGTAAGACGTTGTTATAACGATAATCGTTATATATATCGTTTTCGAGTTTCTTAAATTAATAGTCTCATTTTTATGTATATAACTCATTGTTAAAATACCTAATGAGATACATACTTATAATAAAAACATGTTAACTATATATATAACCATATATATGTCATCGTATAGTTTTTACAAGTTTTAACGTTCGTGAATCACCGGTCAACTTGGGTGGTCAATTGTCTATATGAAACATATTTCAATTAATCAAGTCTTAATAAGTTTGATTGCTTAACATGTTGTAAACATTTAATCATGTAAATATCAATCTCAATTAATATATATAAACATGGAAAAGTTCGGGTCACTACAGTACCTACCCGTTAAATAAATTTCGTCCCGAAATTTTAAGCTGTTGAAGGTGTTGACGAATCTTCTGGAAATAGATGCGGGTATTTCTTCTTCATCTGATCTTCATGCTCCCAGGTGAACTCGGGTCCTCTACGAGCATTCCATCGAACCTTAACAATTGGTATCTTGTTTTGCTTAAGTCTTTTAACCTCACGATCCTTTATTTCGACGGGTTCTTCGATGAATTGAAGTTTTTCGTTGATTTGGATTTCATCTAACGGAATAGTGAGATCTTCTTTAGCAAAACATTTCTTCAAATTCGAGACGTGGAAAGTGTTATGTACAGCCGCGAGTTGTTGAGGTAAATCAAGTCGGTAAGCTACTGGTCCGACACGATCAATAATCTTGAATGGTCCAATATACCTTGGATTTAATTTCCCTCGTTTACCAAATCGAACAACGCCTTTCCAAGGTGCAACTTTAAGCATGACCATCTCTCAAATTTCAAATTCTATATCTTTTCTTTTAATGTCAGCGTAGCTCTTTTGTCGACTTTGGGCAGTTTTCAACCGTTGTTGAATTTGGATGATCTTCTCGGTAGTTTCTTATATAATCTCCGGACCCGTAATCTGTCTATCCCCCACTTCTCTCCAACAAATCGGAGACCTGCACTTTCTACCATAAAGTGCTTCAAACGGCGCCATCTCAATGCTTGAATGGTAGCTGTTGTTGTAGGAAAATTCTGCTAACGGTAGATGTCGATCCCAACTGTTTCCGAAATCAATAACACATGCTCGTAGCATGTCTTCAAGCGTTTGTATCTTCCTTTCGCTCTACCCATCAGTTTGTGGATGATAGGCAGTACTCATGTCTAGACGAGTTCCTAATGCTTGCTGTAATGTCTGCCAGAATCTTGAAATAAATCTGCCATCCCTATCAGAGATAATAGAGATTGTGTAACGACCTGGAAATTTCCGACCAAATTTAAACCTTAATCTCTATATGTTTCCGATACGATAAGCAAAAATATGTAATGTCGAGTCTCGGAAGTTTTAAAATCCATATTCATATAATCAATTACCACTTGACTATGTCCGATGATTCACGAACCATTAATTGTTAATAGGTACATATGATTTCTATGCTTAATTGCCATCATGTATATATTGTAATATATAGAAATATTAGGAATAATCAATAAAAGTTATTATATGATATATCATAATTAATATTATATCAGTATTAATATTAATATTTGTATATATTATTAATTAGTATAATACATAGAATTGATACATCTAACTTGATATATCATTATTATTAATAATAAAAATTATGATTTTAAGCTACTATGATTATTCATTTATATTATTATCTTTATTATTATTATTACTATTATTATTATTATTATTATTATTATTATTATTATTATTATTATTATTGTAAAAAAATAATAATACAATTTATTAATAACAATATAAATAATATCATTATAAACATTATTATAATTATTAGTATTATTATCCTAAATATTATTATGCTAATTATTTGTAATATAATTTTATTATTTCTGTTTTTTTTTCAAAATTATAATTAATGTTAATTAATTATAGGGTTGGATAAAACGCGTTTTTAGTATTTCTTATCAGTTCTTCTATATTTTTTTATTTATTTATTCTTGTCATCTGTTAAACCCGTGTCTTTTTATTATATCATCTGGTTGTTTTCTTTCTACTGTTAAAAATTCCAGTCGACATCTTCTATTATATATAACAATCGACCATCTGTTTTTTTTTATTCGCTCTCTTTATAAATTAAAATCCCCATAAGTTGTTAATATCATATAGTAACCAGAAAATTGAGTTTCAGCTCCCTGTTCCCTGTTTCCCTGATTCGATGTACCTTTAAACTAAAAAGTTCGAATTCGAATCCAAATTAAAATCCATAAATGCTGTTTTGTGAGGAATCCTTTGAGAAAACTATCTGGAAAATCTCGTGTCCCAATTTCTTCTAACAAGTTCCAATTTTCGAGTTGAAGATTAGTTGTCAAAAGTTAACAGAATTTGTTTTTGATCGAATTCGAATCACCTGTTCCAAACAAAGTTAAATTGATAATTTATAATATTTTTATGAACCATTTACAACATAATTTGTGTTGAAAGCTTTGATTAAAACTGTCTTAAAATTTAGAGTTGAATTGTTGGTGTTCTTGAATCATCACGTCGCAGAAGGCCCATCAAAAATTGAGTTTTTGTGTTTTAAATAACTCCACAATGATCTATAAAAGTTTCTGTACTCCAAAACTAATGATGAGAAACGTTATTAGCTTGATTGTATTCGTGGTCTGGGCAAAATCGTTTTTCAAATTGAAGAAGAAGATGAACATGTTGAAACGAGTTATAAATATTCTTCTCAGACTATAAAACAGAAAAGTAAGGATGGCTGGATGGTCTAAGGGAGTGTTACCTATCCTAGAGGTCTCGAGTTCGAGGTTAAGGGATGACAGGGTTTCTTTTTAAAAACTTGTTTAAAGGTAGCCATGTCTTTTTATTTTTATTATTGTTATTATTATAAATTATTAGTATAATTGTTAAGAATTATAATTATTATTAATTGTTACTAATAAGTATTAAGTTACCTTTTTATTATTATTATAATTATAAATGAAATTATAATTATTATTATTAAGACTATAGTTATTATTATCAGTATTATTAAAGAAAGTTACCATTTAAATTTCTTTTTTACTAACAAGTAAAAAAAATATAATAATGATAATAATAATTTTAAATATGACTACTATTATTATTATCATCATTTTCTTTATTGGTAATATGATATTAGTATTAATATTAGCAATAGCATTACTAAAAGTAAATACTAATATTATTAACCTTATCATTTAAAATTTATTATCAATATTATGAATATGATTAGTATTATTAATATTATTATAAAAATGATACAATTTATTATTACTTTCACAAAAATAAGTATTATTATTATTATAAAAAAATGGTATAACTATTAGTATTAACATAAGTATGTTAATAAGGTTATTATCAATAATTTCATCATTAGTAGGTTATATATATAAACTTATTTAATTACGAGATCGTGTATTGATATATATATATATACACTTAAAATAGGTTCGTGAATCCGAGGCCAACCCTACACTTGTTCAAAGATGTTACATGTATTTTTACTACAAAATACAGTATGGTGAGTATATAGATCCCTTTTTAAACTTTAAATATTTTTGGGCTGAGAATACATGCATTATTTTTATAAATGATTTACGTTATGGACACAAGTGACTAAAATTACGTTCTACATGGGTTTGAATCAAAAATCCCCTAGCTTGGTAACTTTAACTATTGGTTTATGAACTGGTAGGCGCGAATCCTAAAGATAGATCTATCGGGTTTTACACCCCCACCCAGATGTTGTTCTAGTAAACTAGAAGAACGGGTGTTTAGTACTTCGAGGTTAACGGAACGCACTTGATTCGGTGCACATATTATATAACTCAGGGGTACACACTCTTGTTAAGGCTAGTTACCGGGTGCCACTGCTTGGAATGCTTTTCATACACTTGCGAGTGTATTATGTTTATAAATATGAAATCTTGTGGTCCATAGTTATAACGCTGCTAGCATCAAACCTATATATCTCACCAACTTTATGTTGACATTTTAAAACATGTTATTCTCAGGTACGAATTAAGTCTTCCGCTGTGCATTAGCTCATATTAAGGACCTTACTTGGAGTCGATCATCGCGATGGAACTAACTGTTGAAGATTCCGTCCGAGAGGATTAGTTCGGGTTTTTACAGTTGGTATCAGAGCGTTGGTCTTAGCGAACCAGGTCTTGCATTAGTGTGTCTGACTAGTAGTTGTTAGAATACATTAATGAGTCCGGACTTTGACCGTGTTTATATGTCAAAAGTTTTGCTTATCATATCTAGTCGGAAACCATCTGCTTATCATCCTTAGGAAATTACCTGCTCATCAATCTTAAGTCTAGACACGTCTTATTGCATTTAGTGCATTGATAGTGTATAGACTAGAATTCATATCTTAGCATATCTGATAATTCACATCTTAGCGCATCTGTAGACTTGCCTGACATATGCCGTAGGTTCCTTCGTAGTCTACGAAATCTTTGGTATTATGGATAATCTACATAGCTAGAATATTATCTGATATCCAAAAATCATTTCACATCGACGATTCTTTCCATCCACCAAACTGCTCGTTTGGCGATGAACCTGAAAGCATTTACCGGCGAACTTGCTCGAGAAACCATTTGCCCTCTCATTTCTAGAATATCCCGTCACAATTATATAATATCCTATATTTCGAATCTTACTCACTCGCTTGTTTCAATCGTCAATCATCCCGACATAATATAAGAAGTTAACGAACTATATGCTCGAGTAATGGCTTTGGAGAATCTGGTGCGGAGGTTACAAACACCAGCAGCAGCACCAACAGCATAATCCGTACCACCATCATCAACGCCGACACTACTTTTATCACCCCAACCACAACCACGTCGTAAATCTCAACGTCACAAATTACACCTCGAGTATAATCACCGTTCTACGTATCGCTCTATCCATTTTATTTCGTTCTACATATCGTTCTACATCGACTATCTTCGATTTTACGTACCATTCTACCTCATTACCTTCGTTCAATATGACGACTAAGTAATCTCTAAAGTTTTAGAGATCATGTAATCCAGTATTAACGATAAATCAAATGAGTTTAATATTTTATTGACTCATTAAATCCATAATTACATCTGAAGAAAATATATATGCAAGTATATTTTCATAATGACCGTAATTAAAAATTCTTTCGTACAAACTGTTAATGATGAAAATATTTTAACGGGTGGGTAATACCCAAGGAATATTTAAAATTCACATTAACAAGTTACACTGTACATTCTTCGAATCTAATTCAACGATCATTTACTATCCTACTTACAATCACCGATATACGTATCCGTTCATTTCAGAATAACCATTTTCATTCAAATTTCATATTTGGATTTTTATCTATCCAAATCCAACAAGTGGCATAAAGAAGAAACAATGGACAAAAAAAAAAAAAAAAAAAAAAAAAAAAAAAAAGTTAGAAACACACGAATTAACTAATTAAAAATTTGTTAAGGATTCCACGCTAACTGTTCCGGCTAACTGTTCCCAGCTAACTGATTAACATTTAATTTATCGCAATTTACATTCTCGCAATTTTATTTATCGTCATTTAAATTCTGTTATTTACTTTTACGCACTTTAAACGGGACACGTATGCAAGGTTTCGACTTATCATATCGACCCATCTATATATATATTTCGGAACAACCATAGACACTCTATATGTGAAGGTGGGAGTTGGCTATACAGGGTCGGAGTTGATTCCAAAATATATATATACTTTGAGTTGTGATCGACACCGAGACCGGTACACGGGTCACGATACGTATTAATTATGTATATTAAATTATATATGAATATATTGAACTGTTGAACTATTGGACTATTGGACAATCGCACTATTAGACTGCCAACTTTGGGACAATTAAAATGAATTAAAATGTTGATTATAACATATGAAATTAAACAATTCTTCAAGTTTGCCACTTGATTCTATCCTAAAACCACATTTGTACATTGACAATTACAATTCGCGTTCAGATCTTTCACGATTCTTGAAAACACCTTGGTCGCGAAGTTGAACCAGCTGCACCTCGTCTATGGAAGAAAGATTCATGCATACAGTTATGCACCTGAAAAACTTTCGAAATCGAAGTTATAGTTAAAACCTATTCGCGTCGAATTCCTTATCATTCATTAGCAAAAACAACCATACGATTCCTTTTCAAGTAGCCAATTTTGTCACAGCTCCACTTCGACTTCTTAGCAATACCAGTCTTATTATTATAACCTCGACATATACGCCTTGTCCTTTCGCCGTCGTTACCAGAATCTTTTATATTCCACGACAGCATCAGCGGATGTACCAGCATCTCGTCGTCTCCTCGGCAGAAACCGCAGTAAGTAAATTGAAAATCTCATAGAACTTCTTCAGTTATACCTACAACGTCTATACCGAAGAACTTCATACTCCGAACGTGAAGTTTCTGAGAAACACCCTGAACTAGGAAGTAGTTCTTGAAATGCTGATGAAGCAGCGAAAACCGTAAACGACTTTAACAGTCAAAAGTTTGATGATGAAGTACAGTGTGTTGGTAAAGCTCAGAAAAAGAGGAAGGTTGGAACTGGAAAACAGATTGAGCAAAGTATGAAGGAAACCGTGAACAAATCATAAAAACTAAACTCGACTTCAAAGAATCTAAAAGATTCAGTGCCTGCTGAAATCCTTAGTACATACCCTAATCCTTACTCTAAAACCTTTGCTGACACTATTCTTCATCATCATCCTTCGACATTAGAAGTTCCAAGATATTATCATATCTTTCATTATAAATATTCTCAATGTTTCTGAAGATATTTTTATAACTATTCTTATCGGAAATCATCTATCTTCTCGTGCTATCTGTATCACATCATAAAAGGAACTGTGTTAGTTTTTAAATTCTGAAACCTCCGAATTTAAAATACGAATGTTTTGAAGTAGTGTTTGGAACTGATGCATGAATTAGTATAATATAATGAAACTTGATCAACTTCATTATATTACAGTAAGTTATGTTAAGTTTCTAATGGAATGTGATGATTCACAGTACCATCATCATGTACCATGTTACACGGCTCTTACATTCTATCCAATCTATCATCTTGATAGTTCTATCTTTCTGGATATTTTGGTAATTTGACAAATCAAAATCATGACATTATCATTTCTTTCTGAAAGCATTAGTTACGTTCATTTCAAATTTCATACCTACGAATTCCGAATCATTGCTCGCTTAACTCAAAGTCGGGAAGAGAAAACGAAAACATGAAGCTTTGAAAAATAATGAAGAATACAAGGGCCGAAAACCACCCAGGATTTTCAAACCATGTATATCAATACATATTGCAACGTAAAGACACGGGAGAATTAAAAATATTATAATTCCAAGAAGAAGATAGAAGTAAATAGATTCTTTTAGCGGTAAGTAAAAGAGAAGAATGAAAGATATGAAAGTTAGAAGTATAACAAGAATCAGAACGGGATGAAGCATTTTAAAGAATACTTTAAGGTATAAATTGAGGGAGAAAAGAGAAGAGGATGTGAGTTGTAAAAATAAGGAAACGAAGAAGTGGATTTATAGTGAAGTACCTGACAGAGAAATCGAAAAAGATTGTCGCATTAAATCAAAGAAGATCATAATTTCCTTATTCGCCGAAGAATCAAATCTTTTAGATTTTCAAGATTTACTTTAAATCCCTTAAATCTCGGAAATCAATCTTAACCACGTCATCGATCCAAACAATTCCATATTTATTTATTTCACTCTATTTTGGTAGCTTCACTCGTGCGTTTCATATGATTGAATCGTTTTATCTATATTTCTTAATAATGATAAAACTCCATTATCACCTCATAGCCGTCATGAAAACATTCCTATTGTTATCCATGACAACCTCTACCAAATTTCGGGGACGAAATTCTTTTAACAGGTGGGTACTGTAACGACCTGGAAATTTCCGACCAAATTTAAACCTTAATCTCTATATGTTTCCGATACGATAAGCAAAAATATGTAATGTCGAGTCTCGGAAGTTTTAAAATCCATATTCATATAATCAATTACCACTTGACTATGTCCGATGATTCACGAACCATTAATTGTTAATAGGTACATATGATTTCTATGCTTAATTGCCATCATGTATATATTGTAATATATAGAAATATTAGGAATAATCAATAAAAGTTATTATATGATATATCATAATTAATATTATATCAGTATTAATATTAATATTTGTATATATTATTAATTAGTATAATACATAGAATTGATACATCTAACTTGATATATCATTATTATTAATAATAAAAATTATGATTTTAAGCTACTATGATTATTCATTTATATTATTATCTTTATTATTATTATTACTATTATTATTATTATTATTATTATTATTATTATTATTATTATTATTATTGTAAAAAAATAATAATACAATTTATTAATAACAATATAAATAATATCATTATAAACATTATTATAATTATTAGTATTATTATCCTAAATATTATTATGCTAATTATTTGTAATATAATTTTATTATTTCTGTTTTTTTTTCAAAATTATAATTAATGTTAATTAATTATAGGGTTGGATAAAACGCGTTTTTAGTATTTCTTATCAGTTCTTCTATATTTTTTTATTTATTTATTCTTGTCATCTGTTAAACCCGTGTCTTTTTATTATATCATCTGGTTGTTTTCTTTCTACTGTTAAAAATTCCAGTCGACATCTTCTATTATATATAACAATCGACCATCTGTTTTTTTTTATTCGCTCTCTTTATAAATTAAAATCCCCATAAGTTGTTAATATCATATAGTAACCAGAAAATTGAGTTTCAGCTCCCTGTTCCCTGTTTCCCTGATTCGATGTACCTTTAAACTAAAAAGTTCGAATTCGAATCCAAATTAAAATCCATAAATGCTGTTTTGTGAGGAATCCTTTGAGAAAACTATCTGGAAAATCTCGTGTCCCAATTTCTTCTAACAAGTTCCAATTTTCGAGTTGAAGATTAGTTGTCAAAAGTTAACAGAATTTGTTTTTGATCGAATTCGAATCACCTGTTCCAAACAAAGTTAAATTGATAATTTATAATATTTTTATGAACCAATTACAACATAATTTGTGTTGAAAGCTTTGATTAAAACTGTCTTAAAATTTAGAGTTGAATTGTTGGTGTTCTTGAATCATCACGTCGCAGAAGGCCCATCAAAAATTGAGTTTTTGTGTTTTAAATAACTCCACAATGATCTATAAAAGTTTCTGTACTCCAAAACTAATGATGAGAAACGTTATTAGCTTGATTGTATTCGTGGTCTGGGCAAAATCGTTTTTCAAATTGAAGAAGAAGATGAACATGTTGAAACGAGTTATAAATATTCTTCTCAGACTATAAAACAGAAAAGTAAGGATGGCTGGATGGTCTAAGGGAGTGTTACCTATCCTAGAGGTCTCGAGTTCGAGGTTAAGGGATGACAGGGTTTCTTTTTAAAAACTTGTTTAAAGGTAGCCATGTCTTTTTATTTTTATTATTGTTATTATTATAAATTATTAGTATAATTGTTAAGAATTATAATTATTATTAATTGTTACTAATAAGTATTAAGTTACCTTTTTATTATTATTATAATTATAAATGAAATTATAATTATTATTATTAAGACTATAGTTATTATTATCAGTATTATTAAAGAAAGTTACCATTTAAATTTCTTTTTTACTAACAAGTAAAAAAAATATAATAATGATAATAATAATTTTAAATATGACTACTATTATTATTATCATCATTTTCTTTATTGGTAATATGATATTAGTATTAATATTAGCAATAGCATTACTAAAAGTAAATACTAATATTATTAACCTTATCATTTAAAATTTATTATCAATATTATGAATATGATTAGTATTATTAATATTATTATAAAAATGATACAATTTATTATTACTTTCACAAAAATAAGTATTATTATTATTATAAAAAAATGGTATAACTATTAGTATTAACATAAGTATGTTAATAAGGTTATTATCAATAATTTCATCATTAGTAGGTTATATATATAAACTTATTTAATTACGAGATCGTGTATTGATATATATATATATACACTTAAAATAGGTTCGTGAATCCGAGGCCAACCCTACACTTGTTCAAAGATGTTACATGTATTTTTACTACAAAATACAGTATGGTGAGTATATAGATCCCTTTTTAAACTTTAAATATTTTTGGGCTGAGAATACATGCATTATTTTTATAAATGATTTACGTTATGGACACAAGTGACTAAAATTACGTTCTACATGGGTTTGAATCAAAAATCCCCTAGCTTGGTAACTTTAACTATTGGTTTATGAACTGGTAGGCGCGAATCCTAAAGATAGATCTATCGGGTTTTACACCCCCACCCAGATGTTGTTCTAGTAAACTAGAAGAACGGGTGTTTAGTACTTCGAGGTTAACTGAACGCACTTGATTCGGTGCACATATTATATAACTCAGGGGTACACACTCTTGTTAAGGCTAGTTACCGGGTGCCACTGCTTGGAATGCTTTTCATACACTTGCGAGTGTATTATGTTTATAAATATGAAATCTTGTGGTCCATAGTTATAACGCTGCTAGCATCAAACCTATATATCTCACCAACTTTATGTTGACATTTTAAAACATGTTATTCTCAGGTACGAATTAAGTCTTCCGCTGTGCATTAGCTCATATTAAGGACCTTACTTGGAGTCGATCATCGCGATGGAACTAACTGTTGAAGATTCCGTCCGAGAGGATTAGTTCGGGTTTTTACAGATTGGTATTCCATGTCTGGAGACGACTTCCTTCAAATACAGTCGTGCTAACTTCTCCATCTTGTCATCTTCTCTTATTGGCAGGAAGTGTGCTGATTTGGTGAGACGATCAACTATTACCCAAATAGTATCAAAACCACTTGCAGTCCTTGGCAATTTAGTGATGAAATCCATGGTAATGTTTTCCCATTTCCATTCCGGGATTTCGGGTTGTTGAAGTAGACCTGATGGTTTCTGATGCTCAGCTTTAACCTTAGAACACGTCAAACATTCTCCTACGTATTTAGCAACATCGGCTTTCATACCCGGCCACCAAAAATGTTTCTTGAGATCCTTGTACATCTTCCCCGTTCCAGGATGTATTGAGTATATGGTTTTATGAGCTTCTCTAAGTACCATTTCTCTCATATCTCCAAATTTTGGTACCCAAATCCTTTCAGCCCTATACCGGGTTCCGTCTTCCTGAATATTAAGATGCTTCTCCGATCCTTTGGGTATTTCATCCTTTAAATTTCCCTCTTTTAAAACTCCTTGTTGCGCCTCCTTTATTTGAGTAGTAAGGTTATTATGAATCATTATATTCATAGATTTTACTCGAATGGGTTCTCTGTCCTTCCTGCTCAAGGCATCGGCTACCACATTTGCCTTTCCCGGGTGGTAATGAATCTCAAAGTCGTAATCATTCAACAATTCAATCCACCTACGCTGCCTCATATTCAGTTGTTTCTGATTAA
The DNA here is from genome assembly GCF_046630445.1 of Rutidosis leptorrhynchoides. Lineage (NCBI taxonomy): Eukaryota > Viridiplantae > Streptophyta > Magnoliopsida > Asterales > Asteraceae > Rutidosis > Rutidosis leptorrhynchoides. The sequence goes on from NC_092333.1 coordinate 398,131,010, forward strand.
ATATGTGTTGAAGACTTTTGTGGTCGGTATATATAATACTTTTGACCCCATATAAGTAGTGCCTCCAAGTCTTTAATGCAAAAACAACCGCTCCTAATTCCAAATCATGCGTCGTATAATTTTGTTCGTGAATCTTCAATTGTCTAGACGCATAAGCAATCACCTTCGTTCGTTGCATTAATACACAACCGAGACCTTGCTTTGATGCGTCACAATAAATCACAAAATCATCATTCCCTTCAGGCAATGACAATATAGGTGCCGTAGTTAGCTTTTTCTTCAATAACTGAAACGCTTTCTCTTGTTCATCATTCCATTCAAATTTCTTCCCTTTATGCGTTAATGCAGTCAAGGGTTTTGCTATTCTGGAAAAATCTTGGATGAACCTTCTGTAGTAACCAGCTAGTCCTAAAAATTGGCATATGTGTTTCGGAGTTTTCGGGGTTTCCCACTTTTCAACCGTTTCTATCTTTGCCGGATCCACCTTAATACCTTCTTTGTTCACTATGTGACCGAGGAATTGAACTTCTTCCAACCAAAATGCACACTTTGAAAACTTAGCGTACAATTCTTCCTTCCTCAATACTTCTAACACCTTTCTCAAATGTTCACCGTGTTCTTGGTCATTCTTTGAGTAAATAAGTATGTCATCAATGAAAACAATGACAAACTTGTCAAGGTATGGTCCACACACTCGGAATATCATCTTCTTTCACCCGTAATGACCATAACGTGTTCTGAAAGCAGTCTTTGGAATATCATCTTCTTTCACCCGCATTTGATGATACCCGGAACGTAAGTCAATCTTTGAATAAACAGACGAGCCTTGTAGTTGATCAAATAAGTCGTCGATTCTCGGTAGTGGGTAGCGGTTCTTGATGGTAAGTTTGTTTAACTCTCGGTAGTCGATACACAACCTGAATGTACCATCTTTCTTCTTGACAAACAAAACAGGAGCTCCCCACGGTGATGTGCTTGGTCGAATGAAACCACGCTCTAAAAGTTCTTATAATTGGCTTTGCAGTTCTTTCATCTCGCTGGGTGCGAGTCTGTAAGGAGCACGAGCTATTGGTGCAGCTCCTGCTACAAGATCTATTTGAAATTCAACAGATCGATGTGGGGGTAATCCCGGTAATTCTTTCGGAAATACATCGGGAAATTCTTTTGCAATGGGAACATCATTGATGCTCTTTTCTTCAGTTTGTACTTTCTCGACGTGTGCTAGAACAGCATAGCAACCTTTTCTTCTTAGTTTTTGTGCCTTCAAATTACTAATAAGATGTAGCTTCGTGTTGCCCTTTTCTCCGTACACCATTAAGGGTTTTCCTTTTTCTCGTATAATGCGAATTGCATTTTTGTAACAGACGATCTCTGCTTTCACTTCTTTCAACCAGTCCATACCGATTATCACATCAAAACTCCCTAACTCTACTGGTATCAAATCAATCTTAAATGTTTCGCAAACCAGTTTAATTTCTCGATTCCGACATATATTATCTGCTGAAATTAATTTACCATTTGCTAATTCGAGTAAAAATTTACTATCCAAAGGCGTCAATGGACAACTTAATTTAGCACAAAAATCTCTACTCATATAGCTTCTATCCGCACCCGAATCAAATAAAACGTAAGCAGATTTATTGTCAATAAGAAACGTACCCGTAACAAGCTCCGGGTCTTCCTGTGCCTCTGCCGCATTAATATTGAAAACTCTTCCGCGGCCTTGTCCATTCGTGTTCTCCTGGTTCGGGCAATTTCTAATAATGTGGCCCGGTTTTCCACATTTATAACAAACTACATTGGCATAACTTGCTCCGACACTACTTGCTCCGCCATTACTCGTTCTGACACCACTTGTTCCTTTCGTTCTATTAACCCCTGGTCCGTAGACCTCACACTTCGCCGCGCTATGACCATTTCTTTTACACTTGTTGCAAAATTTGGTGCAGAACCCCGAGTGATACTTTTCACACCTTTGGCATAGCTGCTTCTGATTGTTTTTGTTGTTGCGGTTATTATTATTGTTGAGATGATTGTTCTAGTTGATGTTGTTGTTGTTGTTGTTGTTGTTGGGCCGTTTGTTGTAGTTGCGATTGATGTTGCGATTTTTGGGATAATTGTTGCGATTATTGTTGTAATTGCTGTTGTTGTTGTATTGGTGATTCTTATCACCGTTTTCCTCCCACTTTCTTTTGACTTGCTTCACATTGGCCTCTTCAGCAGTCTGTTCTTTAATTCTTTCTTCAATCTGGTTCACTAGTTTGTGAGCCATTCTACATGCCTGTTGTATAGAGGCGGGCTCGTGTGAACTTATATCTTCTTGGATTCTTTCCGGTAATCCTTTCACAAACGCGTCGATCTTCTCTTCCTCATCTTCGAATGCTCCCGGACACAATAGGCACAATTCTGTGAATCGTCTTTCGTACGTGGTAATATCAAATCCTTGGGTTCGTAACCCTCTAAGTTCTGTCTTGAGCTTATTGACCTCGGTTCTGGGACGGTACTTCTCGTTCATCAAGTGCTTGAATGCTGACCACGGTAGTGCGTACGCATCGTCTTGTCCCACTTGCTCTAGATAGGTATTCCACCATGTTAACGCAGAACCTGTGAAGGTATGCGTAGCGTACTTCACTTTGTCCTCTTCAGTACACTTACTTATGGCAAACACCGATTCGACCTTCTCGGTCCACCGTTTCAATCCGATCGGTCCTTCGGTTCCATCAAATTCCAAAGGTTTGCAGGCAGTGAATTCTTTGTAGGTGCATCCTACACAATTTCCTGTACTGCTAGATCCAAGGTTATTATTGGTATGTAGCGCAGCCTGTACTGCGGCTATGTTTGAAGCTAGAAAAGTACGGAATTCCTCTTCATTCATATTCACGGTGTGTCGAGTAGTCGGTGCCATTTCCTTCAAAATAGTCAAATGGAACAAGTTAATCATACAGAATATTAAGAGTAGTTAATAGTATTTCGTAGCATAATATGAACTCATTTATAAAAGCTTTTTCTTCATATTAGCGTTTTATAAGTTTAAATTCGGGTAGTACCTACCCGTTAAGTTCATACTTAGTAGCTAACATACAATTCAACTACTACAATTCTATATGAAAAACTGATTATAATAATATTTCGCGTTCAAACTTTTATACAATATTTTACAAACTTACAATACCGCTTATTTTACATAAAGCATGAAATATAGCACACAATAACTTTGATACAAGATAGTTGTGAAGATAATTCTAGCTAGTACACAAGTCGTTCAGCAAAGGCAATAAAGACACGTAATTCATACATCCAGAAACAAGTCATGCATTCTGGTTTTACTAGGATTACTTCCCATTTTTGGTCTTGTGGAACATAACCGTTATGGCCGTTGATAAGACAGCGTGTTGTAACATCGTCAAAGGGACGAGGGTTACGTAATGTCCAACAATCCCGTAAAAATCTAAAAACCTCATTTCTTACCCCAATTACTGACTCCGTCACTTGTGGAAACGTTTTGTTTAATAGTTGTAGCCCGATGTTCTTGTTCTCACTTTGGTGAGAAGCGAACATTACTAATCCGTAAGCATAACATGCTTCTTTATGTTGCATGTTAGCCGCTTTTTCTAAATCACGAAGTCCAATATTTGGATATATTGAGTCAAAATAATTTCTTAACCCGTTGCGTAAAATAGCATTTGGGTTCCCCGCAATATATGCGTCAAAGTAAACACATCGTAACTTATGGGTTTCCCAATGTGATATCCCCCATCTTTCAAACGAAAGTCTCTTATAAACCAAGACATTCTTGGAACGTTCTTCGAATGTCTTACAAACTGATCTCGCCTTAAATAGTTGTGCCGAGGAATTCTGACCGACTCTAGACAAGATTTCATCAATCATGTCTCCGGGTAGGTCTCTTAAAATATTGGGTTGTCTATCCATTTTGTGTTTTTAAACTGTAAAATAGACAAGAGTTAGATTCATAAAAAAATACTTATTAATACAAGCAATTTTTACATATATCATAAAGCATAAGCACACTATATTACATATATTACACCACACGAATACAACTATCTTATTCCGACTCGCTCGTTTCTTCTTCTTCGGTTTTGGTTCTTTTTGCCAAGTTTCTAGGGATATATGATGTTCCCCTAATACTAACTGTCGTTTTCCACAACGGTTTAGAAAAACCTGGTGGTTTAGAGGTTCCCGGGTCATTGTTACAACTTAAGGACTTCGGGGGTTGACGATACATATAAAGTTCATCGGGATTGGAATTAGATTTCTCTATTTTTATGCCCTTTCCCTTATTATTTTCTTTTGCCTTTTTAAATTCAGTTGGGGTAATTTCTATAACATCATCGGAATTCTCGTCGGAATCCGATTCATCGGAGAATTTGTAATCCTCCCAATATTTTGCTTCCTTGGCGGAAACACCATTGACCATAATTAACCTTGGTCAGTTGGTTGAGGATTTTCTTTTACTTAACCGTTTTATTATTTCCCCCACCGGTTCTACTTCTTCATCCGGTTCCGATTCTTCTTCCGGTTTCGATTCTTCTTCCGGTTCCGACTCTTCTTCCGGTTCCTCTTCGGGAACTTGTGAATCAGTCCACGAATCATTCCAATTTACATTTGACTCTTCATTATTATTAGGTGAGTCAATGGGACTTGTTCTAGAGGTAGACATCTATCACATAATATCAAACGCGTTAAGAGATTAATATATCACATAATATTCACATGTTAAAAATATATAGTTTCCAACAAAATTTGTTAAGCAATCATTTTTCAAGTAAACACGGTCGAAGTCCAGACTCACTAATGCATCCTAACAAACTCGATAAGACACACTAATGCAAAATTCTGGTTCTCTAAGACCAACGCTCGGATACCAACTAAAATGTCCCGTTCTTATTGATTAAAAACGTTCCATATTAATTGATTTCGTTGCGAGGTTTTGACCTCTATATGAGACGTTTTTCAAAGACTGCATTCATTTTAAAACAAACCATAACCTTTATTTCATCAATAAAGGTTTAAAAAGCTTTACGTAGATTATCAAATAATGATAATCTAAAATATCCTGTTTACACACGATCATTACATAATGGTTTACAATACAAATATGTTACAACAAAATAAGTTTCTTGAATGCAGTTTTTACACAATATCATACAAACATGGACTCCAAATCTCGTCCTTATTTAAGTATGCGACAGCGGAAGCTCTTAATAAACACCTGAGAATAAACATGCTTAAAACGTCCAAAAAAATGTTGGTGAGTTATAGGTTTAACCTATATATATCAAATCATAATAATAGACCACAAGATTTCATATTTCAATACACATCCCATACATAGAGATAAAAGTCATTCATATGGTGAACACCTGGTAACCGACATTAACAAGATGCATATATAAGAATATCCCCATCATTCCGGGACACCCTTCGAATATGATATAAATTTCGAAGTACTAAAGCATCCGGTACTTTGGATGGGGTTTGTTAGGCCCAATAGATCTATCTTTAGGATTCGCGTCAATTAGGGTGTCTGTTCCCTAATTCTTAGATTACTAGACTTAATAAAAAGGGGCATATTCGATTTCGATAATTCAACCATAAAATGTAGTTTCACGTACTTGTGTCTATTTTGTAAATCATTTACAAAACCTGCATGTATTCTCATCCCAAAAATATTAGATTTTAAAAGTGGGACTATAACTCACTTTCACAGATTTTTACTTCGTCGGGAAGTAAGACTTGGCCACTGGTTGATTCACGAACCTATAACAATATATACATATATATCAAAGTATGTTCAAAATATATTTACAACACTTTTAATATATTTTGATGTTTTAAGTTTATTAAGTCAGCTGTCCTCGTTAGTAACCTACAACTAGTTGTCCACAATTAGATGTACAGAAATAAATCGATAAATATTATCTTGAATCAATCCACGACCCAGTGTATACGTATCTCAGTATTGATCACAACTCAAACTATATATATTTTGGAATCAACCTCAACCCTGTATAGCAAACTCCAACATTTACATATAGAGTGTCTATGGTTGTTCCGAAATATATATAGATGTGTCGACATGATAGGTCGAAACATTGTATACGTGTCTATGGTATCTCAAGATTACATAATATACAATACAAGTTGATTAAGTTGTGGTTGGAATAGATTTGTTACCAATTTTCACGTAGCTAAAATGAGAAAAATTATCCAATCTTGTTTTACCCATAACTTCTTCATTTTAAATCCGTTTTGAGTGAATCAAATTGCTATGGTTTCATATTGAACTCTATTTTATGAATCTAAACAGAAAAAGTATAGGTTTATAGTCGGAAAAATAAGTTACAAGTCATTTTTGTAAAGGTAGTCATTTCAGTCGAAAGAACGACGTCTAGATGACCATTTTAGAAAACATACTTCCACTTTGAGTTTAACCATAATTTTTGGATATAGTTTCATGTTCATAATAAAAATCATTTTCTCAGAATAACAACTTTTAAATCAAAGTTTATCATAGTTTTTAATTAACTAACCCAAAACAGCCCGCGGTGTTACTACGACGGCGTAAATCCGGTTTTACGGTGTTTTTCGTGTTTCCAGGTTTTAAATCATTAAGTTAGCATATCATATAGATATAGAACACGTGTTTAGTTGATTTTAAAAGTCAAGTTAGAAGGATTAACTTTTGTTTGCGAACAAGTTTAGAATTAACTAAACTATGTTCTAGTGATTAAACCTTCGAATAAGATAGCTTTATATGTATGAATCGAATGATGTTATGAACATCATTACTACCTTAAGTTCCTTGGATAAACCTACTGGAAAAGAGAAAAATGGATCTAGCTTCAACGGATCCTTGGATGGCTCGAAGTTCTTGAAGCAGAATCATGACACGAAAACAAGTTCAAGTAAGATCATCACTTGAAATAAGATTGTTATAGTTATAGAAATTGAACCAAAGTTTGAATATGATTATTACCTTGTATTATAATGATAACCTACTGTAAGAAACAAAGATTTCTTAAGGTTGGATGATCACCTTACAAGATTGGAAGTGAGCTAGCAAACTTGAAAGTATTCTTGATTTTATGTAACTAGAACTTGTAAAATATATGAAGAACACTTAGAACTTGAAGATAGAACTTGAGAGAGATCAATTAGATGAAGAAAATTGAAGAATAAAAGTGTTTGTAGGTGTTTTTGGTCGTTGGTGTATGGATTAGATATAAAGGATATGTAATTTTGTTTTCATGTAAATAAGTCATGAATGATTACTCATATTTTTGTAATTTTATGAGATATTTCATGCTAGTTGCCAAATGATGGTTCCCACATGTGTTAGGTGACTCACATGGGCTTCTAAGAGCTGATCATTGGAGTGTATATACCAATAGTACATACATCTAAAAGCTGTGTATTGTACGAGTACGAATACGGGTGCATACGAGTAGAATTGTTGATGAAACTGAACGAGGATGTAATTGTAAGCATTTTTGTTAAGTAGAAGTATTTTGATAAGTGTCTTGAAGTCTTTCAAAAGTGTATGAATACATATTAAAACACTACATGTATATACATTTTAACTGAGTCGTTAAGTCATCGTTAGTCGTTACATGTAAATGTTGTTTTGAAACCTTTAGGTTAATGATCTTGTTGAATGTTATGAACCCATTGTTTATTATAACAAATGAGATGTTAAATTATTATATTATTATGATATTATGATATATAATGTATCTTAGTATGATGTATATACAGTTAAATGTCGTTACAACGATAATCGTTACATATATGTCTCGTTTCGAAATCATTAAGTTAGTAGTCTTATTTTTACATATGTATTTCATTGTTAATACACTTAATAATATATTTACTTATCATTTAACATAATTAACCAAGTGTATCAATATCTTAATATGATTCATATGTACCTAGTAAGACGTTGTTATAACGATAATCGTTATATATATCGTTTTCGAGTTTCTTAAATTAATAGTCTCATTTTTATGTATATAACTCATTGTTAAAATACCTAATGAGATACATACTTATAATAAAAACATGTTAACTATATATATAACCATATATATGTCATCGTATAGTTTTTACAAGTTTTAACGTTCGTGAATCACCGGTCAACTTGGGTGGTCAATTGTCTATATGAAACATATTTCAATTAATCAAGTCTTAACAAGTTTGATTGCTTAACATGTTGGAAACATTTAATCATGTAAATATCAATCTCAATTAATATATATAAACATGGAAAAGTTCGGGTCACTACAGTACCTACCCGTTAAATAAATTTCGTCCCGAAATTTTAAGCTGTTGAAGGTGTTGACGAATCTTCTGGAAATAGATGCGGGTATTTCTTCTTCATCTGATCTTCACGCTCCCAGGTGAACTCGGGTCCTCTACGAGCATTCCATCGAACCTTAACAATTGGTATCTTGTTTTGCTTAAGTCTTTTAACCTCACGATCCATTATTTCGACGGGTTCTTCGATGAATTGAAGTTTTTCGTGGATTTGGATTTCATCTAACGGAATAGTGAGATCTTCTTTAGCAAAACATTTCTTCAAATTCGAGACGTGGAAAGTGTTATGTACAGCCGCGAGTTGTTGAGGTAAATCAAGTCGGTAAGCTACTGGTTCGACACGATCAATAATCTTGAATGGTCCAATATACCTTGGATTTAATTTCCCTCGTTTACCAAATCGAACAACGCCTTTCCAAGGTGCAACTTTAAGCATGACCATCTCTCCAATTTCAAATTCTATATCTTTTCTTTTAATGTCAGCGTAGCTCTTTTGTCGACTTTGGGCGGTTTTCAACCGTTGTTGAATTTGGATGATCTTCTCGGTAGTTTCTTGTATAATCTCCGGACCCGTAATCTGTCTATCCCCCACTTCACTCCAACAAATCGGAGACCTGCACTTTCTACCATAAAGTGCTTCAAACGGCGCCATCTCAATGCTTGAATGGTAGCTGTTGTTGTAGGAAAATTCTGCTAACGGTAGATGTCGATCCCACCTGTTTCCGAAATCAATAACACATGCTCGTAGCATGTCTTCAAGCGTTTGTATCTTCCTTTCGCTCTACCCATCAGTTTGTGGATGATAGGCAGTACTCATATCTAGACGAGTTCCTAATGCTTGCTGTAATGTCTGCCAGAATCTTGAAATAAATCTGCCATCCCTATCAGAGATAATAGAGATTGGTATTCCATGTTTGGAGACGACTTCCTTCAAATACAGTCGTGCTAACTTCTCCATCTTGTCATCTTCTCTTATTGGCAGGAAGTGTGCTGATTTGGTGAGACGATCAACTATTACCCAAATAGTATCAAAACCACTTGCAGTCCTTGGCAATTTAGTGATGAAATCCATGGTAATGTTTTCCCATTTCCATTCCGGGATTTTGGGTTGTTGAAGTAGACCTGATGGTTTCTGATGCTCAGCTTTAACCTTAGATCACGTCAAACATTCTCCTACGTATTTAGCAACATCGGCTTTCATACCCGGCCACCAAAAATGTTTCTTGAGATCCTTGTACATCTTCCCCGTTCCAGGATGTATTGAGTATATGGTTTTATGAGCTTCTCTAAGTACCATTTCTCTCATATCTCCAAATTTTGGTACCCAAATCCTTTCAGCCCTATACCGGGTTCCGTCTTCCTGAATATTAAGATGCTTCTCCGATCCTTTGGGTATTTCATCCTTTAAATTTCCCTCTTTTAAAACTCCTTGTTGCGCCTCCTTTATTTGAGTAGTAAGGTTATTATGAATCATTATATTCATAGATTTTACTCGAATGGGTTCTCTGTCCTTCCTGCTCAAGGCATCGACTACCACATTTTCCTTCCCCGGGTGGTAACGAATCTCAAAGTCGTAATCATTCAACAATTCAATCCACCTACGCTGCCTCATATTCAGTTGTTTCTGATTAAATATGTGTTGAAGACTTTTGTGGTCGGTATATATAATACTTTTGACCCCATATAAGTAGTGCCTCCAAGTCTTTAATGCAAAAACAATCGCTCCTAATTCCAAATCATGCGTCGTATAATTTTGTTCGTGAATCTTCAATTGTCTAGACGCATAAGCAATCACCTTCGTTCGTTGCATTAATACACAACCGAGACCTTGCTTTGATGCGTCACAATAAATCACAAAATCATCATTCCCTTCAGGCAATGACAATATAGGTGCCGTAGTTAGCTTTTTCTTCAATAACTGAAACGCTTTCTCTTGTTCATCATTCCATTCAAATTTCTTCCCTTTATGCGTTAATGCAGTCAAGGGTTTTGCTATTCTGGAAAAATCTTGGATGAACCTTCTGTAGTAACCAGCTAGTCCTAAAAACTGGCGTATGTGTTTCGGAGTTTTCGGGGTTTCCCACTTTTCAACAGTTTCTATCTTTGCCGGATCCACCTTAATACCTTCTTTGTTCACTATGTGATCGAGGAATTGAACTTCTTCCAACCAAAATGCACACTTTGAAAACTTAGCCTACAATTCTTCCTTCCTCAATACTTCTAACACCTTTCTCAAATGTTCACCGTGTTCTTGGTCATTCTTTGAGTAAATAAGTATGTCATCAATGAAAACAATGACAAACTTGTCAAGGTATGGTCCACACACTCGGTTCATAAGGTCCATGAACACAGCTGGTGCATTAGTTAAACCAAACGGCATGACCATAAACTCGTAATGACCGTAACGTGTTCTGAAAGCAGTCTTTGGAATATCATCTTCTTTCACCCGCATTTGATGATACCCAGAACGTAAGTCAATCTTTGAATAAACAGACGAGCCTTGTAGTTGATCAAATAAGTCGTCGATTCTCGGTAGTGGGTAGCGGTTCTTGATGGTAAGTTTGTTTAACTCTCGGTAGTCGATACACAACCTGAATGTACCATCTTTCTTCTTGACAAACAAAACAGGAGCTCCCCACGGTGATGTGCTTGGTCGAATGAAACCACGCTCTAAAAGTTCTTATAATTGGCTTTGCAGTTCTTTCATCTCGCTGGGTGCGAGTCTGGAAGGAGCACGAGCTATTGGTGCAGCTCCTGGTACAAGATCTATTTGAAATTCAACAGATCGATGTGGGGGTAATCCCGGTAATTCTTTCGGAAATACATCGAGAAATTCTTTTGCAATGGGAACATCATTGATGCTCTTTTCTTCAGTTTGTACTTTCTCGACGTGTGCTAGAACAGCATAGCAACCTTTTCTTATTAGTTTTTGTGCCTTCAAATTACTAATAAGATGTAGCTTCGTGTTGCCCTTTTCTCCGTACACCATTAAGGGTTTTCCTTTTTCTCGTATAATGCGAATTGCATTTTTGTAACAGACGATCTCTGCTTTCACTTCTTTCAACCAGTCCATACCGATTATCACATCAAAACTCCCTAACTCTACTGGTATCAAATCAATCTTAAATGTTTCGCTAACCGGTTTAATTTCTCGATTCCGACATATATTATCTGCTGAAATTAATTTACCATTTGCTAATTCGAGTAAAAATTTACTATCCAAAGGCGTCAATGGACAACTTAATTTAGCACAAAAATCTCTACTCATATAGCTTCTATCCGCACCCGAATTAAATAAAACGTAAGCAGATTTATTGTCAATAAGAAACGTACCCGTAACAAGCTCCGGGTCTTCCTGTGCCTCTGCCGCATTAATATTGAAAACTCTTCCGCGGCCTTGTCCATTCGTGTTCTCCTGGTTCGGGTAATTTCTAATAATGTGGCCCGGTTTTCCACATTTATAACAAACTACATTGGCATAACTTGCTCCGACACTACTTGCTCCGCCATTACTCGTTCTGACACCATTTGTTCCTTTCGTTCTATTAACCCCTGGTCCGTAGACCTCACACTTCGCCGCGCTATGACCATTTCTTTTACACTTGTTGCAAAATTTGGTGCAGAACCCCGAGTGATACTTTTCACACCTTTGGCATAGCTGCTTCTGATTGTTGTTGTTGTTGCGGTTATTATTATTGTTGGGATGATTGTTGTAGTTGCTGTTGTTGTTGTTGTTGTTGTTGTTGTTGTTGTTGTTGTTGTTGTTGTTGGGCCGTTTGTTGTAGTTGCGATTGATGTTGCGATTGTTGGGATAATTGTTGCGATTATTGTTGTAATTGCTGTTGTTGTTGTATTGGTGATTCTTATCACCGTTTTCCTCCCACTTTCTTTTGACTTGCTTCAAATTGGCCTCTTCAGCAGTCTGTTCTTTAATTCTTTCTTCAATCTGGTTCACTATTTTGTGAGCCATTCTACATGCCTGTTGTATAGAGGCGGGCTCGTGTGAACTTATATCTTCTTGGATTCTTTCCGGTAATCCTTTCACAAACGCGTCGATCTTCTCTTCCTCATCTTCGAATGCTCCCGGACACAATAGGCACAATTCTGTGAATCGTCTTTCGTACGTGGTAATATCAAATCCTTGGGTTCGTAACCCTCTAAGTTCTGTCTTGAGCTTATTGACCTCGGTTCTGGGACGGTACTTCTCGTTCATCAAGTGCTTGAATGCTGACCACGGTAGTGCGTACGCATCGTCTTGTCCCACTTGCTCTAGATAGGTATTCCACCATGTTAACGCAGAACCTGTGAAGGTATGCGTAGCGTACTTCACTTTGTCCTCTTCAGTACACTTACTTATGGCAAACACCGATTCGACCTTCTCGGTCCACCGTTTCAATTCGATCGGTCCTTCGGTTCCATCAAATTCCAAAGGTTTGCTGGCAGTGAATTCTTTGTAGGTGCATCCTACACGATTTCCTGTACTGCTAGATCCAAGGTTATTGTTGGTATGTAGCGCAGCCTGTACTGCGGCTATGTTTGAAGCTAGAAAAGTACGGAATTCCTCTTCATTCATATTCACGGTGTGTCGAGTAGTCGGTGCCATTTCCTTCAAAATAGTCAAATGGAACAAGTTAATCATACAGAATATTAAGAGTAGTTAATAGTATTTCGTAGCATAATATGAACTCATTTATAAAAGCTTTTTCTTCATATTAGCGTTTTATAAGTTTAAATTCGGGTAGTACCTACCCGTTAAGTTCATACTTAGTAGCTAATATACAATTCAACTACTACAATTCTATATGAAAAACTGATTATAATAATATTTCGCGTTCAAACTTTTATACAATATTTTACAAACTTACAATACCGCTTATTTTACATAAAGCATGAAATATAGCACACAATAACTTTGATACAAGATAGTTGTGAAGATAATTCTAGCTAGTACACAAGTCGTTCAGCAAAGGCAATAAAGACACGTAATTCATACATCCAGAAACAAGTCATGCATTCTGGTTTTACTAGGATTACTTCCCATTCTTGGTCTTGTGGAACATAACCGTTATGGCCGTTGATAAGATAGCGTGTTGTAACGTCGTCAAAGGGACGAGGGTTACGTAATGTCCAACAGTCCCGTAACAATCTAAAAACCTCATTTCTTACCCCAATTACTGACTCCGTCACTTGTGGAAACGTTTTGTTTAATAGTTGTAGCCCGATGTTCTTGTTCTCACTTTGGTGAGAAGCGAACATTACTAATCCGTAAGCATAACATGCTTCTTTATGTTGCATGTTAGCCGCTTTTTCTAAATCACGAAGTCCAATATTCGGATATATTGAGTCAAAATAATTTCTTAACCCGTTGCGTAAAATAGCATTTGGGTTCCCCGCAATATATGCGTCAAAGTAAACACATCGTAACTTATGGGTTTCCCAATGTGATATCCCCCATCTTTCAAACGAAAGTCTCTTATAAACCAAGACATTCTTGGAACGTTCTTCGAATGTCTTACAAACTGATCTCGCCTTAAATAGTTGTGCCGAGGAATTCTGACCGACTCTAGACAAGATTTCATCAATCATGTCTCCGGGTAGGTCTCTTAAAATATTGGGTTGTCTATCCATTTTGTGTTTTTAAACTGTAAAATAGACAAGAGTTAGATTCATAAAAAAATACTTATTAATACAAGCAATTTTTACATATATCATAAAGCATAAGCACACTATATTACATATATTACACCACACGAATACAACTATCTTATTCCGACTTGCTCGTTTCTTCTTCTTCGGTTTTGGTTCGTTTTGCCAAGTTTCTAGGGATATATGATGTTCCCCTAATACTAACTGTCGTTTTCCACAACGGTTTAGAAAAACCTGGTGGTTTAGAGGTTCCCGGGTCATTGTTACAACTTAAGGACTTCGGGGGTTGACGATACATATAAAGTTCATCGGGATTGGAATTAGATTTCTCTATTTTTATGCCCTTTCCCTTATTATTTTCTTTTGCCTTTTTAAATTCAGTTGGGGTAATTTCTATAACATCATCGGAATTCTCGTCGGAATCCGATTCATCGGAGAATTTGTAATCCTCCCAATATTTTGCTTCCTTGGCGGAAACACCATTGACCATAATTAACCTTGGTCGGTTGGTTGAGGATTTTCTTTTACTTAACCGTTTTATTATTTCCCCCACCGGTTCTACTTCTTCATCCGGTTCCGATTCTTCTTCCGGTTCCGATTCTTCTTCCGGTTCCGACTCTTCTTCCGGTTCCTCTTCGGGAACTTGTGAATCAGTCCACGAATCATTCCAATTTACATTTGACTCTTCATTATTATTAGGTGAGTCAATGGGACTTGTTCTAGAGGTAGACATCTATCACATAATATCAAACGCGTTAAGAGATTAATATATCACATAATATTCACATGTTAAAAATATATAGTTTCCAACAAAATTTGTTAAGCAATCATTTTTCAAGTAAACACGGTCGAAGTCCAGACTCACTAATGCATCCTAACAAACTCGATAAGACACACTAATGCAAAATTCTGGTTCTCTAAGACCAACGCTCGGATACCAACTAAAATGTCCCGTTCTTATTGATTAAAAACGTTCCATATTAATTGATTTCATTGCGAGGTTTTGACCTCTATATGAGACGTTTTTCAAAGATTGCATTCATTTTAAAACAAACCATAACCTTTATTTCATCAATAAAGGTTTAAAAAGCTTTTCGTAGATTATCAAATAATGATAATCTAAAATATCCTGTTTACACACGACCATTACATAATGGTTTACAATACAAATATGTTACAACAAAATAAGTTTCTTGAATGCAGTTTTTACACAATATCATACAAACATGGACTCCAAATCTCGTCCTTATTTAAGTATGCGACAGTGGAAGCTCTTAATAATCACCTGAGAATAAACATGCTTAAAACGTCAACAAAAATGTTGGTGAGTTATAGGTTTAACCTATATATATCAAATCATAATAATAGACCACAAGATTTCATATTTCAATACACATCCCATACATAGAGATAAAAGTCATTCATATGGTGAACACCTGGTAACCGACATTAACAAGATGCATATATAAGAATATCCCCATCATTCCGGGACACCCTTCGGATATGATATAAATTTCGAAGTACTAAAGCATCCGGTACTTTGGATGGGGTTTGTTAGGCCCAATAGATCTATCTTTAGGATTCGCGTCAATTAGGGTGTCTGTTCCCTAATTCTTAGATTACCAGACTTAATAAAAAGGGGCATATTCGATTTCGATAATTCAACCATAAAATGTAGTTTCACGTACTTGTGTCTATTTTGTAAATCATTTACAAAACCTGCATGTATTCTCATCCCAAAAATATTAGATTTTAAAAGTGGGACTATAACTCACTTTCACAGATTTTTACTTCGTCGGGAAGTAAGACTTGGCCACTGGTTGATTCACGAACCTATAACAATATATACATATATATCAAAGTATGTTCAAAATATATTTACAACACTTTTAATATATTTTGATGTTTTAAGTTTATTAAGTCAGCTGTCCTCGTTAGTAACCTACAACTAGTTGTCCACAATTAGATGTACAGAAATAAATCGATAAATATTATCTTGAATCAATCCACGACCCAGTGTATACGTATCTCAGTATTGATCACAACTCAAACTATATATATTTTGGAATCAACCTCAACCCTGTATAGCTAACTCCAACATTCACATATAGAGTGTCTATGGTTGTTCCGAAATATATATAGATGTGTCGACATGATAGGTCGAAACATTGTATACGTGTCTATGGTATCTCAAGATTACATAATATACAATACAAGTTGATTAAGTTATGGTTGGAATAGATTTGTTACCAATTTTCACGTAGCTAAAAAGAGAAAAATTATCCAATCTTGTTTTACCCATAACTTCTTCATTTTAAATCCGTTTTGAGTGAATCAAATTGCTATGGTTTCATATTGAACTCTATTTTATGAATATAAACAGAAAAACTATAGGTTTATTGTCGGAAAAATAAGTTACAAGTCATTTTTGTAAAGGTAGTCATTTCAATCGAAAGAACGACGTCTAGATGACCATTTTAGAAAACATACTTCCACTTTGAGTTTAACCATAATTTTTGGATATAGTTTCATGTTCATAATAAAAATCATTTTCTCAGAATAACAACTTTTAAATCAAAGTTTATCATAGTTTTTAATTAACTAACCCAAAACAGCCCGCGGTGTTACTACGACGGCGTAAATCCGGTTTTACGGTGTTTTTCGTGTTTCCAGGTTTTAAATCATTAAGTTAGCATATCATATAGATATAGAACATGTGTTTAGTTGATTTTAAAAGTCAAGTTAGAAGGATTAACTTTTGTTTGCGAACAAGTTTAGAATTAACTAAACTATGTTCTAGTGATTACAAGTTTAAACCTTCGAATAAGATAGCTTTATATGTATGAATCGAATGATGTTATGAACATCATTACTACCTTAAGTTCCTTGGATAAACCTACTGGAAAAGAGAAAAATGGATCTAGCTTCAACGGATCCTTGGATGGCTCGAAGTTCTTGAAGCAGAATCATGACACGAAAACAAGTTCAAGTAAGATCATCACTTGAAATAAGATTGTTATAGTTATAAAAATTGAACCAAAGTTTGAATATGATTATTACCTTGTATTAGAATGATAACCTACTGTAATAAACAAAGATTTCTTGAGGTTGGATGATCACCTTACAAGATTGGAAGTGAGCTAGCAAACTTGAAAGTATTCTTGATTTTATGTAACTAGAACTTGTAAAATATATGAAGAACACTTAGAACTTGAAGATAGAACTTGAGAGAGATCAATTAGATGATGAAAATTGAAGAATGAAAGTGTTTGTAGGTGTTTTTGGTCGTTGGTGTATGGATTAGATATAAAGGATATGTAATTTTGTTTTCATGTAAATAAGTCATGAATGATTACTCATATTTTTGTAATTTTATGAGATATTTCATGCTAGTTGCCAAATGATGGTTCCCACATGTGTTAGGTGACTCACATGGGCTGCTAAGAGCTGATCATTGGAGTGTATATACCAATAGTACATACATCTAAAAGCTGTGTATTGTACGAGTACGAATACGGGTGCATACGAGTAGAATTGTTGATGAAACTGAACGAGGATGTAATTGTAAGCAATTTTGTTAAGTAGAAGTATTTTGATAAGTGTCTTGAAGTCTTTCAAAAGTGTATGTATACATATTAAAACACTACATGTATATACATTTTAACTGAGTCGTTAAGTCATCGTTAGTCGTTACATGTAAATGTTGTTTTGAAACCTTTAGGTTAACGATCTTGTTGAATGTTGTTAACCCATTATTTATTATAACAAATGAGATATTAAATTATTATATTATCATGATATTATGATATATAATATATCTTAGTATGATGTATATACAGTTAAATGTCGTTACAACGATAATCGTTACATATATGTCTCGTTTCGAAATCATTAAGTTAGTAGTCTTATTTTTACATATGTATTTCATTGTTAATACACTTAATAATATATTTACTTATCATTTAACATAATTAACCAAGTGTATCAATATCTTAATATGATTCATATGTACCTAGTAAGACGTTGTTATAACGATAATCGTTATATATATCGTTTTCGAGTTTCTTAAATTAATAGTCTCATTTTTATGTATATAACTCATTGTTAAAATACCTAATGAGATACATACTTATAATAAAAACATGTTAACTATATATATAACCATATATATGTCATCGTATAGTTTTTACAAGTTTTAACGTTCGTGAATCACCGGTCAACTTGGTGGTCAATTGTCTATATGAAACATATTTCAATTAATCAAGTCTTAACAAGTTTGATTGCTTAACATGTTGGAAATATTTAATCATGTAAATATCAATCTCAATTAATATATATAAACATGGAAAAGTTCGGGTCACTACAGTTGTTGTTTGAATGCTAAAGTCCATATTTTAATTGTGTTACTAGTATCACTAGCTTTGTTTTGATGCGTAAGTTGATTAAGAAAACGTCAAAAACATGATTAATGATTTTGTGATTCTTGGTTAGGGTTCGATAGCTCTTAAGATGAACTTTTGATGCTTTGAATGTCATGAAATGTTATTTGTGAGTGTTTAGTTGTCATGTATGTTTCATTACCTTCAAAACGGCATATCATACATGTAAATTGGTTAGCCGAATCATGAGATACGTTTTACAAATTTGAAACTTTGATTATGAACGTTCATTGAACATTTTACGAGAATTTGATTATTTTAAATGTATGTTTTGATTGATGATATATTCTTAGTTGTGTTCCTTGTCAAAAGAGCTTTCCAACGATATAAGATACGCATTCTAAGTGTTTACGGTTTGTATTTTGTGCTAATTTGAGTTTTGGAAAAGACTTGAACAATTGAGACTGACCAGGCATCAGGCCACGCCTGATGGCGCGGCGCGACACATCTGCCCGCGGCGAGACAATAGCCGTGTTCCAGATTCTGTTTGCCTTGTCACTTTTACTAAAAATGTTTGCTATGCTACGGACCTCCGATTCACATGAAACTTGTTCTAACATGCTTATATATGAATAACTAGCACAGAAAAATAGCTCGGGACCCGACCCGAACGTGTTGACTTTTTCGTTGACTTTGACCCGACCCAAGTTTGACTTTTTGTCAAACTTAACCAAATGATTATGCAATATTTCTAACATGATTCTTTACTTGTATCTTGCATGAAACTTGACAATTTGATTCACATGCTATATAATCGAGTCGTAACGAGCCATAGGACTAATTGAACATCTTTGACCGATCGTGTTTACCGTTATTGATACAACCCTATTTGTTTAGGTCAAGACTAGCGTTTATACTTTACACGTTACTTGTTGAAGTATCTTTTTACTCTTGCACTCAAGGTGAGATCATAGTCCCACTTTTACTCTTTTTGAACTTACATTTGGGATGAGAAAACATAAACGTTCTTTTTACTAAGTGAACACAAGTACAGAAAAACAAACATTCTACATACGAGTTTGAACAAAAATCCTCTATTCGATTATCATTAGTTACACTTGTCGGGTGTAAGCGAGAACTTATGTTATATGGCCATATGTGTTTGACAAACCCTCATTCAAATGGTTCGCTACCGTTTACGAATGAAATATATTTTCGAGAAACAGTGTATGTTCTAACACTATTGTGATGGGGTTCTATGGAAGGAATGTTAAGCATTGATAATTGGGTGCTTGTGAAACAAACTTTTGGAATGTATTACTATTATATCAATGTTACAAATCTTGTGGTTCACTTGTACTTACTTATTTAAACCTATGATTTCACCAACGTTTTCGTTGACAGATTTCTATGTTTTTCTCAGGTCTTTGAACGATATGTGAAACATGCTTCCGCTCATTATTTGATACTTGCATTGGATGTCGAGTATATGTGCATACATGGAGCGTCTTTTGACTTTATTTAAAACTGTGTCGCATAGGTTTCCTTTGTACTTATAAATTTGTAACGTAACTTTTGGATGAACAATTCTTGTAAACTGTGAAACAAATCTTTACTTTTGAAAGGAATGCGACATATCTTTGGTTAAACGTCATTTTAAAGACTTACGACCACGCAATGGGACCTAAGTAGTTGGCGCCATCAATGACGATTTGGTCGGATCGCTACAGATGGTATCAGAGCTTTGGTTGTAGGGATTTAGAGTTCATTGGTGTCAACCTCGAGTCATAGGGTACATTAGTGAATCTAGACTACAACCGGCATATAGACTTGAAGTAGGAATTACTTGACTATTTGTGCATTTATACTCGAACGTTTCTACTCATATCTAACTCTTGCTTCATCATGATCTCACGTTGTTTAATTTGATTGACGTGCCACCTTGACTTTGTGAAATAATTTTGAATGCACATATGAATTAGGGTAATATAATTGCCGGGATTATATTACGGTGACTCATATGAACGTTCCGACATTGTGACATAAAGAATTTAAGGCGAGTCAAGGAAAATTTTCTCTTTATCTTGATTTCATATCACGATTAGTATTATTGATACTACTAATCAACGGTATTCTTGTGTCATGAAGGAACAATGGCTCACCAAGGCCAACACGATACTCCTCCCGAAACTCTAGAACAAGCTCTTCAACGAATGATAACCACTGCCATGGGTACGACGATCACTTTTCCAACAACAACAATCGTGGAGCCGGTAATCCAAGCGAGTGTTGCTCCTACAAAAACTTCATGAAGTACAATCCTCCCACTTTCAATGGAACTGGGGGACCGGTTGCTCTCACCCGATGGTTCGAACAAACGGAATCTGTTTTTAGCAAAAGCGGTTGTCGGGACCAAGATAAGGTCAAGTTTTCCACCCACACTCTCATCGGTATTGCTCTCTCATGGTGGAACATGTACGTACAATCGGTGGGTATCGATGAAGCCCACAAACTCTCCTGGACCGAATTAAGAGAAAGAATGATCACCGAATACTTCCCGAGCGACGAGACTCGAAGGCTCGAACAGGGGCTAAGAAATTTAAAAACGGTCGGGAATGACCTCGAAGCTTATAATCAACGGTTTTCCGAACTAGCCACAAGTTGTCCGATCCTCATGACTCCCGAGTCCCTAAGAGTTGAACTTTACATGGATGGCCTCCCTAAGAGCATTCAACACGGAGTAATGTCATCCAAACCCACTAACCTACAAGAGGCTTTAGCAATGGCCCACCAATCTATAAAAACGGTGAATGAAATTGAAGCGCTGGCACCAACGGCCGAGGACCAACCGGGTAACAACAAAATAAAATGGGAAGCCTCTCCATCAAGCAACCACAACCACAACAACTTCGCCAAGAATCCTTTCACCCCCGGTGGTAAGAAGGGGTATGCCAGAAACCTACCTTATTGTAACAAGTGCCACAAACATCATTTGGGTGAATGTGGTAAACCATTTTGCATCAGGTGTCAAAAAAGTGGCCATGTGGCCCATATTTGTAAAAGTGCCGCCGCCGTTGCTAAAAAAGGGGTCCAAGGTACCAAAAACGAGTGTTTGTTTCGAATGTGGCCAACCAGGGCATTTTAGGAATGCATGTCCAACGAAGAAACCAACCCCAACGCACGCCATTGGACTTTCAACATCGACGCCTAGGATGCCCGAGACGACGATGGACTAGTCACGGGTACGTTTCTTCTCAACAACTCTTATGTTTCATGTTTATTCGATTCGGGTGCCGATAAAATGTTTTGAATCCGAGGCTTTGGAGCCTACCCTTTGCATTCCACCACTCCCCTAGATATTACTTAGGCAATTCAAGTGACCAACGGAAAATATTGTGTACCTATAAATTTTATCGGAGGATATACGTTAAACTTATTGAGTTGATAATTTGAATTTTGACTTGATACCTATAGAACTAAGGAGCTCCAAACCTATTCATTAAAGAGAAATGATTCCCTATAATTATATATAGATTATCGTGAACTAAATGAATTTCGGTTGAGAACTGATATCCTTTTTCCCGTATCAACAACCTCTTGAGCCGTTACAAGAATCTCGTGTGTATTCCAAATCGACCTCCGTTCCGGTTATTATCAAATGAGGGTTAAGGGAGACGATGTCTCCTAAACCATTTTACGAACTCGCTACGATGGTTGTAAATTTCTCTTAGTACCATTCGATTTATCTAGGGCTCCGCCCGTATTCATAGGCCTCCTGAACCGCGTATGTAAACTTATCTAGACAAATCCATTATCGTATTTACAAATGGTGTCTAAACCTATTCAAGTAAAGAGGAAAACAAACGACATCACCGTCTTACGCTCGAACTCTTGAAAAAGAGCAACTCTATGCCGAATTCTCCAAGCGAGAATTTTGGTTAAACGAAGTCCAAATTTTAGACCATGTTGTTAGTGGTCAAGGTGTTACTACAATTCTCGCATAAATCAGAACCACACATAATCGGGAAACCCTCACGACTCAGACTTGTATTCGTAAAATCTTGGATCTCGCCGGTTATTACCGAAGATTCATTTTCAACTTTTCTCGTGTTGCACGACCTTTAAAATTGTTAACTCACTGAGGGAAAAAAATTTAAACCTCTCCGTGCCCGCACCTTGAACGTAGTTATTCACACAAACATTACTAGCTAAATTCGTTTAGCACAATGGAACTCAAATATGGAAATATTTCTACTTGAACGCCCGAAAGTCATACTCTCTCGACTCGAAATCAAGGAAACTGAAATTCGTTAAATTGCTCAAAATAAAATACTTGATTATAAGTCCGAACAATCTTCTCGTGATCACATGTCCCGTTACATAGCTCTGTTACTTCACCGTTACTGTCTGATATTACTGGAACTTAAGATAACATACAATCCAATGATACTTCGCTCTTCTTTGACTTATCGTCCTTATGCTCCTGATATGGCCAACTACTACTCAGCCCGAACTATACAACTACGTGTACTATCTCGTTTCCCTTCCAAGCCTCAACTTTTGGCCACTAGATGCATGATATGGCTACCTCAAGGTGTAAACTCATCCTATTCTAAGTTCTCGCTTCACTCGCATCTTTTTCGCTCATACTTTCGTATGAGGAAACCTTTTTATCTAAATACTCAATGGAGAGAGAGACTCTTCATGTATTACTAGTATTCGCTATGAGGGCGAATAGCCCTAACGAACGTTTTCTGTAGCCGGTAAGAAACTTGCCCCAAAGAACGCTTTAGAGCCCTAACTAACTTGTTCAAACATATCTCAAGAAATTCTATTCCAAAACGGTGTACCATTGTCAATTATCCCGGATCGAAATACTCGTTTCACTTCTAGTGTTACAAGAAGCCTTGGGAACACGTTTAGACATGAGTACCGCGTATCATCCACAAATCGAAGAACCGAGCAAACGAACGATTTATATCTTGAAAAGACATGTTACAAACTTCTATTGTTGCCTTTAGTTGTCTCCTCACATAACAGTAGTTACCACTCGTGTATTAACGCCGCACCTTTCGAACCCTTACATCACCACAAGTGTTGTCCTCCCATTTCGTTGGACCGAAGTAGGTGACAAGCAAATCATCAGATCCGAAATCATTTAAGAAATAACCATTGAGATAATTCAAGTCCGAGAAGGGGCTCAAGACGGCTCGTAGTCACCAAAAGGACTATGCCGATGGTAGGCGTAAACCTTCTGAATTCCAAGTCAGTAATCGTTCAATATTGAAAAACCGCACCTTGGAAAGGTGTAATTCGTTCGAGAAATTAAGGAAAGTTATATTCGCACTATTAATCCTTTTGAAATCTCGGGGCGTATTGGAACCGCATTCTACCGTTTAGATCTCCTGACTCAATTAAAGTTTCTGTTTACCTTACATTTCGTGTAACAAACTTAGAGACGTGTCTTGTGGAACAGGGATGTGCTATCCTTCTAGATAAACCTACTATGGATGACAAACTCCCCTCCATGGGAAAACCGGTTAAAATAGTGAAACCCCGACTACCCATATTCGTGAAAATGCCCAAGGACATATCTTCACCTATTCATAGCATTGACAACGTAAGGTCTCGAGTAAGGGACATCAACTATTACTTCCAACTAAATTTCGGGACGAAATTTCTTTTAAGGTGTGGGTAATGTAACATCCCGCATTTTTTCCGTTAAATTATTTTAACGTCCGTCTTTTTATTTTTATTAATATCCTTCGTATCTAAATTCGTACCCTCCGTTAGCTAGCGTTCTTAATATTTTCGTTATCGAATTATAATATCTCCCGTACTCTCGTGTAATTTAAAATAATTCGTTCGGTTAATTTCCGCACCCGACTACAAACTCGAAGGACTAGTTTTGCCATTTAAATAAAAAGATGACTAGTGGTTGACTAAGTCAACCACCTCCTACCTTCCTCATCCATTCATTCACTCATCCTCTTTCTCTCCTACTTCCTTTTTTTCTCTCAAGAACACAAACCATAATTCATCATCTAAATTCGGATTTGGAAGCTAGCAACAAAACAAATTACATTTTCGTGATCCTCTCTTCATCCTCTACATTTTGGTACCAATTTCATCAAGTTTGGGTAATTTTCTAAAAACACTAAATTTCTCTAAATTCATTTTATATACTTGAAATGATGTTAGTTGGTGTCTATAGCTCGTGTATAACATGAATATATATTTTGTGTGCTCGATTTGTTGTTTTGGAGTAACTAGCATGAACTTGAAAATGGGTTTGCTTAATCTTTGATTTTGGATGAGTTAATATTGTTTGAATGCTAAAGTCCATGTTTTAATTGTGTTACTAGTATCACTAGCTTCGTTTTGATGCGTAGGTTGATTAAGAAAACTTCAAAAACAGGATTAATGATTTTGTGATTCTTGGTTAGGGTTCGATAGCTCTTAAGATGAACTTTTGATGCTTTGAAAGTCACGAAATGTTATTTGTGAGTGTTTAGTTGTAATGTATGTTTCATTACCTTCAAAGCGGCATATCATACATGTAAATTGGTTGGCCGAATCATGAGATGCGTTTTACAAATTTGAAACTTTGATTATGAACGTTCATTGAACATTTGACGAGAATTTGATTATTTTAAATGCATGTTTTGATTGATGATATATACTTAGTTGTGTTCCTTGTCAAAAGAGCTTTCCAACGATATAAGATACGCATTGTAACTGTTTACGGTTTGTATTTTGTGCTAATTTGAGTTTTGGAAAAGACTTGAACAATTGAGACTGACCAGGCATCAGGCCACGCCTGATGGCGCGGCGCGACACATCTGGCCGCGGCGCGACAATAGCCGTGTTCCAGATTCTGTTTGCCTTGTCATTTTTACTAAAAATGTTTGCTATGCTATGGACCTCCGATTCACATAAAACTTGTTCTAACATGCTTATATATGAATAACAAGCACAGAAAAATAGTTCGGGACCCGACCCGAACGTGTTGACTTTTTTGTTGACTTTGACCCGACCCAAGTTTGACTTTTTGTAAAACTTAACCAAATGATTATGCAATCTTTCTAACATGATTCTTTACTTGTATCTTGCATGAAACTTGACAATTTGATTCACATGCTATATAATCGAGTCGTAACGAGCCATAGGACTAATTGAACATCTTTGACCGATCGTGTTTACCGTTATTGATACAACCCTATTTGTTTAGGTCAAGACTAGTGTTTGTACTTTGCACGTTACTTGTTGAAGTATCTTTTTACTCTTGCACTCAAGGTGAGATCATAGTCCCACTTTTACTCTTTTTGAACTTACATTTGGGATGAGAAAACATAAACGTTCTTTTTACTATGGGAACACAAGTACAGGAAAACAAACATTCTACATACGAGTTTGAACAAAAATCCTCAATTCGATTATCATTAGTTACACTTGCCGGGTGTAAGTGAGAACTTATGTTATATGGCCATATGGGTTTGACAAACCCTCATTCAAACGGTTCGCTACCGTTTACGAATGAAATATATTTTCGAGAAATAGTGTATGTTCTAATACTATTGTGATGGGGTTCTATGGAAGGAATGTTAAGCATTGATAATTGGGTGCTCGTGAAACAAACTTTTGGAATGTATTACTATTATATCAATGTTACAAATCTTGTGGTTCACTTGTACTTACTTATTTAAACCTATGATTTCACCAATGTTTTCGTTGATAGATTTCTATGTTTTTCTCAGGTCTTTGAACGATATGTGAAACATGCTTCAGCTCATTATTTGATACTTGCATTGGATGTCGAGTATATGTGCATACATGGAGCGTCTTTTGACTTTATTTAAAACTATATCGCATAGGTTTCCTTTGTACTTATAAATTTGTAACGTAACTTTTGGATGAACAATTCTTGTAAACTGTGAAACAAATCTTTACTTTTGAAAGGAATGCGACATATTTTTGGTCAAATGTCATTTTAACGACTTACGACCACGCAATGGGACCTAAGTAGTCGGCGCCGTCAATGACGATTTGGTCGGGTTGCTACAGGATAGTCCAGAATGAAGCTGCCGGCTTGGATTACACTGTTTATCAACTTGTTGATCAAGTTCAAGCTAAAAATGGAAACAAAATCAAAAAGATTGCCGAATCTCTGAAGCCGCCGGCCTGTTCCTGAAGCCGCCGACTTAGCTTTGACGGTTATGCATTTGTGTGCTTGCGGCCTAAGTTAAACTTGTGAAAGGAGTCACCGACCCACGAAAGCCGTCGGCTTCCCAATGAAGCCGCCGGCTTGGCCACCGTTTCTAAAAAGTATAAATAGATGGCTCCTGTATCAGTTTTAGATATCTCAGTTTCGTTTTTCTTTTAGGGTTTTCTCAAAATTACGAAAACTCTTAGATTAGGTTTTGCTTTTCATTGTAATCAAGATTATTCAAGTTTTTAATCCAAGTTTCTTTCATCCAACTTTTTAAGGTATGATTCTATCTTTATATTATCGTTTATTCTGTTTATTTACTTTAACTGTCTCTGTTTGTATACCATTATGAACTAAATGTTCGTAGTGGTTACTTGGACGAAAACTAAACTTTGTCTGGGAATCAGATGAAGCCGTCGGCTTCACCAATCCAAGCCACCAGTGTGATTGGGTCAAAGCCGCCGGCTTTGTGCTTCATTCCGTACAGTTTTTGGTTCTTTTTCATGAATGTATGGTCGAGTTTCTGCAATGATATTTGAACTGTTTTGAATCTGTTATGTCTTAATATACTTGATTGCCATGCTTAATAATTAGCAAACATGATTTTAGGATTGATTAGTACTTAATCCGATGATCTATTATTCGATTCATGCTACTTGTTTAGATCTAGTCCATCAAACTTGTTAAATTGAATTGCATGCAACTAGGTTAAACAACATAATAGTGATAAACTTTTTTAATTTGAAATACACTTATATAATAGAGTTTAATATTGTTAGGCTTAATCGAAGATCCTTTGTTTGAATATGTTTAATTAATGATTGCATGAAAACTTAGTAGTAATTGACTTTCAGCTAGTAACATGAGTTGATCTACTTGGTGTTTAATAGCTTATATAATTTGTCAGTCTATTTGCATGTTGATCCGCATCATAAGGTTAATATGTATCATGTAATTGAATTGAACATGACGAATTGAGATGTTAGTTATGCACATCACATATCTAGCATATGCTTTAAGTCCTGCTTATTGAATGATATGCAATGCCTGTCTTAACCTGACTAGCTATAATTGGTCTATGATTATTATTTTGCCATGTGTTAATATAAGTTATGAAACTTGCCTAATATGATTCACATGCAAGTTATTTGAAATGTCCCGTTCTTATTGATTAAAAACGTTCCATATTAATTGATTTCGTTGCGAGGTTTTGACCTCTATATGAGACGTTTTTCAAAGACTGCATTCATTTTAAAAACAAACCATAACCTTTATTTCATCAATAAAGGTTTAAAAAGCTTTACGTAGATTATCAAATAATGATAATCTAAAATATCATGTTTACACACGACCATTACATAATGGTTTACAATACAAATATGTTACAACAAAATAAGTTTCTTGAATGCAGTTTTTACACAATATCATACAAGCATGGACGCCACATCTCGTCCTTATTTAAGTATGCGACAGCAGAAGCTCTTAATAATCACCTGAGAATAAACATGCTTAAAACGTCAACAAAAATGTTGGTGAGTTATAGGTTTAACCTATATATATCAAATCGTAACAATAGACCACAAGATTTCATATTTCAATACACATCCCATACATAGAGATAAAAATCATTCATATGGTGAACACCTGGTAACCGACATTAACAAGATGCATATATATGAAATATCCCCATCATTCCGGGACACCCTTCGGATATGATATAAATTTCGAAGTACTAAAGCATCCGGTACTTTGGATGGGGTTTGTTAGGCCCAATAGATCTATCTTTAGGATTCGCGTCAATTAGGGTGTCTGTTCCCTAATTCTTAGATTACCAGACTTAATAAAAAGGGGCATATTCGATTTCGATAATTCAACCATAGAATGTAGTTTCACGTACTTGTGTCTATTTTGTAAATCATTTATAAAACCTGCATGTATTCTCATCCCAAAAATATTAGATTTTAAAAGTGGGACTATAACTCACTTTCACAGATTTTTACTTCGTCGGGAAGTAAGACTTGGCCACTGGTTGATTCACGAACCTATAACAATATATACATGTATATCAAAGTATGTTCAAAATATATTTACAACACTTTTAATATATTTTGATGTTTTAAGTTTATTAAGTCAGCTGTCCTCGTTAGTAACCTACAACTAGTTGTCCACAGTTAGATGTACAGAAATAAATCGATAAATATTATCTTGAATCAATCCACGACCCAGTGTATACGTATCTCAGTATTGATCACAACTCAAACTATATATATTTTGGAATCAACCTCAACCCTGTATAGCTAACTCCAACATTCACATATAGAGTGTCTATGGTTGTTCCGAAATATATATAGATGTGTCGACATGATAGGTCGAAACATTGTATACGTGTCTATGGTATCTCAAGATTACATAATATACAATACAAGTTGATTAAGTTATGGTTGGAATAGATTTGTTACCAAATTTCACGTAGCTAAAATGAGAAAAATTATCCAATCTTGTTTTACCCATAACTTCTTCATTTTAAATCCGTTTTGAGTGAATCAAATTGCTATGGTTTCATATTGAACTCTATTTTATGAATCTAAACAGAAAAAGTATAGGTTTATAGTCGGAAAAATAAGTTACAAGTCGTTTTTGTAAAGGTAGTCATTTCAGTCGAAAGAACGACGTCTAGATGACCATTTTAGAAAACATACTTCCACTTTGAGTTTAACCATAATTTTTGGATATAGTTTCATGTTCATAATAAAAATCATTTTCCCATAATAACAACTTTTAAATCAAAGTTTATCATAGTTTTTAATTAACTAACCCAAAACAGCCCGCGGTGTTACTACGACGGCGTAAATCCGGTTTTACGGTGTTTTTCGTGTTTACAGGTTTTAAATCATTAAGTTAGCATATCATATAGATATAGAACATGTGTTTAGTTGATTTTAAAAGTCAAGTTAGAAGGATTAACTTTTGTTTGCGAACAAGTTTAGAATTAACTAAACTATGTTCTAGTGATTACAAGTTTAAATCTTCGAATAAGATAGCTTTATATGTATGAATTGAATGATGTTATGAACATCATTACTACCTTAAGTTCCTTGGATAAACCTACTGGAAAAGAGAAAATTGGATCTAGCTTCAATGGATCCTTGGATGGCTCGAAGTTCTTGAAGCAGAATCATGACACGAAAACAAGTTCAAGTAAGATCATCACTTGAAATAAGATTGTTATAGTTATAGAAATTGAACCAAAGTTTGAATATGATTATTACCTTGTATTAGAATGATAACCTACTGTAAGAAACAAAGATTTCTTGAGGTTGGATGATCACCTTACAAGATTGGAAGTGAGCTAGCAAACTTGAAAGTATTCTTGATTTTATGAAACTAGAACTTTTGGAATTTATGAAGAACACTTAGAACTTGAAGATAGAACTTGAGAGAGATCAATTAGATGAAGAAAATTGAAGAATGAAAGTGTTTGTAGGTGTTTTTGGTCGTTGGTGTATGGATTAGATATAAAGGATATGTAATTTTGTTTTCATGTAAATAAGTCATGAATGATTACTCATATTTTTGTAATTTTATGAGATATTTCATGCTAGTTGCCAAATGATGGTTCCCACATGTGTTAGGTGACTCACATGGGCTGGTAAGAGCTGATCATTGGAGTGTATATACCAATAGTACATACATCTAAAAGATGTGTATTGTACGAGTACGAATACGGGTGCATACGAGTAGAATTGTTGATGAAACTGAACGAGGATGTAATTGTAAGCATTTTTGTTAAGTAGAAGTATTTTGATAAGTGTATTGAAGTCTTTCAAAAGTGTATAAATACATATTAAAACACTACATGTATATACATTTTAACCGAGTCGTTAAGTCATCGTTAGTCGTTACATGTAAGTGTTGTTTTGAAACCTTTAGGTTAACGATCTTGTTAAATGTTGTTAACCCAATGTTTATAATATGAAATGAGATTTTAAATTATTATATTATCATGATATTATCATGTATGAATATCTCTTAATATGATATATATACATTAAATGTCTTTACAACGATAATCGTTACATATATGTCTCGTTTAAAAATCATTAAGTTAGTAGTCTTGTTTTTACATATGTAGTTCATTGTTAATATACTTAATGATATGTTTACTTATCATAGTATCATGTTAACTATATATATATATATACATATATATGTCATCATATAGTTTTTACAAGTTTTAACGTTCGTGAATCACCGGTCAACTTGGGTGGTCAATTGTCTATATGAAACATATTTCAATTAATCAAGTCTTAACAAGTTTGATTGCTTAACATGTTGGAAACATTTAATCATGTAAATATCAATCTCAATTAATATATATAAACATGGAAAAGTTTTGGTCACTACAGTACCTACCCGTTAAATAAATTTCGTCCCGAAATTTTAAGCTGTTGAAGGTGTTGACGAATCTTCTGGAAATAGATGCGGGTATTTCTTCTTCATCTGATCTTCACGCTCCCAGGTGAACTCGGGTCCTCTACAAGCATTCCATCGAACCTTAACAATTGGTATCTTGTTTTGCTTAAGTCTTTTAACCTCACGATCCATTATTTCGACGGGTTCTTCGATGAATTGAAGTTTTTCGTTGATTTGGATTTCATCTAACGGAATAGTGAGATCTTCTTTATCAAAACATTTCTTCAAATTCGAGACGTGGAAAGTGTTATGTACAGCCGTGAGTTGTTGAGGTAACTCTAGTCGGTAAGCTACTGGTCCGACACGATCAATAATCTTGAATGGTCCAATATACCTTGGATTTAATTTCCCTCATTTACCAAATCGAACAACGCCTTTCCAAGGTGCAACTTTAAGCATGACCATCTCTCCAATTTCAAATTCTATATCTTTTCTTTTAATGTCAGCATAGCTCTTTTGTCGACTTTGGGCGGTTTTCAACCGTTGTTGAATTTGGATGATCTTCTCGGTAGTTTCTTGTATAATCTCCGGACCCGTAATCTGTCTATCCCCCACTTCACTCCAACAAATCGGAGACCTGTACTTTCTACCATAAAGTGCTTCAAACGGCGCCATCTC
The DNA here is from genome assembly GCF_046630445.1 of Rutidosis leptorrhynchoides. Classification (NCBI taxonomy): domain Eukaryota; kingdom Viridiplantae; phylum Streptophyta; class Magnoliopsida; order Asterales; family Asteraceae; genus Rutidosis; species Rutidosis leptorrhynchoides. The sequence goes on from NC_092333.1 coordinate 398,162,672, forward strand.
AATGCTTGAATGGTAGCTGTTGTTGTAGGAAAATTCTGCTAACGGTAGATGTCGATCCCAACTGTTTCCGAAATCAATAACACATGCTCGTAGCATGTCTTCAAGCGTTTGTATCGTCCTTTCACTCTGTCTATCAGTTTGTGGATGATAGACAGTACTCATGTCTAGACGAGTTCCTAATGCTTGCTGTAATGTCTGCCAGAATCTTGAAATAAATCTGCCATCCCTATCAGAGATAATAGAGATTGGTATTCCATGTCTGGAGACGACTTCCTTCAAATACAGTCGTGCTAACTTCTCCATCTTGTCATCTTCTCTTATTGGCAGGAAGTGTGCTGATTTGGTGAGACGATCAACTATTACCCAAATAGTATCAAAACCACTTGCAGTCCTTGGCAATTTTGTGATGAAATCCATGGTAATGTTTTCCCATTTCCATTCTGTGATTTCGGGTTGTTGAAGTAGACCTGATGGTTTCTGATGCTCAGCTTTGACCTTAGAACACGTCAAACATTCTCCTACGTATTTAGCAACATCGGCTTTCATACCCGGGCACCAAAAATGTTTCTTGAGATCCTTGTACATCTTCCCCGTTCCAGGATGTATTGAGTATCTGGTTTTATGAGCTTCTCTAAGTACCATTTCTCTCATATCTCCAAATTTTGGTACCCAAATCCTTTCAGCCCTATACCGGGTTCCGTCTTCCCGAATATTAAGATGCTTCTCCGATCCTTTGGGTATTTCATCCTTTAAATTTCCCTCTTTTAAAACTCCTTGTTGCGCCTCCTTTATTTGAGTAGTAATGTTATTATGAATCATTATATTCATAGATTTTACTCGAATGGGTTCTCTGTCCTTCCTGCTTAAGGCATCGGCTACCACATTTGCCTTCCCCGGGTGGTAACGAATCTCAAAGTCGTAATCATTCAATAATTCAATCCACCTACGCTGCCTCATATTCAGTTGTTTCTGATTAAATATGTGTTGAAGACTTTTGTGGTCGGTATATATAATACTTTTGACCCCATATAAGTAGTGCCTCCAAGTCTTTAATGCAAAAACAACCGCGCCTAATTCCAAATCATGCGTCGTATAATTTTGTTCTTGAATCTTCAATTGTCTAGACGCATAAGCAATCACCTTCGTTCGTTGCATTAATACACAACCGAGACCTTGCTTTGATGCATCACAATAAATCACAAAATCATCATTCCCTTCAGGCAATGACAATATAGGTGCCGTAGTTAGCTTTTTCTTCAATAACTGAAATGCTTTCTCTTGTTCATCATTCCATTCAAATTTCTTCCCTTTATGCGTTAATGCAGTCAAGGGTTTTGCTATTCTGGAAAAGTCTTGGATGAACCTTCTGTAGTAACCAGCTAGTCCTAAAAACTGGCGTATGTGTTTTGGAGTTTTCGGGGTTTCCCACTTTTCAACAGTTTCTATCTTTGCCAGATCCACCTTAATACCTTCTTTGTTCACTATGTGACCGAGGAATTGAACTTCTTCCAACCAAAATGCACACTTTGAAAACTTAGCGTACAATTCTTCCTTCCTCAATACTTCTAACACCTTTCTCAAATGTTCACCGTGTTCTTGGTCATTCTTTGAGTAAATAAGTATGTCATCAATGAAAACAATGACAAACTTGTCAAGGTATGGTCCACACACTCGGTTCATAAGGTCCATGAACACAGCTGGTGCATTAGTTAAACCAAACGGCATGACCATAAACTCATAATGACCGTAACGTGTTCTGAAAGCAGTCTTTGGAATATCATCTTCTTTCACCCGCATTTGATGATACCCGGAATGTAAGTCAATCTTTGAATAAACAGACGAGCCTTGTAGTTGATCAAATAAGTCATCGATTCTCGGTAGTGGGTAGCGGTTCTTGATGGTAAGTTTGTTCAACTCTCGGTAGTCGATACACAACCTGAATGTACCATCTTTCTTCTTGACAAACAAAACAGGAGCTCCCCACGGTGATGTGCTTGGTCGAATGAAACCACGCTCTAAAAGTTCTTGTAATTGGCTTTGCAGTTCTTTCATCTCACTGGGTGCGAGTCTGTAAGGAGCACGAGCTATTGGTGCAGCTCCTGGTACAAGATCTATCTGAAATTCAACGGATCGATGTGGGGCTAATCCCGGTAATTCTTTCGGAAATACATCAGGAAATTCTTTTGCGACGGGAACATCATTGATGCTCTTTTCTTCAGTTTGTACTTTCTCGACGTGTGCTAGAACAGCATAGCAACCTTTTCTTATTAGTTTTTATGCCTTCAAATTACTAATAAGATGTAGCTTCGTGTTGCCCTTTTCTCCGTACACCATTAAGGGTTTTCCTTTTTCTCGTATAATGCGAATTGCATTTTTGTAACAAACGATCTCCGCTTTCACTTCTTTCAACCAGTCCATACCGATTATCACATCAAAACTCCCTAACTCTACTGGTATCAAATCAATCTTAAATGTTTCGCTAACCAGTTTAATTTCTCGATTCCGACATATATTATCTGCTGAAATTAATTTACCATTTGCTAATTCGAGTAAAAATTTACTATCCAAAGGTGTCAATGGACAACTTAATTTAGCACAAAAATCTCTACTCATATAGCTTCTATCCGCACCCGAATCAAATAAAACGTAAGCAGATTTATTGTCAATAAGAAACGTACCCGTAACAAGCTCCGGGTCTTCCTGTGCCTCTGCCGCATTAATATTGAAAACTCTTCCACGGCCTTGTCCATTCGTGTTCTCCTGGTTCGGGCAATTTCTAATAATGTGGCCCGATTTTCCACATTTATAACAAACTACATTGGCATAACTTGCTCCGACACTACTTGCTCCGCCATTACTCGTTCCGACACCATTTGTTCCTTTCGTTCTATTAACCCCTGGTCCGTAGACCTCACACTTCGCCGTGCTATGACCATTTCTTTTACACTTGTTGCAAAATTTGGTGCAGAACCCCGAGTGATTCATTTCACACCTTTGGCATAGCTGCTTCTGATTGTTGTTGTTGTTGCGGTTATTATTATTGTTGGGATGATTGTTGTAGTTGCTGTTGTTGTTGTTGTTGTTGTTGTTGTTGTTGTTGTTGGGCCGTTTGTTGTAGTTGCGATTGATGTTGCGATTGTTGGGATAATTGTTGCGATTATTGTTGTAATTGTTGTTGTTGTTGTTGTATTGGTGATTCTTATCACCGTTTTCCTCCTACTTTCTTTTGACTTGCTTCACATTGGCCTCTTCAGCAGTCTGTTCTTTAATTCTTTCTTCAATCTGGTTCACGAGTTTGTGAGCCATTCTACATGCCTGTTGTATGGAGGCGGGCTCGTGTGAACTTATATCTTCTTAGATTCTTTCCGGTAATCCTTTCACAAACGCGTCGATCTTCTCTTCCTCATATTCGAATGCTCCCGGACACAATAGGCACAATTATGTGAATCGTCTTTCGTACGTGGTAATATCAAATCCTTGGGTTCGTAACCCTCTAAGTTCTGTCTTGAGCTTATTGACCTCGGTTCTGGGACGGTACTTCTCGTTCATCAAGTGCTTGAATGCTGACCACGGTAGTGCGTACGCATCGCCTTGTCCCACTTGCTCTAGATAGGTATTCCACCATGTTAACGCAGAACCTGTGAAGGTATGCGTAGCGTACTTTACTTTGTCCTCTTCAGTACACTTACTTATGGCAAACACCGATTCGACCTTCTCGGTCCACCGTTTCAATCCAATCGGTCCTTCGGTTCCATCAAATTCCAAAGGTTTGCAGGCAGTGAATTCTTTGTAGGTGCATCCTACACGATTTCCTGTACTGCTAGATCCAAGGTTATTGTTGGTATGTAGCGCAGCCTGTACTGCGGCTATGTTTGAAGCTAGAAAAGTACGGAATTCCTCTTCATTCATATTCACGGTGTGTCGAGTAGTCGGCGCCATTTCCTTCAAAATAGTTAAATGGAACAAGTTAATCATACAGAATATTAAGAGTAGTTAATAGTATTTCATAGCATAATATGAACTCATTTATAAAAGCTTTTTCTTCATATTAGCGTTTTATAAGTTTAAATTCGGGTAGTACCTACCCGTTAAGTTCATACTTAGTAGCTAATATACAATTCAACTACTACAATTCTATATGAAAAACTGATTATAATAATATTTCGCGTTCAAACTTTTACACAATATTTTACAAACTTACAATACCGCTTATTTTACATATAGCATGAAATATAGCACACAATAAATTTGATACAAGATGGTTGTGAAGATAATTCTAGCTAGTACACAAGTCGTTCAGCAAAGGCAATAAAGACACGTAATTCATACGTCCAGAAACAAGTCATGCATTCTGGTTTTACTAGGATTACTTCCCATCCTTGGTCTTGTGGAACATAACCGTTATGGCCGTTGATAAGACAGCGTGTTGTAACGTTGTCAAAGGGACGAGGGTTACATAATGTCCAACAGTCCCGTAACAATCTAAAAACCTCATTTCTTACCCCAATTACCGACTCCGTCACTTGTGGGAACGTTTTGTTTAATAGTTGTATCCCGATGTTCTTATTCTCACTTTGGTGAGAAGCGAACATTACTAATCCGTAAGCATAACATGCTTCTTTATGTTGCATGTTAGCCGCTTTTTCTAAATCACGAAGTCCAATATTCGGATATATTGAGTCAAAATAATTTCTTAACCCATTGCGTAAAATAGCATTTGGGTTCCCCGCAATATATGCGTCAAAGTAAACACATCGTAACTTATGGATTTCCCAATGTGATATCCCCCATCATTCGAACGAAAGCCTTTTATAAACCAAGGCATTCTTGGAACGTTCTTCAAATGTCTTACAAACTGATCTCGCCTTAAATAGTTGTGCCGAAGAATTCTGACCGACTCTAGACAAGATTTCATCAATCATGTCTCCGGGTAGGTCTCTTAAAATATTGGGTTGTCTATCCATTTTGTGTTTTTATACTGTAAAATAGACAAGAGTTAGATTCATAAAAAAAATACTTATTAATACAAGCAATTTTTACATATATCATAAAGCATAAGCACACTATATTACATATATTACACCACACGAATACAACTATCTTATTCCGACTTGCTTGTTTCTTCTTCTTCGGTTTTGGTTCGTTTTGCCAAGTTTCTAGGGATATATGATGTTCCCCTAATACGAGCCGTCGTGATCCACATTGGTTTAGAAAAACCTGGTGGTTTAGAGGTTCCCGGGTCATTGTTACAACTTAAGGACTTCGGGGGTTGACGATACATATAAAGTTCATCGGGGTTGGAATTAGATTTCTCTATTTTTATGCCCTTTCCCTTATTATTTTCTTTTGCCTTTTTAAATTCAGTTGGGGCAATTTCTATAACATCATCGGAATTCTCGTCGGAATCCGATTCATCGGAGAATTGGTAATCCTCCCAATATTTTGCTTCCTTGGCGGAAACACCATTGACCATAATTAACCTTGGTCGGTTGGTTGAGGATTTTCTTTTACTTAACCGTTTTATTATTTCCCCCACCGGTTCTATTTCTTCATCCGGTTCCGATTCTTCTTCCGGTTCCAATTCTTCTTCCGGTTCCGACTCTTCTTCCGGTTCCTCTTCGGGAACTTGTGAATCAGTCCACGAATCATTCCAATTTACATTTGACTCTTCATTATTATTAGGTGAGTCAATGGGACTTGTTCTAGAGGTAGACATCTATCACATAATATCAAACGCGTTAAGAGATTAATATATCACATAATATTCACATGTTAAAAATATATAGTTTCCAACAAAATTTGGTAAGTAATCATTTTTCAAGTAAACTCGGTCGAAGTCCAGACTCACTAATGCATCCTAACAAACTAGATAAGACACACTAATGCAAAATTCTAGTTCTCTAAGACCAACGCTCGGATACCAACTGAAATGTCCCGTTCTTATTGATTAAAAACGTTCCATATTAATTGATTTCGTTGCGAGGTTTTGACCTCTATATGAGACGTTTTTCAAAGACTGCATTCATTTTATAAACAAACCATAACCTTTATTTCATCAATAAAGGTTTAAAAAGCTTTACGTAGATTATCAAATAATGATAATCTAAAATATCATGTTTACACACGACCATTACATAATGGTTTACAATACAAATATGTTACAACAAAATAAGTTTCTTGAATGCAGTTTTTACACAATATCATACAAGCATGGACTCCACATCTCGTCCTTATTTAAGTATGCGACAGCAGAAGCTCTTAATAATCACCTGAGAATAAACATGCTTAAAACGTCAACAAAAATGTTGGTGAGTTATAGGTTTAACCTATATATATCAAATCGTAACAATAGACCACAAGATTTCATATTTCAATACACATCCCATACATAGAGATAAAAATCATTCATATGGTGAACACCTGGTAACCGACATTAACAAGATGCATATATAAGAAATATCCCCATCATTCCGGGACACCCTTCGGATATGATATAAATTTCGAAGTACTAAAGCATCCGGTACTTTGGATGGGGTTTGTTAGGCCCAATAGATCTATCTTTAGGATTCGCGTCAATTAGGGTGTCTGTTCCCTAATTCTTAGATTACCAGACTTAATAAAAAGGGGCATATTCGATTTCGATAATTCAACCATAGAATGTAGTTTCACGTACTTGTATCTATTTTGTAAATCATTTATAAAACCTGCATGTATTCTCATCCCAAGAATATTAGATTTTAAAAGTGGGACTATAACTCACTTTCACAGATTTTTACTTCGTCGGGAAGTAAGACTTGGCCACTGGTTGATTCACGAACCTATAACAATATATACATGTATATCAAAGTATGTTCAAAATATATTTACAACACTTTTAATATATTTTGATGTTTTAAGTTTATTAAGTCAGCTGTCCTCGTTAGTAACCTACAACTAGTTGTCCACAGTTAGATGTACAGAAATAAATCGATAAATATTATCTTGAATCAATCCACGACCCAGTGTATACGTATCTCAGTATTGATCACAACTCAAACTATATATATTTTGGAATCAACCTCAACCCTGTATAGCTAACTCCAACATTCACATATAGAGTGTATATGGTTGTTCCGAAATATATATAGATGTGTCGACATGATAGGTCGAAATATTGTATACGTGTCTATGGTATCTCAAGATTACATAATATACAATACAAGTTGATTAAGTTATGGTTGGAATAGATTTGTTACCAATTTTCACGTAGCTAAAATGAGAAAAATTATCCAATCTTGTTTTACCCATAACTTCTTCATTTTAAATCCGTTTTGAGTGAATCAAATTGCTATGGTTTCATATTGAACTCTATTTTATGAATCTAAACAGAAAAAGTATAGGTTTATAGTCAGAAAAATAAGTTACAAGTCGTTTTTGTAAAGGTAGTCATTTCAGTCGAAAGAACGACGTCTAGATGACCATTTTAGAAAACATACTTCCACTTTGAGTTTAACCATAATTTTTGGATATAGTTTCATGTTCATAATAAAAATCATTTTCCCAGAATAACAACTTTTAAATCAAAGTTTATCATAGTTTTTAATTAACTAACCCAAAACAGCCCGCGGTGTTACTACGACGGCGTAAATCCGGTTTTACGGTGTTTTTCGTGTTTACAGGTTTTAAATCATTAAGTTAGCATATCATATAGATATAGAACATGTGTTTAGTTGATTTTAAAAGTCAAGTTAGAAGGATTAACTTTTGTTTGCTAACAAGTTTAGAATTAACTAAACTATGTTCTAGTGATTACAAGTTTAAACCTTCGAATAAGATAGCTTTATATGTATGAATTGAATGATGTTATGAACATCATTACTACCTTAAGTTCCTTGGATAAACCTACTGGAAAAGATAAAATTGGATCTAGCTTCAATGGATCCTTGGATGGCTCGAAGTTCTTGAAGCAGAATCATGACACGAAAACAAGTTCAAGTAAGATCATCACTTGAAATAAGATTGTTATAGTTATAGAAATTGAACCAAAGTTTGAATATGATTATTACCTTGTATTAGAATGATAACCTACTGTAAGAAACAAAGATTTCTTGAGGTTGGATGATCACCTTACAAGATTGGAAGTGAGCTAGCAAACTTGAAAGTATTCTTGATTTTATGAAACTAGAACTTTTGGAATTTATGAAGAACACTTAGAACTTGAAGATAGAACTTGAGAGAGATCAATTAGATGAATAAAATTGAAGAATGAAAGTGTTTGTAGGTGTTTTTGGTCGTTGGTGTATGGATTAGATATAAAGGATATGTAATTTTGTTTTCATGTAAATAAGTCATGAATGATTACTCATATTTTTGTAATTTTATGAGATATTTCATGCTAGTTGCCAAATGATGGTTCCCACATGTGTTAGGTGACTCACATGGGCTGCTAAGAGCTGATCATTGGAGTGTATATACCAATAGTACATACATCTAAAAGCTGTGTATTGTACGAGTACGAATACGGGTGCATACGAGTAGAATTGTTGATGAAACTGAACGAGGATGTAATTGTAAGCATTTTTGTTAAGTAGAAGTATTTTGATAAGTGTATTGAAGTCTTTCAAAAGTGTATAAATACATATTAAAACACTACATGTATATACATTTTAACCGAGTCGTTAAGTCATCGTTAGTCGTTACATGTAAGTGTTGTTTTGAAACCTTTAGGTTAACGATCTTGTTAAATGTTGTTAACCCAATGTTTATAATATGAAATGAGATTTTAAATTATTATATTATCATGATATTATCATGTATGAATATCTCTTAATATGATATATATACATTAAATGTCTTTACAACGATAATCGTTACATATATGTCTCGTTTAAAAATCATTAAGTTAGTAGTCTTGTTTTTACATATGTAGTTCATTGTTAATATACTTAATGATATGTTTACTTATCATAGTATCATGTTAACTATATATATATCCATATATATGTCATCATATAGTTTTTACAAGTTTTAACGTTCGTGAATCACCGGTCAACTTGGGTGGTTAATTGTCTATATGAAACATATTTCAATTAATCAAGTCTTAACAAGTTTGATTGCTTAACATGTTGGAAACATTTAATCATGTAAATATCAATCTCAATTAATATATATAAAATGGAAAAGTTCGGGTCACTACAGTACCTACCCGTTAAATAAATTTCGTCCCGAAATTTTAAGCTGTTGAAGGTGTTGACGAATCTTCTGGAAATAGATGCGGGTATTTCTTCTTCATCTGATCTTCACGCTCCCAGGTGAACTCGGGTCCTCTACAAGCATTCCATCGAACCTTAACAATTGGTATCTTGTTTTGCTTAAGTCTTTTAACCTCACGATCCATTATTTCGACGGGTTCTTCGATGAATTGAAGTTTTTCGTTGATTTGGATTTCATCTAACGGAATAGTGAGATCTTCTTTAGCAAAACATTTCTTCAAATTCGACACGTGGAAAGTGTTATGTACAGCCGCGAGTTGTTGAGGTAACTCTAGTCGGTAAGCTACTGGTCCGACACGATCAATAATCTTGAATGGTCCAATATACCTTGGATTTAATTTCCCTCATTTACCAAATCGAACAACGCCTTTCCAAGGTGCAACTTTAAGCATGACCATCTCTCCAATTTCAAATTCTATATCTTTTCTTTTAATGTCAGCGTAGCTCTTTTGTCAACTTTGGGCGGTTTTCAACCGTTGTTGAATTTGGATGATCTTCTCGGTAGTTTCTTGTATAATCTCTGGACCCGTAATCTGTCTATCCCCCACTTCACTCCAAAAAATCGGAGACCTGCACTTTCTACCATAAAGTGCTTCAAACGGCGCCATCTCAATGCTTGAATGGTAGCTGTTGTTGTAGGAAAATTCTGCTAACGGTAGATGTCGATCCCAACTGTTTCCGAAATCAATAACACATGCTCGTAGCATGTCTTCAAGCGTTTGTATCGTCCTTTCGCTCTGTCCATCAGTTTGTGGATGATAGGCAGTACTCATGTCTAGACGAGTTCCTAATGCTTGCTGTAATGTCTGCCAGAATCTTGAAATAAATCTGCCATCCCTATCAGAGATAATAGAGATTGGTATTCCATGTCTGGAGACGACTTCCTTCAAATACAGTCGTGCTAACTTCTCCATCTTGTCATCTTCTCTTATTGGCAGGAAGTGTGCTGATTTGGTGAGACGATCAACTATTACCCAAATAGTATCAAAACCACTTGCAGTCCTTGGCAATTTTGTGATGAAATCCATGGTAATGTTTTCCCATTTCCATTTCGGGATTTCGGGTTGTTGAAGTAGACCTGATGGTTTCTGATGCTCAGCTTTGACCTTAGAACACATCAAACATTCTCCTACGTATTTAGCAACATCGGCTTTCATACACGGCCACCAAAAATGTTTCTTGAGATCCTTGTACATCTTCCCCGTTCCAGGATGTATTGAGTATCTGGTTTTATGAGCTTCTCTAAGTACCATTCCTCTCATATCTCCAAATTTTGGTACCCAAATCCTTTCAGCCCTATACCGGGTTCCGTCTTCCTGAATATTAAGATGCTTCTCCGATCCTTTGGATATTTCATCCTTTAAATTTCCCTCTTTTAAAACTCCTTGTTGCGCCTCCTTTATTTGAGTAGTAATGTTATTATGAATCATTATATTCATAGATTTTACTCGAATGGGTTCTCTGTCCTTGTTGCGCCTACTTTTATTTATAATTCTTTATCTTTATTTTCTGCTTTATTATTTTGTTATTCAATTCATTAAGAACGTACATTCAATTATCTCTTTCCTAAGAGATAATATTCAAAACCTAAACAACAACCAAAAACATAAATGTATATATTTATAATTCTTTAATGAGAGTTAGACTGAAGAATAAAAACAACTTATAACGCATCTACGCTCTCTTGGGACGATAACCTAAAATACTACATCTTATCGGGTTTTGTTGCTCGTTAGGTTGTTAAAGTGTATTAATAAAGGTTTTATAAATTTAAAAGTTGAAAGATAAATTAAGCACTATTGCACACACTTTCCACACATCAGCCGTGGAATACAATCGTGACCTGTTGACTAGTTCTCTCAACATTCATGTGGTTTATTGTTCACATTCATCCTATTCGTGCATCTAGGGTCCTGTCAATTGGTATCAGAGCCTAAACTTCAACGAAATGAAGGAGATCCTAATAAATATTGATGAATGTTTTCTCTCCACCTTCAAACCTTCAAACACAAAACACATACATCTTCATACCTTCAACACCAAACCTTCAAACCTTCTTCATCATGAAGATATGATGTAACACCCTGTCAAAAATCCCTTTAACGGAATGTTAACGCTGGTCCCAGTGCTTGGCTTGACTTCTATGTAACAGCAATATTCTACAGCGAAAGCAATTAATTCCTGAGAATAAAACACGCAAAAACAGGTCAACAAATAATGTTGGTGAATCTACAGGTTTAAAGTTATATAACAGTATCTGAAAAACAGTTATCAGAAAAACAGTTTAAATTTCCTTGACCACGAGATTTTACAAGTACAACCTCAAGTTGCAAAAACGTTTGCATAATCTGAGCACCTGAATACTAGCAATGACCCGAGTATAGAAACCACTACACCCGCCTTTACCTCATAAAATGTTATACACTTGTTCGAGTGTATCTAATGTTCAAATTAAATGTACCGCAGTTAATATTGTAGGGTGAGGTTGTCAACCTAACGGATCCGTCCATCTAAATTGTGCTTACACCGATGGTATTACAAGTATTCAAGCTAGAGGCTTTGTGAACAAACTCAATATGCATAATATAGTACTCGTGTCAATACAAAAGCATTTGATAATGTAAGTATAACAGCTTGTATTCTCATCCCTGAAAACATGTGAAAAGCGGGACTGTAGACTCGCCTTTGAATAAAGCTCGGATGACAGACGAAAACTTGTACGGTTTACAGCTGAGTAATGCAACCTAAGTATACGTATTTAGGTTTATCAATATATGTATCTTAAATAAGGGTGGTTTCATAGTATAAGTTGTCTTATTTCTCGACTCCACGCGTTTCAAAGTAAAATTCAACATATAGTCAAGTAATTCATGCAAGTCAAACAAAGTCAACCGAAGTCAAACCGAAAGTTAAACTTGGTCATTGTGGTCAACTAAAGTCAAAATTAGTAGGTTCATGTCAAATGTTGGTCAAAATGTCAAACCTAAGTCAAACAACACGTTTTAGATCATACATGGTCAATTTCACAATTTCAGCTTATCGTTGTGCACAAAGTTCATGTACATATAGCATACTTAGCATATTATCTCCTAGTACAAAATTCAAGAAAACATGGAAAACTCCAGGTCATAAGTATACTCAAAATTGATTCCAAAAAGTCTGGTCAGGGTCTCATACGATAATTAAAAGTCAGGAATCAGAAGGGGTACATTTGTAGTTTGCCAAGTCAGTTTCTGACCGCGCGCTGATTTCGTTTTGGCTATAACCGGAGCTAGGAACATGCAATTGATACAAGACCAGTGGCCATAGTTCAAGGACAAGTCAAAATAACACATATCAAAAATTGAGCAATTTTTGTTTAGCCAATTTGTACAGTTTATTCATGCAAATTGAATATTCAGTTTTCTGCTCAAATCAGAATTTACATGAAGTATGGACCTATTGTGCCCAATGCATAAGGTTTCAGAGATTGACATTTACTAACCATATTAAGTTTCATTTTCCAGAAGCATACATGCTAAATCAATAAACACAAACCACCGAGTATAAAACAGAGAGCAATTTCAGATTTGATTTTAGTTTAGCTAGTCACATTCGCACGCGATTACCTGAAGATCTAGATACAATTAGCCTATGATTTCTACATGAAAAAGGTGAAGTACTTTTTGTGTACTTTTCAAATATGCAAAGCTTTAATCAAAGAAGTTAACACATTTTATCATACAAAGCTGTTTTCATACAAGTGCTGTATAAATCCACTTTTTCACTAAATCAAGCATATCCCGAGTTATACATAAGCAAACGACATGATATCCTAGTGTAACTTGAGTGTTTTTAAATTATCTTTCCAGTGGTATAAGTTTCACAAGCCAATTCATGGTCTATCAAACCCAGATTTTTGATTACTCACAAAAACACAACGTTAATTTCACATGGGCATATCATGATCATCCGGAAACGAAATCAAGCGAATCCAAAGCCTAAAATCAATAGTTTTTCATGAGAATTATAAATATCACATAATATCATGCAATTGAAAACTTCAAATTTCTGCACACATCAAAATCAATTTCGGTTTTAACCCTAGACAATCAACACGAACAAATTAACGATTAAATAAGCATACAAACACGATGAATCGAGCAATTGACCAACATAACTATGAAATCTTATGAAATCAGAATTTTCAGAGATTAGGGTTCATGTGATTATACCTTAGATCAACAAATTAAATACACCAACGCGTAGAGGATGATGTGAATTGCAAGTTTCGTGTTCGAGGTTTAATCAAAAAGTGAAAATTGAAGGTGATTGCATGGTGATGGTAGGCGAAGATGGGAGAGGCCAGGAGGGAAGAATTCAGTCGACTGGTAGGGTTAGGGAATTATTAGGCAGTTTAATTTTTATCACAAGTTATATAAAGTAAGCCCTAAACACACTACTAGTACCCAATAAGCCCAAATTAGAAATTAAAAGGGGTGGGGTGGGCATGTTTGACCGATTGGCCCAAGTGGGGGAATCCCCGGTTTCGCGTTTTGCAATTCCTTGTATTCGTGGCTCGTTTCAAGTGCCGTTTAGATGTACCGAAGGCCCGGAACGCTAAACCGATCGTTAAACGCAACCAAACGTTAATTTATTAAAAATCCAATAAATTAATTATTTTTGAAAAGTTAATAATTAATAATTTAATTATTAAAATAAACCCGAGTGTTTAGTTGTTCAAAAAGCAGTTATCAAAATTGTATCGTTTTTATCGTATTTCTTTATATGAAATATTTATTCGAATTAATATCAACCCATATTAATTATTGTAACCCTCCAAGGATCAAGTACGCATTTAATACTCATAAACACATAAACGTCAAGTAATCACCGTTAAATAAACTAACGGAAGGTTAATGGAAGTAACGGAAAAAGCAGGGTTGTTACATTACCCACCTGTTATTAAAAATTTCGTCCCGAAATTTTAGTGAACGTCCGTTGAAGTAGTTTCAGTCTCATCTGGTCTTTACGCTCCCACGTAAACTCTGGTCCTCTTCTCGCGTTCCACCGAACTTTACCGATAGGGATTCTGCTTTGTGTGACGAACCGAAAATTTTCGATCAAATTTAAACTTAATCTTATTTTGAAAACGACACGATAAGCAAAGTCTGTAATGTTGAAGTCTCAAAAACTTTGAACTGTGTTCATGTATACATTTGACCTTTGACTATTCCCGACGATTCACGAACAATTATTGTTTGTAAATAAATATGTATATATATATAATGTAGTATATATAATAATTTTAAATTATAAAATGTAATTTAAAAATTAAAACTAAATATGTAAGATAAGATATAAACTAATTAAATTATACTTAAATTAAATTTATATATAAATATAGGATTTCTATAGAAAATTAATATAATATGTATATTGTAATATATATATATATATATATATATATATATATATATATATATATATATATATATATATATATATATATATATATATATATATATATATATATATATAAGAATTTAATACTTAATGTAAGTTACTATATAGATAGTCAAAATTTATAATTAATAAATTGTTTACATAAGTTAAGAATATAGTCGTTATAATAACTTTATTATTACTTTCATTAATACTAATATCAATATCAATATTAATTTTATGTATGTATTATAATTGTAACTTACATATTATCAGTTATTATAATTGTTATTATTATGTATTGTATTATAATTATTATTAGTATAATTATTATTAAGAATTATAAATATTATGATTATTGTTATCATTGTTAATATCACTGGTATATTATAATGAGTAGTAAAATTCTGATTAAGATTATTATTATTTATAATTATCATGATCATTAAAATCATTACTATCATAAATATTCTTAGAAAATAATACAATTATTTATATGTATAATTAATAATATCAATATTATCATTCTTATTAATTATTATTAATAAACTTATTAAAATTATCATTTTGGTTATTATTAATGTCATCATATTATTATTTATTATTATTATCATTTTATTTATTTATTATTATAAGTACCTTAGTAATAATAATTAATATAATTATTATTAATTATTATTAATCTTATGACTCATGAATTTAATTATTATTAAAAATTTAATATATAAATTATATAAAAAAGAAAAAGAAAAAGAGAGTATGAATCGGTTGAATGTTGATTTCCAAACTGTACATGATTTTTGTAATGGTCAGATTTTGTTACAAGTCCTTCTCAATCACTATTAAAAAGTTGAAATCGTTCATGTATATACAACTGCAATTGAGATAGAATTAAGACAAAAAGAAATAAAAAAAAGTGTCGTTCTTCAGTTCTTGATTAATTTTTCTAAAAACTCGATTTTTAAACGAATATCAAAATCTATTAATGCAATTTTTTTAGGAACCGTTTATGTAATCTATCTGTGAAATTTCATAATTCAATTCCTCATATTGAGTTATAATTTTGGAGTCAAAGGTTCAAACAAAAAAGGTCAAACGATTTTAAATCCCTAAAATTCGTGAGCTGTTGTTTGATTCAGGTCATAATGATGATTTTCGAGTGTCTCCATGTTGATAAGAACCATTTTTCATGAAGGTGTCGAAGTCCCAAAACACCCCAATCTCAAAATCCATTTTATGTTCTTCATTTTTTTTTCTTCGAAGAACTGCCACTGCAGTTTAAAAAAAAGAATTTTTTTTATTTAGGTTCTGTAATAATTAAGAAGATCTTAACCCATGATTTATGTTTGTTAGCAAGTTTTAAATCATGATTTAGCAATTCATTTCATGATTATGATTCTGTTTTGGGTCGACTGATTTATAAGAAGGAGGAAGAGAACAGATAACTAATACGGGTTATAATTAAATAAAATGGGTTTATTTCAGAAAAACATAACTGGTTCGATAGTTAAGAGGTGATTCGAGTGAGCGGGAGGTCTCGGGTTCGATTCCAGTTGAGAGCATTCTTTTTACTTCTTAAAGAGGGTATACATTCTATTTTTATATCTATTATTATTATTTCTATTATAAATATTATTATTGTTATTATGATCATTATTATTGTTATTATTATTATAATTGTTATTATTACTATTACTATCATATTTACAAGTATAGCAATCAATAATATTATTAATTACTAGTATAACTATTATTATTATTACTTGTTATGAATATTATGATTATTAGTATTATTATTATTATTATTATTATTATTATTATTATTATTATTATTATTATTATTATTATTATTATTATCATTAAGTAATATAAATTGTTATCATTTTCGTAAATATTAGTGACATATTTTTTATAAATAATAAAATTGTTAATATGGACATAAGTAATATTATTATCACGAATATTATTATTATTATGTAATTACTAAAATCAATATCATGACTATCATTAACTATAAAATCAATATTTTTACAAGTATTATTATTATTAATATCATCATTAGTATTGCTATGATTCTTATTATAATTATTATTATAAGAATATTACATACAAGTATGAAGATATCATATTAACAATCTTTATATAAATATTCATATATAACAAATTAGGAATTTTTAATATATAATTTTTAATATATATATATAAAACTATATAAATAATAATCATTTTCAAATATATGTACAAATTAAATAAATAATATATAAAGACGTAATATATGAAATTGTTCGATTACTGATAATGCTAAAAACGAACATATATTTCATAGCATTATTCCTCAAGAAAGACAAGCTTTTAGTTGCAATTGTTCTATTTACAAGTGATATTCGTTTAAATAATAAAAGGTGAAGACAAAAGACAGATTCGACGAATTAAAGACGCAAACGACCAAAAAGCTCAAAAGTACAAAATACAACCAAAGAGGTTCCAATTATTGATAAGAAACGTCTCGAAATTACAAGAGTACAAGATTCAAAACGCAAAGTACAAGATATTAAATTGTACGCAAGGACGTTCGAAAATCCAGAACCGGGACCAGAGTCAACTCTCAACGCTCGACGCAACGGACTAAAAATTACAAGTCAACTATGCACATAAATATAATATAATATTTAAATAATTCTTATAATTATTTATATATTATATAAATAAAATAAACCGTCGGCAAGAAAGACTCCAAACTGGAGTGAGCTGTATTTACAAACTCCGCGACTCGCGGAGTTTGAAGGCAAAAAGGGCCGCGAGTCGCGGAGTACCCCTGAACTCAATTCCCTATAAAGCCAACTGAATTCTGATCATTTTTACACAAACATATATCCATCTCTCTCTCAATATATACGTAAATATATATATATATATATATATATATATATATATATATATATATATATATATATATATATAATTTATATTTTAATTTTAATTTTAATTTTAAATCCTAATAATAAGGGTATGTTAGCGAATATTGTAAGGGTGTAAGTCGAAATTCTGTCCGTGTAACGCTACGCTATTTTTAATCATTGTAAGTTATGTTCAACCTTTTTAATTTAATGTCTCGTTGCTAAGTTATTATTATGCTTATTTAAAATGAAGTAATCATGATGTTGGGCTAATTACTAAAATTGGGTAATTGGGCTTTGTACCATAATTGGGGTTTGGACAAAAGAACGACACCTGTGGAAATTAGACTATGGGCTATTAATGGGCTTTATATTTGTTTAACTAAATGATAGTTTGTTAATGTTAATATAAAGATTTACAATTGGGAGTCCCTATAAATTACCATATACACTCGATCGGACACGATGGGCGGGGTATTTATATGTACGAATAATCGTTCATTTAACCGGACACGGGAATGGATTAATAGCCACTAGAATAATTAAAACAGGGGTGAAATTATGTACAAGGACACTTGGTATAAATGATAACAAAATATTAAAACCTTGGGTTACACTCAGTCGACATCCTGGTGTAATTACTAAACAAAGTATTAAAATCTTGTTACAGTTTAAGTCCCCAATTAGTTGGAATATTTAACTTCGGGTATAAGGATAATTTGACGAGGACACTCGCACTTTATATTTATGACTGATGGACTGTTATGGACAAAAACCAGACGGACATATTAAATAATCCAGGACAAAGGACAATTAACCCATGGGCATAAAACTAAAATCAACACGTCAAACATCATGATTACGGAAGTTTAAATAAGCATAATTCATTTATTTCATATTTAATTTCCTTTATTTTATATTTAATTGCACTTCTAATTATCGCATTTTTATTGTTATTGTATTTAATTGCACTTTTAATTATCGTACTTTTTAATTATCGCAAGTTTATTTTATCGCACTTTTATTATTCGCAATTTCATTATCGTTATTTACTTTACGCTTTAAATTAAGTCTTGTATTTATTTATTATTTTACATTTGGTTTTAACTGCGACTAAAGTTTTAAAATCGACAAACCGGTCATTAAACGGTAAAAAACCTCCCTTTATAATAATAATATTACTTATATATACATTTGTATTTTTATAAAAGTAAACTAATATAGCGTTAAGCTTTATTTAAAGATTTTCCCTGTGGAACGAACCGGATTTACTAAAAACTACACTACTGTACGATTAGGTACACTGCCTATAAGTGTTGTAGCAAGGTTTAAGTATATCCATTCTCTAAATAAATAAATATCTTGTGTAAAATTGTATCGTATTTAATAGTATTTTCTTGTAAAATTTAATAGTATTTTGTACACCCCGCTGCACACATCAAGTATTTTTGGCGCCGCTGCCGGGGAAACTCTTAAACGCCGGAAGCGCAACGCTAATATAAAGAAGAAAAAAAAAAATTTTAGTTTACTTTTATTAAAATTCGTTTTTATAAAAATACGTTTTAAATATTCGAAAATATTAAAAGAAAAACAAAAATATAAATATTTTTAGGAGTTTGATAAATATTTTAATTTTATAAAGTTTCTTTAGTTTGTAAAAATATAAGTTTTATTTAATTTATTTTATAAATATATTTTATAAATATAAAACCGAAAAAAAAATATATATATATATATAAATCTAGTTTTACGATTTTTATTTATAAAATTATAAAGTAGTTCTATTTTTATTTTAGTTTTTAAATATAAGTTTTTATTATATAAATATTTAGATTTTAAAACAGAAAAATATAAAACAGAAAATAAAATAAAAAAAAACGCGTCAATTTAAACTGTACCAGAGTTGAAAACTGGAACCCCGCGACTCGCGGGGTTTGCTGCTTGGAATACCGCGACTCGCGGAGACACTCTGACACACGTGATAGAACCCTAATTTCACATTAATTACGGATTTTATTATTATTATTATTAATAAACCCTAATTAGTTTAATTATTATAATTAGTTTAAGTTTTTTTTTTAATTAAATTGTATTTTAAATTTTAATTAGTTTTATTATATATAAAATTAATAGTTGTAATATAAAAATAATATTTTTATAAAAATTGTACTTTTTACAACTTTTTGTATATTTTTATATTTTGTCCCTTTTTAATCGTTTTAGCGTAATATTTGTATTTTTAGCTCATATTTAGTTTTAAACTTAGCTTTTGCCATAGTTATTTTTACTTCTAGATTTTTAGACTTTGCCGTAGAATTCCTTAAGTACTTTTTCTTTAGACTAAGATTTAGGTACTTTAGAACTTTGCGACGCCTTTTTAAGTTTTAGTTTCTTTTTAAGTTATTTCCATTTGGGATTTAGTTTTTCCTGTAAGCTTTAATATTTTTAGACGACTTTTTCCTATGTATCAATTATCATTCCAATTAGTAATCTCAATTTGCGATTATAATTTTAAGTTAGTTGTAGTAATAAGGTTAGGTTAGTCAAGTGTTTTTAAGTGTTATAAGTTTCTTTTATTTTTCCGTCACCTTTTATTTTTCAACCATTTTTCTTTTTCGACCTTTTTCGACACGCTCTTTTTCTTTCTTATTTCTCGCTATTCTAGTTTTAGGACATAGATTTTTATTCTACTTCTTATCTAAATTTCTTAAAATTACGAAAATTTATTTTAAGTGGTTAAATTGATAGACATCAAAATTTTCTGGTTCGTAGCAATAGTTGGATTTGTATGTGGACCGGGTTATTGGAGCCAAACAGTCCTCAATTATATTGAGACCAAACGAATCCTGCCCCTCTGCTGCATCTTTTGGCTATTCCAAACGTGGGCAAAATCACAAAAGTCTATTGATTGGATAACTTAGTATAATTTTTCTTTCCTTTTAAAAACTAATAGGATATTCAGTGAATGCACCGAGCAAGACGTTCACCACCTTTTGTACGTTCACCACCTGTAACTAGATCAAGACATTTAGCAAATATTACTGCCGTTGATTTTTCTTTAGAATCGTCATCCAGTCGACCAAGTACTCCAGTTCAAATTTCCGATAATCCATTATTTGAACCCGACCTCACAATTGAGAATCCGGAGAATATTCAGGGACGATTCATAGATCCTGAACCACTAAACTTTCCTCCAGAACCACCAATCATTCAAACAGAGATTGTTGAGGAACGAACCATTAAATCAGAATCCTCTAGTGATTCCGATTCAACAAATTCAATTATGGAGAATCTGGAACCTTTAAGTATGGAAGACCGAATGAGAGCTAAACGCACTGGCCAAGGTCACGCAATTACTCATCCAGACATTAATGCGCCAGATTATGAAATCAAAGGACAAATTCTACACATGGTGACTAATCAATGCCAATTTAGTGGTGCGCCAAAGGAAGATCCAAATGAACATCTTCGTACCTTTAATAGGATCTGCACACTATTTAAAATAAGAGAAGTTGAGGATGAACAGATATATCTCATGTTATTTCCCTGGACTTTAAAGGGAGAAGCCAAAGATTGGTTGGAATCGTTACCTGAAGGGGCGATTGATACATGGGACGTTTTAGTTGAAAAATTTCTTAAACAATTCTTTCCTGCATCTAAAGCCGTAAGACTTCAAGGAGAAATTGTTACGTTCACACAGAAGCCAAATGAAACTCTATATGAGGCGTGGACTAGATTTGGAAAGTTGTTAAGAGGATGTCCGCAACATGGTTTAGACACCTGTCAAATAGTACAAATATTCTACCAAGGATGCGACATCACTACAAGGAAAGACATAGATATAGCAGCTGGTGGTTCTATTATGAAGAAAACCGAAACTGATGCTTACAAAATTATTGATAACACTGCTTCCCACTCACATGAGTGGCACCAAGAAAAAGATATCGTTAGATCATCTAAAGCAGCTAGAGCCGATTCTAGCCATGACTTAGATTCCATTTCCGCAAAGATAGATGCTGTTGAGAGACGAATGGAAAAGATGACTAAAGATATTCACTCAATACGAATTAGTTGTGAGCAATGTGGAGGACCACATTTGAAAAAAGATTGTCTCAGTATTGAACTAACAATGGAACAAAGAGAGAATATTTCATACATAAACCAAAGGCCTGGAAATAATTATCAGAATAATTATCAACCGCCAAGACCGATTTACAATCAAAACCAGAATTATAACAGAAATATTCCATACAACAACCAACAAGGTCCTAGCAATCAACAAGTATCCAATAATACTTACAATCAGCAAAGACCTAATTTTCAAAACAAACCACCACAAAAAACCGATGATAAAAAGCCGAATTTAGAAGATATGATGACGAAGCTAGTTGAAAGTCAAACGCAGTTTTTCACATCTCAGAAATAAAGTAATGAACAAAATGTTCAAGCATTTAGAAATCAACAAGCTTCTATTCAAAATCTGGAACGTGAAGTAAGTAACCTAGCAAGGTTAATAGGTGAAAGAAAACCGGGAAGTCTACCTAGTGATACAAATGCTAACCCCCGGAATGAAACAGCTAAAGCTATTACCACAAGAAGTGGTACAACACTTAAACCACCTGAAATACCTGTAACTTCTGATGAAGCTATTCCTACTCCACAAGAACCACAACCTAATCAAGATAAGGAAAAAGAACCGGTAGTTGAAAAGGTTAATGAAGATAACACAGTTAAGGCTAAACCTTATGTTAAACCATACCAACCACCACTTCCTTACCCGAGTAAAATGAAGAAAGAGAAACTTGAAGCCGAGCAATCCAAATTCTTGGATATGTTTAAACAGATAAATGTAAATCTTCCTTTCATTGATGTGATTTCAGGAATGCCTAGATATGCTAAATTCTTGAAAGATCTAATCTCAAATAGAAAGAAAATGGAAGAACTCTCGGCTGTTACTATGAATGCTAATTGTTCAGCAGTGCTGTTGAATAAGATACCAGAAAAACTATCTGATCCAGGAAGTTTCACAATTCCATGTTTTCTGGGTAGTCTTAGTTCAATAGAAGCATTGGCAGACTTAGGTGCTAGTATAAATCTAATGCCATATTCACTATACGCTAAACTAGACCTTGGAGAATTGAAACCAACCAGAATAAGCATACAACTAGCCGATAGATTAATAAAATATCCTAGAGGGATAATGGAGAACTTGCTAGTTAAAGTTGGTACTTTAGTATTTCCAGTAGATTTTGTTGTTTTGGACATGGAAGAAGATTCTCAAGTTCCTCTCATATTAGGAAGACCATTCTTAAATACGGCTAAAGCAATGATAGACGTGTTCGGTAAGAAATTGACCCTAAGTTTAGAGGATGAGAGTGTTACCTTTTCAGTTGATAGAGCAATGCAACAACCACAATCTGCAGATGATACATGTTATTATATTCAAACTATAGATGCACATGCAGAATTATTAGAAGAATTTCCAGAATTACAAGGAACAGGAGAATGTTCTTTAGGAGAAGGTAATGAACCAATTGATGAAGCTGAAATGTTAGCTACACTTATAGCTAATGGATATGAACCAACAACAGAATAAATTCAAATGCTAAAAGAAGAAGACAGATATCGATACAAATCATCAATAGAAGAACCTCCGAAATTAGAGTTAAAGCCACTTCCAAACCATTTGGAATACGCTTATTTACATGGTGAATCTGAATTACCTGTAATAATATCGTCTTCTCTTACTAAAAATGAGAAATCACAACTCATTTCTGTGTTGAAAGCTCATAAACCAGCCATTGCATGGAAGATTCATGATATTAAAGGAATAAGTCCTTCGTATTGCACACATAAAATCCTTATGGAAGAAGGTCATAAAACGTATGTTCAACGCCAACGAAGACTAAATCCTAATATGCAAGATGTAGTTAAGAAAGAAATTTTTAAACTGCTAGATGCAGGTTTGATATATCCAATTTCTGATAGTCCATGGGTAAGCCCAGTTCAATACGTGCCTAAGAAGGGTGGCATGACTGTCATTACAAATGAGAAAAATGAGCTTATTCCTACTAGAACTGTAACAGGATGGCGTGTGTGTATTGATTATAGAAAATTAAATGACGCCACCAGAAAAGATCACTTTCCCTTACCTTTCATTGATCAAATGTTGGAAAGATTAGCCGGA
This sequence comes from Rutidosis leptorrhynchoides, assembly GCF_046630445.1. NCBI lineage: Eukaryota > Viridiplantae > Streptophyta > Magnoliopsida > Asterales > Asteraceae > Rutidosis > Rutidosis leptorrhynchoides. Next base: position 398,186,431 of record NC_092333.1, read on the forward strand.
AATAGTTACTATTGTTTTCTAGATGGATTTTCCGGATATTTTCAAATTCCAATAGCACCCGAAGATCAGGAGAAAACCACATTCACGTGCCCTTATGGTACTTTTGCTTACAAACGCATGCCATTTGGACTTTGCAACGCCCCTGCAACCTTTCAAAGGTGTATGATGGCGATTTTTCACGACATGATAGAAGAATGCATGGAAGTTTTCATGGATGACTTTTCAGTCTTCGGTGATACATTTGAATCATGTCTAGTTAATCTAGAACGAATGCTTATTAGATGCGAACAATCAATTCTAGTACTTAATTGGGAGAAATGCCATTTCATGGTTAAAGAAGGCATCGTTCTTGGTCATAAAATTTTAAAAGAAGGAATTGAAGTGGATAGAGCTAAAGTAGATGTAATTGCTAAACTTCCACATCCCACCAATGTTAGAGGAGTTAGGAGTTTTCTAGGGCATGCCGGTTTTTACCGACATTTTATAAAAGATTTTTCTAAAATTGCCACTCCTATGAATAAACTCCTAGAAAAGGATGCTCCATTCATCTTTTCAGATGAGTGTATCAAATCTTTTAATATTCTTAAAGAGAAACTCACTAATGCGCCGATCATGATAACACCAAATTGGAATCTACCATTTGAACTAATGTGCGATGCAAGTGATTTTGCAATGGGAGCCGTTTTAGGACAAAGGATTGAAAAACAATTTCAACCTATATATTATGCTAGTAAGACATTACAAGGAGCACAAACGGACTATACAACTACTGAAAAAGAACTCCTTGCTATTGTCTTTGCTTTTTGACAAATTTCGATCATATCTCGTTCTAGCAAAAACGGTGGTCTATACCGACCATTCTGCTCTTAGATACCTATTTTCAAAACAAGATGCTAAACCAAGATTAATCCGTTGGATCTTACTCTTACAAGAGTTTGATATTGAAATCCGAGATAAAAGAGGAGCAGAAAATCTCGCTGCTGATCATCTTTCTCGTCTTGAAAATCCCGAATTAGAAGTTCTAAATGAATCGGCCATACAAGACAACTTTCCTGATGAATATCTATTGAAGATAGATTATAAAGAAATTCCATGGTTTGCAGACTATGCAAACTATTTAGTATGTGGATTCCTTGAAAAAGGATTATCGTACCAAAGATGAAAGAAATTCTTCAGTGATATAAAACACTATTTTTGGGAAGATCCACATTTGTTTAAAAGTTGTCCCGATGGAATAATACGTCGATGTGTATTTGGAGATGAAGCTAGTAAAATATTAAACCATTGTCACACAGGACCAACAGGAGGGCATTATGGGCCTCAACTAACAGCAAGAAAAGTTTATGATGCTGGATTCTATTGGCCTACAATTTACAAAGACGCACACCTTCTTTGCAAATCCTGTGATGCTTGTCAAAGGGCCAGAAAAATAAGTCAACGTGATGAAATGCCACAAAATGTCATACAAGTATGTGAAGTATTTGACATTTGGGGTATTGACTTTATGGGTCCATTTCCAAAATCTCATAATAATCTATATATACTCGTAGCCATTGATTATGTATCTAAATGGGCGGAAGCACAAGCTCTTCCAACTAATGATGCACGAGTTGTAGTCAACTTTTTAAAACGTCTTTTTGCAAGGTTTGGAACACCGAAAGCTTTAATAAGTGATCGGGGTACTCATTTCTGTAATAATCAACTTGAGAAAGTTCTTAAAAGATATGGAGTAACTCATAAAATCTCCACCGCATATCATCCACAAACAAGTGGACAAGTTGAAAATACAAACCGAGCTTTAAAACGTATTCTAGAGAAAACCGTAGGATCAAATTCGAAGGAATGGTCCATTAAATTGGAGGATGCACTCTGGGCTTTTAGAACAGCCTACAAAACTCCAATTGGAACCACACCTTTTAGACTTGTTTATGGAAAAGCATGTCATCTTCCAGTAGAAATTGAACACAAAGCATTTTAGGCTTTGAAGACATGTAATCTTGATTTACATGAAGCCGGACGTCTACGATTAAGTCAACTAAACGAATTAGACGAATTAAGACATGAAGCATACGAAAATTCGTTAATCTATAAGGAAAGAACGAAGAAATGGCATGATAAAAGAATCAGAAGTTCAAAAGAATTTAAAGAAGGAGACAGAGTTCTTCTTTTCAATTCACGATTCAAGCTATTTCCTGGAAAATTGAAATCAAGATGGTCTGGACCATTCATAGTCAAAAGAGTTTTCCCATACGGAATGATAGAATTAATAAATTCAAATGGGATTGAATTTAAAGTTAATGGTCACGGAGTTAAACACTACATACATGGTCCGATGGAAGTCGACAACGAAGTTAATCACAATTTCGACACCACAGCTAACTAAGTGTGGGGAGAATCAAGTCTTTAAAGGATAATATGTATTTCTGTTAGAGTTAGATTGTCTGTTTTCGTGTAGTTCTTGAAAATGGAACTCGAATGGTCTTTCCCTAGCAGACCCTAAAGAACTAGTCTTCTCCCCCCATTCTGAATTTTTATTTTTTTTAGGAAATGAAGACTGCCTGTGAACTAAACCATGGTCTAATGCTACACGCTTTGATCACTAAACGTAATAATGACACACTTCCGAGTGAAATAGTATCAGTAATCAGAGAAAGAATGGACGGAGTTAGAAAAGAATCCAGATGCGAAGATAATAAGTTACAACTTGGTAAAGGAAAATCAAAATCCGCAGCGAAAAGAAGAGCACGACACCTTGAAAGATGTCACAAATGCGGAAAATGGTCACATGGAGGTAATTGTTCAAATAATCAAACCTATTCAAACACCGAATTTGTTACTTTATGCAGAGACGGACCGTTCATATGTTTAGAAGAAAAGACACTGAATGCTCGAGGTTACGCCTATGTAGCTATGGAAAACCAATTAAACCGACTATCTTATGAATGGGATAGATCATATAACTAAGAAATCTATTTCACAGGTATGTTTGTATAGTTTCTATTTTATTTTTTTATTTTTAACCTTTTGATAATAAACGCTAATTTGTTCGCTATAAAGTATTAAATTGGTATTGAATAAAATTAGGTTTGGCGACCGAAATTATTGATATCATTCAAAAATTTATTACATCACTGCGAAATTTAACGTTTATTCTTAAGGTATAAATATCTTTAAACAATCAACCCAAAATATTTCAAAAATTCGTCATGAGTTAAATTAGGTCTTGGAACCGAAATTACTTTACCGAAAAGAGGGGCGCATATTTTTGATAATATTTGATTGATTAAAGTGGGATAAAAAGCCAAAAAGATTTTTAATTTTATTTTTACCATGTTTTTAAAATTAATATTTAAATCTTAAATTAATATTGTAAACTTTGTAAAAACAATATTTTTAAAATTGTAAATATTTAAAAAATATAATATAAGTTTGGTGTATTTTATAATATAAATTTTTAAATTAAGTTTGGTGTGAATTTCTAATTTTTAAAATATGAATTTTTAATTTTATGCATTTCAAATTTTAAGTTTGGTGTGAATTTTTAATATTAATTTTGAATTTTATATTTAAATTGTGTGAATTTAAAAACTAAAATTTACTTTATCTCATTAAGTTAAAAATATGATTTTTAAAATTCGTCGTAAGTTGAAGACTAGGTCTTTGAACCGAAATTGCTTTACCCGAGGAAGGGACGAGAACTTTTATTATCATTATTTTTAATCTTATTGAATTAAAGTATGCCAAAAACATTAAAAAAACTCAAAAATCTTAGCTTTTAAAACAATCGCTACAAAAAGACAAATTTTAAAATTTTGTCGAAGGACGGACTAGGACATCGATCCGAAACGACCTCGTCCTAAATAACAAGGGAAACAAAATTTTAAAATTAATTACTTAATTTTTTTTTTAATTAATATAAAAAAAAAAAAACCAAACTCCGCGACTCGCGGAGTTTGAAGGCTTAAACCCCGCGACTCGCGGGAGGACCGAAATACAGAAAAAAATAAAATCGAGCTGAACAGCTCAGTCCACACATCACAAGGAAAACACAGCGAAGAACAGCCGAAAAAACCCGAAAAACACGAAAAAAAACCCCCAAAATCACAATTTTTAACCGTTAATCATCAAATCTTTTACTAAAATCATGTTGAGAAGGATGCTATCAAGGAATTACTCAAGAAAAACGGTAAATTTCTACACCTAAACACCATTTAATCCGAAAATTAGTGTTCTTGAGCAATTTTTTCCCCAATTTGATTTTGATGCTTTTTAGTGTAATTATGCTTAAATTGTTTATGTATTATGCTTGTATAACCTAGATTGATGCTATTTAACATGATTAGAAGCCTTAAACTTCAAATTTTGAGTAATCTAGGGTTTGTGTTCTTGAGCAATTTGGGGCTTTTTGATATACACAGGTTTTGGCCGATTTTTGTCATGAATTGTTGCTAAATTAAGTAGTGTAACATGTTTAGGTAGTTAAATGATCCAAACTTTGAGCCTAAACATGATTTTGAGAATTAAAGTGGACTTTTTCAAGTCTAAAATTTATGAACTTGATTTTTGAGAAATAATGCCATTTGAAACTTGTTTAATTGCTAGTAATGATTATTTTGACATGTTATTTGAGTTGAATGCTTATGAACTTGGCGAACATTTTCGTATATGCTTATTTGAAAAAGTGTAGATTTGATAAAAATGTGAAAATGAGCTTAAGTTTGATATAAATTGATCATGTCATTGTAATTATTTTAATTGATGATTTTGCTGACACTAATGCATATTTGGATGTACAAAAATTGTGTTTGATGTGTTTTGCAGACTGAAAGGGGTGAATCTTCATCCCAAGCTCTCAATGCTCCGGGTGAGAATGCGGAACAACAGGAGGTGGATAACTACTACAAGTAAGATATACCTCATCCAGTCATGACATTTTCTGATATGCACTTGGAAGATTTGCACCCGAACCTGAGATTTGACAGACTTTGGATAGATTATCCAAAATACTAAAGGGGTTTGCATACTCTTCATTCTAAAGTTGTTGAGGTACCTAGGGTCATAGAATGGGGACCATTAGAAGCTATAGAATTGGCCGGACCAATTAGGGAATTACTTGCACAGAGGTATGGTAATTCTACTTTTAACGACTGGGTACGTTTATTCACCATGCGTAGACCTGTATATAAAGTATGGTGTGAAGAATTGTTGTGTAGTATAGAATTAAATGATCGGGTAGCTAGTTTAACCGATCGATCTTTTATTAGATTTTTGTTAGGAGGTTCGATGCGCCACATGTCTTTACTAGATATGGCTCAGGCTTTACGTATATATACGCCTGAGGAGTTAGCATCTGCCGATTGTAGAGGGTTGATACTAAATGGTAGAAAGATAGATGAAAATTTTGATACACATGGTGTATGGAGTCAAATGACAAGCCATCACCGATTCAAAGGGGGAAATTACTCTTATTTGGATATAGATAGAGCTGAATTAAGAGTGATTCATAGGTTTTTAGCTAATTCGATTACACAAAGAGGTAAGAACAAGGAAAAGGTAAATGAACAGGATTTGTTTTACCATATGTGTATTCGAGACCCACAAAGCGCTGTAAGTATACCTTATTGTGTGGGTTATTATTTATCAGCTATGGTTAGGGGGATGAGACCGCATAGCATAATAGGAGGTGGTATTTTTATTACTTTGATTGCTGAATATCTCGGTGTGGATATAAGTCGGGGGGATTATTAGTCAAAGAACCAGAATCCCGCGATACTATAGGTGTAAATGTATACCATGGTGCAAAAGTTTTGAAGAGGCGAAATAACGCCGCAGTACAATACCATGGTAGACATCCACATCTTGAGAGAAACCAACAGCAAGGTAATGTAGGAGGGGGAAATGAAATGCAAGAAATGCAAAGGTTTATAGCTTCACAGGAATACGAAAATGCTAGACAGAGAGCATTTGAAGATTGGCAAGTTCATCAAAACTAAATCATAGCTCATTGCCAACATATATGTAGAAACTATATTCCTACTCCAAAACCCATATTCCCTCCCTGGTCTATAGAGATGCAACCACCGTATCCTACGTATAACCCAGCCGAAGCATTCTATAGCACCTATGGTTATGCTTGGAACCCCTATTGGTATCAGTATCATCCCTAGTCTACTTAGTTTTATTTATTTTGTAATTTGTAATGTTGATACGTTTAATACTTATGTTAATATTGTAATAGTTTTTATAATTTTCTAACTTTTATTCTTAGATTTTAATAATTTTTGAATGTGGGTTAATATACCAAACTTCAAAAATATGTATATATGTTTGCAGTTTATCTTATGTACACAACAGGGTAAAACAACCCATTTTCAAAGACTGGCATTAAGTTCAGCAAAAGCAACTAATTTTGACGACAAGATGCAAAATATATGTGAAATAACAACAAGACGGAATGAACAAATGATGTGCACCATTTATCATTCAGCAAATAAACGCCAATATATTTGGAAACTTTGGTAAAATTTAATCATTTTCACACAAATCACCCTCAATAATTTAAATTGTTATTGATTTCTTGCAAATGAGGGCATTGCAAGATCTTAAGTGTGGGAAGGGGTTAAATTCTTTCGGATTTTAAAATTTTTCTCTTAAACACTGGGTTACCATTAAAAATACTAGTAAAGCAGTAGTTGTATTAGAATCTAGTGCTCTCTGATAATAAAGAACAGCCCTAGTCTTATATACTGACTACCCAAATCTAGTAAAATTTTTCAAAATTTTCAATTAAATGAACTCAAAATCATGTTTATACATATTTATGAACAATAAAACTAGGTTTTAACACCGAAATTATTGTTACCTCAGAAAGGACATAAATTGAGAAACAAACCAAAATGTTAAAATTCATTTAAAATGGAATAGAGGACGATAAAAAGGAAAATAAAAGCCAAGTGTGGGAAAATTCTCCAAGTTATTCAAAACATATATCACATATTTTTGTACAAATAACTGAAAATATTTTTGCTTTGGACTAAACTAAAAAGTTTTACCTGATTTACTGTAAGAAAGATGGATCTACACGATGAATCAATTCCATCATTAAAAGGAAGTAAAGTCTTCCAAAAAAGACACGCGCTTCTTGATTTAAGTCAGGAAGTTGTCGTCCAGACCAGCTGTAGGTTGACGAAAAATCTAGAAAAGTCATCACTAAAATCAGCAAGAAATCCACGGACCTCAGCATTAAACAGGGTCACCAAGTGGTCAGATTTATCCTAACCATGAGAAGGATTTATCTCGTACAATGGGGGGAACCATGCAAATTAGCTGGATAAGATTAATGAATCAGATCCACAGAAAGGATAATCTCCTTAAAGATTAAAAATCAGCTTTTAAGACTGATATTACTCAATCCTTGAGATTGACCTTAAAGATTGAGAATTTAAACTCATGGAATTCAATGATATCTAAACTCGAGCTTGAACGAGAAAATATTTTGATCAAATTATAAACCAATTTGTTTTCTGTAAACCCATTTTCAATGCGTTCATTACCATTGAACGTAAAATCCTAGGAATTCACCTGGAATTCATTAGGTCACCTGAACCAATTCGGGTGTCAACCGTAAGAACGGTGGTTGCATAGCATGGTCAAGGACAGGACCTTGTGCCAGACCGAAAAATTATAAGGATGAGCTTTACTATTGCTCCTACCAATGATAGTAATTGCGTCTGACACGTTATAGACCATAATTAAAAGCAAGTCAGGGGACATTGCCTTAACAGTTGCTTGTTCAACGCTTTCCTTTACAACCGGACGGTAGTTTACCGAAAGGTAATATACGGGACAAGTAAACTGGACGTGTTGCTTTCCAAATACAAGGTTAGCAAGTGGGTGATACAAAACCATAAGTTTTGAGCTAAAATTTTCAAATCTGAAACCCACCAAACCCACAAAAAGAATTTGCAAACACCGGTAAAGGGTTATTCCGGAAAACTTATCTAGGGTAAAAACTAGATTTAATTTTCAAAAGATCAAATGTTTTCATAAAGATCCAATTTCCTTAATGGATCTAAATTTTTATAGTCATGTGGGACTGTAAACCATATCGTTACTACCATTGTTTATACCGCCGTATAGAAATCACTGATGTACAAAGTGTGAAGAATAAAGAAGTGATTCTAGTATTTCAAGACGATATTGCTTGAGGACAAGCAACGCTCAAGTGTGGGAATATTTGATAATGCTAAAAACGAACATATATTTCATAGCATTATTCCTCAAGAAAGACAAGCTTTTAGTTGCAATTGTTCTATTTACAAGTGATATTCGTTTAAATAATAAAAGGTGAAGACAAAAGATAGATTCGACGAATTAAAGACGCAAACGACCAAAAAGCTCAAAAGTACAAAATACAATCAAAGAGGTTCCAATTATTGATAAGAAACGTCTCGAAATTACAAGAGTACAAGATTCAAAACGCAAAGTACAAGATATTAAATTGTACGCAAGGACGTTCGAAAATCCGGAACCGGGACCAGAGTCAACTCTCAACGCTCGACGCAACGGACTAAAAATTACAAGTCAACTATGCACATAAATATAATATAATATTTAAATAATTCTTATAATTATTTATATATTATATAAATAAAATAAACCGTCGGCAAGAAAGACTCCAAACTGGAGTGAGCTGTATTTACAAACTCCGCGACTCGCGGAGTTTGAAGGCAAAAAGGGTCGCGAGTCGCGGAGTACCCCTGAACTCAATTCCCTATAAAGCCAACTGAATTCTGATCATTTTTACACAAACATATATCCATCTCTCTCTCAATATATACGTAAATATATATATATATATATATATATAATTTATATTTTAATTTTAATTTTAATTTTAAATCCTAATAATAAGGGTATGTTAGCGAATATTGTAAGGGTGTAAGTCAAAATTCTGTCCGTGTAACGCTACGCTATTTTTAATCATTGTAAGTTATGTTCAACCTTATTAATTTAATGTCTCGTAGCTAAGTTATTATTATGATTATTTAAAACGAATTAATCATGATGTTGGGCTAATTACTAAAATTGGGTAATTGGGCTTTGTACCATAATTGGGGTTTGGACAAAAGAACGACACCTGTGGAAATTAGACTATGGGCTATTAATGGGCTTTATATTTGTTTAACTAAATGATAGTTTGTTAATGTTAATATAAAGATTTACAATTGGGCGTCCCTATGAATTACCATACACTCGATCGGACACGATGGGCGCGGTATTTATATGTACGAATAATCATTCATTTAACCGGATACGGGAATGGATTAATAGCCACTAGAATAATTAAAACAGGGGTGAAATTATGTACAAGGACACTTGGTATAATTGATAACAAAATATTAAAACCTTGGGTTACACTCAGTCGACATCCTGGTGTAATTATTAAACAAAGTATTAAAATCTTGTTACAGTTTAAGTCCCCAATTAGTTGGAATATTTAACTTCGGGTATAAGGATAATTTGACGAGGACACTCGCACTTTATATTTATGACTGATGGACTGTTATGGACAAAAACCAGACGGACATATTAAATAATTCAGGACAAAGGACAATTAACCCATGGGCATAAAACTAAAATCAACACGTCAAACATCATGATTACGAAAGTTTAAATAAGCATAATTCATTTATTTCATATTTAATTTCCTTTATTTTATATTTAATTGCACTTCTAATTATCGCATTTTTATTGTTATTGTATTTAATTGCACTTTTAATTATCGTACTTTTTAATAATCGCAAGTTTATTTTATCGCACTTTTATTATTCGTAATTTCATTATCGTTATTTACTTTACGCTTTAAATTAAGTCTTGTATTTATTTATTATTTTACATTTGGTTTTAACTGCGACTAAAGTTTTAAAATCGACAAACCGGTCATTAAACGGTAAAAAACCCCCCTTTATAATAATAATATTACTTATATATACATTTGTATTTTTATAAAAGTAAACTAATATAGCGTTAAGCTTTGTTTAAAGATTTTCCCTGTGGAACGAACCGGACTTACTAAAAACTACACTACTGTATGATTAGGTACACTGCCTATAAGTGTTGTAGCAAGGTTTAAGTATATCCATTCTCTAAATAAATAAATATCTTGTGTAAAATTGTATCGTATTTAATAATATTTTCTTGTAAAATTTAATAGTATTTTGTACACCCCGCTGCACACATCAATTACGATTATATGTATTAATAAATATACAAATGATATAGGTTCGTGAATCCAAGGTCAACCCTGCATTGTTCAGTATCGTCGTGCGAATATTTTTACTACAAAATATTGTATTGTGAGTTTCATTTACTCCCTTTTTAAATGCTTTTGCAATATATATTTTTGGGACTGAGAATACATGCGCTGTTTTTATAAATGTTTTACGAAATAGACACAAGTACTTAAAACTACATTCTATGGCTTGATTATTAAACCGAATATGCCCCTTTTTAGTCTGGTAATCTAAGAATTAGGGAACAGACACCCTAATTGACGCGAATCCTAAATATAGATCTATTGGGCCCAACAAGCCCCATTCAAAGTACCGGATGCTTTAGTACTTCGAATTTATCATGTCCGAAGGGAATCCCGGAATGATGGGGATATTCTATATGCATCTTGTTAAGGTCGGTTACCAGGTGTTCACCATATGAATGATTTTTATCTCTATGCAATTTGCGAAATGCCTGATATGAGATGTATATTTATGGAAAAATGAAAATCTTGTGGTCTATTAAAATGATGGAAATGAATATTTATGATAAACTAATGAACTCACCAACCTTTTGGTTGACACTTGAAAGCATGTTTATTCTCAGGTATGAAAGAAATCTTCCGCTGTGCATTTGCTCATATTAGAGATATTACTTGGAGCCATTCATGACATATTTCAAAAGATGTTGCATTCGAGTCGTTGAGTTCATCAAGATTATTATTAAGTCAATTATAGTTGGATATATTATGAAATGGTATGCATGCCGTCAACTTTCGATGTAATGAAATATTGTCTTTTCAAAAACGAATGCAATGTTTGTAAAATGTATCATATAGAGGTCAAGTACCTCGCGATGTATCCAAATATAATGTATTCGTCCAGATGGATTAGGACGGGTCATTAGAGTTGGTATCAGAGCGGTGGTCTTAGCGAACCAGGTCTTGCATTAGTGTGTCTAACTGATAGTTGTTTAGATGCATTAGTGAGTCTGGACTTCGACCGTGTCTGTATGTCAATAGTTTTGCTTATCATTTTGTGTCGAAAATTACCTGCTTATCATTCTTAGGGAATCATTTGCTTATCATTCCTAGTATATGAAAGGACCCATCCTAATCCATCCGGATGAAGTCCATATTGATTATAAATGATTCACAACAGTTGATTACATCACGAGTTATTTGACCTCTATATGATACATTTTACAAACATTGCATTCGTTTTTGAAAAGACAATCTTTCATTACAACGAAAGTTGACGGCATGCATACCATTTTATAATATATCTAACTATAACTGATTTAATAATAATCTTGATGATCTCAACGACTCGAATGCAACGTCTTTTGAAATATGTCATGAATGACTCCAAGTAATATCTTTAAAATGAGCAATTACACAGCGGAAGATTTCTTTCGTACCTGAGAATAAACATGCTTTAAAGTGTCAACCAAAAGGTTGGTGAGTTCATTAGTTTATCATAAACAAACATTTCATAACTTTAATAGACCACAAGATTTCATATTTCCAATTCTCATAAATAAACGTCCCATGCATAGAGACAAAAATATCATTCATATGGATTGAACACCTGGTAACCGACATTCACAATATACATATAAGAATATCTCCATCATTCCGGGATCCTCCTTCGGACATGATATAAATTTCGAAGTACTAAAGCATCCGGTACTTTGGATGGGGCTTGTTGGGCCCGATAGATCTATCTTTAGAGTTCGCATCAACTAGGGTGTCTGTTCCCTAATTCTTAGATTACCAGACTTAATAAAAAGGGGCATATTCGATTTCGATCATTCAACCATATAATGTAGTTTCAATTACTTGTGTCTATCTCGTAAAACATTTATAAAAACAGCGCATGTATTCTCAGTCCCAAAAATATATATTGCAAAAGCATTTAAAAGGGGAGTAATGAAACTCACGCTTATAAATATTGTAAAATAGTTATTAAAATATTGCATGTATTCTCAGCCCAAAAATATATATAAAAAGGGAATAATGAAACTTACCTAATGTATTTTGCAGTAAAAATACATATGACTATATTGAACAATGCAGGGTTGGCCTCGGATTCACGAACCTTTATCATGTTATATATATATATATATATATATATATATATATATATATATATATATATATATATATATATATATATATATATTAAAACATGTAATCGTAGTCGAATTCGTTTATATATATATATATTTTTAGTGATATAATTGTTATATTTAATAATCTATAATTGTTATTTATTACGTAAGTATATTTATTTTATATATACTTTAAATGAATAATTAATATTTATTATAGAATTATTAATATAGTTATGTTATATTAAATGTATTTTTATGTAACTAATATTTGTATGATAAGATAATATTGATAATAATAAATGAAAAGTTTTATTATCTTTATAATGATAATAATACAATAACTAATAATCATTTTTAAAAAAAACTTATGTTATTAATAATAATAATACTAGTAATAATAACAATAATTAATAATAACAATGATAATAATAATAATATTACATTAACAATAACAATAACAATAACAATAATAATAATAATAATAATAATAATAATAATAATAATAATAATAATAATAATAATAATAATAATAATAATAATAATAATAATAACAATAACAAAAAAAGAAATTTATACCATAAAAAAAATAAGTGGGATCCGGTTGGTAAAAGGAGAGGTCCCGATTATAGATCAGAGATCATCTCCATCTTTCTCCATTATATCTTCATCTCATATCATCTTTTATCATTATCACCGCCATCACCAACATCATCATCAATCCTTATTATCGGTTGTAAACAGAAGCAATTAAACACAGCAGCAGAAATGACCCCCGATGGTTCTTTTTCCGACCAAAACAGAAAACAAGAAATAGTTACAAGTGTAGTGATGGTTATTGATTCGAATTGAAAGCAGAGACACAAAAATAGCAACAATTCGCAGGAACAGATGCGATTTGCAGCCCGGTTGATTTCTTTCTTTTATTTATAAGTTTAATTAATTATTTATTTTATAAAAAAAATTGAATAGCAGCAGTAGCATATTAGACGCAGGATATGTGTTGATGATAATAGGGTTGTGTTGAAATGGAAGGGCAGTAGTAAACACGAATTTGAGTAATCGAAGGGTTACAGGTTTGATAAGGGTATGAAGGATTTGAGTATAAAATTGCAAACAGGTTCGATTCATGTAATAATATTCAATGGTTTTATGGTTTGATCCATGCCTTAACATTAACAATTAGTTTGATGGTTTGCAGGTGTAGCAGCAGCATGTTAATAGCATAATGATGGTGTTTGGTTTTTGTTTGATCTCGAAATACAAAGGTACCGGATAGTATAACTGTATTTGCAGCTTTTTCAATTGAAATAGTCATATTAAACCTGGTATGCAGCAGTAGTAGCAGTCATCTTGCAGTCGTGTTCGTTTGATTATGAAGGTCTCAAGTGACGGTTTGATAGAGAGTGTTATGAAAAAGGTATGGCTTATGGATTATGATTTGTAAATAATTCAATAAGTGTAGGAGTCGTATGAATTTAATTGTTTGTGTGTGTGGTAATGTTCATATAGTGATGGTGTGGTATTGATTGAATGAATAGCAAGCAATGTTTGATGATGAATTATGGTATTAGTCAACTGACACCATAGCATGTAGCATTCTTCTGTTTATTGTGATCTTTGTATAGAACAGAAATAGAATAGGCAGGGATAGATAGGATGGTAGTAATGAAAGTAGTAAAATTTTTCGATGGTGATGATTATTGTTGTATTCTGAATAGGAGAAGTAGGAGAGACAGATAAGGTGGCTGTAGGAAATGGTGATTGTGTGTTAGGTCTCGAAGTGAATGGCAGTAGGAGCAACAGATTGTTATGGGTTTAATCAAGGGAGAAAACCATAGTAACTATCAAAAGTTTTTGGTTTTTGATCTCGTTGGAAAAGGAATCAGCAGGTTATAATAGCAATTGAAATTGAATAGTTTGAAGAGGTCATAATCAAAATAAAACAGGAATATAATGAGTAGATTAAATTAATGGTTAGCAAACAATAGTTGATGATTGTTTTGAGTTGGTGATGATTCGAGCTAGAGCTATGTATCTCCTAGTGCATGTATATAATTTAATTTATGATAAAGCAAAACAATAATGCATACTATTAAATTTAATTTAGTTCACTGATTTTCAATTGGTGTGATGTAGGTGATTCCCAAAAGTGAAGAAAAGGAAGAAGTCTCCAAAAGGCTTTTTGAGTTTTGTCTTGATTCCCCTTGTTTTCATGTATATGTATCACCTCATATATATTCTCATAATCATAGTAGATAATGATAGATATATATAATATTGCAAGTGGAAGGAAATTATGTGATCAAGTGTAATAGTTAATCGTGTTTTTAAAAGTGTGATAGATAGTGTGTATGTATCCGAATGTATATAATAATCAATGTAAAGATGCTTAAACAAATATAGAGACACTTCATAATTCATATTCATAATTCAATCACTAATAGTATATGATTAGGTAGCATCCATAATCTTGTATCATTCTATTAATAGCTTATAATAATATTAATAATAATAATACTGATTATAATAATACTAATATTATTACTGATAGTAATAATAATGCTATAGAAATTCATATATTTCAAACTTCATATCTATAACATATATATTAAATTAGTACAAATAATAATATTAATATTAATATAAATAATAGTGAGAGTAATAATAATAATATTGATATAATACTATATCTAAATTTGTAGTTATATATTATTAACTATGTAATATTTAATAATCATACAATATATTATATAATAACCTTTATTGAATATTTATCATTTATAAATTTTATATATCATGATATACATATAATAATAATTATGCCTATAACTTATATTATATATATATATATATATATATATATATATATATATATATATATATATATATATATATATATATATATATTCATTTTTTTATTACACTTACTTATCTTGCATCCTATTCTAAATATTTAATTCAATTGTTAAATTTATATTTTTTCTATTTTTTTTATTTTTTATTTTATAGTTTCAATATATTATATACTTACATTTATATACATATATGTATACATATTTATTTACAACCAATTGTTCGTGAATCGTCGAGAATAGTCAAAGGTCAAAGGTCAAAGGTTAAATGTATTCATAAAAACAGTTCAAACTTTCTCGAGATTCAACTTTACAAACTTTGCTTATCGTGTCGGAACATATAAAGATTAAGTTTAAATTTGGTCGAAAATTCCTGGGTCATCACAGTACCTTCCCGTTAAAGAAATTTCATCCCGAAATGTGAGTGTGGTCGTCATGGCTAACAATAAAAATGTTTTCATGACGAATATGAGTCAATAATTAAAGTTTTATCACCATCAGGTGATTTGAATAAAAACAACTCAATTATTCGAAGCGTACGAGTGAAATTATCACAAAAGATTGAAATAGGATAAGTAAAGATTAGTCGTAACTTTTGACAGAGTCAGAGTTGAATTTTGAAAGTAAGATGCATCTTAACTTTTGTCGTTGTTTTGGTTGAATTCCGGAATTTAAGGGATTTGATGAAAATCTTCAAAATCTAAAAGATTTGATTCTTCTGCGAATAAGGAAATTTAGATTTCTATAATTAAATACGGTGATTTGCCTCGATTCCTCTGTCTGATATTTTCACTATAAATTTTACCTTTTCCGTTCCATTAATCTTCACCACTTCAATACTCAATTCCCAAATTCAAAAGATCATGAAATGCTTAATCCAGTTCTGATCCTTGTCCTTATCCTGATTATCGTAACAATCATTCTTCTTTTCCAACTTCCACCAGGGGAATCCGTTTATTTCTACCATGCTTTAGGGATTATTGTATTTATAATCCTCCCGTTTCTTTATATTGCTATACGCACTGATATCCACGGTTTGTAATTTCGGTGTTGTTGTTGGGCTTTATATTTTCTCTTATATTTTGGAGCTCTTTGCCTTTTTATTATTCTCCCGACCTCTAGTAAAGCGAGTAATGGTCCAGAATTTGTAAGTATGGAATTTCGAATAAACATCGTGTTCTAAATAAGAACTAATGTATTAGCACGATTTGATTTATCAAATTACCAGAATCACTGAGAATAGAACTATCAAGAAAATACTTTCTTGATATGTTCAGAAGTTAAGCATAATGAAAGAGTTATGTAACATGGCACGTGATGACGTTAGGATCTGTGAATCATCACGTCCCATTAGAAACTCAGCATGACTTACTGTAATATAATCACGTTGATCAAGTGTCATTATATTATACTAACTCATGCATCAGTTCCCAACATTACTTTAATAACATTCATATTTTAAGCTCGAAAGTTTACAGAATATAGAAACTAAGAGTTTCTATATGATATAATACTGATAGCACGAAGAGATTAATGATTTCATATAAGAATAGTTAATAAAATATCTCCAGAAATATGGAGGATATTTATAATGAAAGATACGATAATATCTCGGAATATCTAAGATTAGCGGATGATAGAAACTATTGTCTGCAAGGGTTTAGAGTAAGGAGCAAGATATTCACTAAAGACTTTAGCAGACATTGAATCATTTGGATTCTTTGAAGTCAAACTTATTCTTTGTGATTTGTCCACGGCTTTCTTCATAGTTTCGCATAATCTGCTTTTCGGTACTAAATTTTCTCTTGAATGTTTCCAATATAATGATACACAGGAAGCACGAAGAGGTATATAATTTCGGACGAGAATATTTTTGAAAATATCCTCAAAAATATCGAAGATATTGATGATGATATTTTGGAATTTCTAAGTTCGATGGTTGATGGAGAAAGATTTTCCGCAAGATTTTAACATGACTTCGGAGCAAGATATTCTCTAAAGGTTTCATCGGATTCATAATTACCTGGATTCTTTGAATATAGGGTTTGGTCCTTGTATTTGTCCTTGGTCTCCTTCGTGGTTAGCTCAATTCTTTTTCCAGTTCTAACTTTTCTGAGCTTTTCCAACATACTATTCTTTATCATCGAACTTCCGATGATTAAGGTCGTTTACGGTTGTCTATGGTTTCTGCTGCTTCATTCAACTTTTTCAACATTCATAGTATTGATTTATGACTGAGTGCTTTTCAGAATTTCAGAATGAGAGATCATAATTCTAAGAGATAAATGTCATACATATAACTGTTGATGTAGATATGATGTGAGTTTTCAAAATGCTAATTGCTGATTCCCGGTAATTGGTATGGCAGTTCTCGTTACAAGATGCGGATGAGTATATGATAGGGTTTCAATGAATAAATATAATGATTTGTCATAGAGATTTATGCCAAGAAGCAACGAGGTTGCTGGTACGTCTGCTGGTAATATGGTGTAATATAAAAGAATTCTCCGGTATCAAAAGGGTAATCGTATATATCCGGATTATAATAAGGCTACTTCGAATGACAAGTCGAAGTTGACTTGCTGGAGCTGTGACAAAATTGGCTACTTTGAAAAGGGATCGTAAAGTTATTTTATTTATTTATTTTTTTTTTTAAATGCCAAAGGATCTGATGCGGCTACGTGTTAAACTTTTACTCAATTGTCGAGAGTTTATCAGGTGCATAACTATATGCATAAATTTTTACTTCCGTAGATGAAGTTCGGTTGGTTCATCCTCTCGATTGAGGTGTTTTCAAGAATCATGAAAGGTTTAAACGCAGAATGGAATTGTCAAGATACAAATGAGGTTTAAGATGAAATCAAGTGGCAAACTTGAAGAATTGTTTAGTTTCATATGTTATAATCAATATTTTAATTCATTTTAATTGTCCAATGTCGGCAGTGCACAGTTGATAGTCCACAGTTTACAGTTCAATAATTCATATATAGTTTAATATATAATATTCGAATTAATTAATACGTATCATGACCCGTGTACATGTCTCAGACTCGATCACAACTCAAAGTATATATATTATTTGAGAATCAACCTCAACCCTGTATAGAGAACTTCGATCATTACTGCATATAGAGTGTCTATGGTGATTCCAAATAATATATATAGATGCGTCGATATGATATGTCAAAACCTTGTATACGTGTCCCGATATTTAAAGTGCGTAAAATAAATAACAGAAATTAAATGACAATAAATTAAATGCGTAAAGTAAATAACAGAAATTAAATAACGATAAATAAAATTGCGATAAATAAACTGCGATAACTAAAATGTAATCAGTTAGCTAGGAACAGTTAGCTAGGAACAGTTAGCGTGGATTCTTAACAAAATTTCAATTAGTTAATTCGTTTGTTTCTAACAACTTTTATTTTGTCCAATGTTTTCTTCATTATGCCACTTGTTGGATTGTGATAAATCAAAATCCAAATATGAAATTGAATAAAATAAACAAAAAAATAGTTATTCTGTGGTGAACGGATTTGTATCTCTGTAGATGTAAGTAGGATAGTAAATGGATGTTGAATCAGATTCGAAGAATGTACAGTATAACCTATTAAAGTGAAATCTAAATATTCCTCGGGTATTACCTACCCGTTAAAATATTTTCATCATTAACAGTTTGTACAAAATGATTTTTAATTACAATCTTTATGATAACATATATACATATATATTTTCTTCAGATGTAATCATGGATTTAATGAGTCAATATGATATTAGACTCATTTGATTTACCGTTAGAATAAGAATATATAATCTATAAACATTAGAGATTATATAATCGCCATGTCGAACGAAGATAAATGATGTAGAACGATTCGTGGAACGATAATTATACCCGAAGTACAGAATGAGATGTTGAGGCATGGATTGTTGATAGTACTGGTGCTGTTACTGATGGTACTGTTGGTGCCGGTGATGTTGCTAAAGGTGGTAGATTTTGCACCATATTCTCCAAATTGATTACTCGAGCGCGAAGTTCACTAACTTCTTTCATTATTTCGGGATGATTGTCGGTCGGAACGAGCGGATGAAAAAAGTTTAGAATTTTAGATAGTACATAATCATAGCGAGATATTCAGGAAATGATGGTGAAAATGGTGTTTCGGATTGGTTTGTCGGTAAGTGCTTCAGATTCTTTGCCAAGAGTGCAGGTTGATGGGTGGAAAGAATTGCTTTCTACTCGTCTCCATTAATTAAGTCGACTATGAACCCATCAGATGAATTGAAAATGGATGATTGGTTGATTCATTCTGGTGACGCTGTTTTCGGAGCTTAGGTGAATATCCATGTCGGAATAGTTGTTGGAATAACTATCGGAATAGCTATCGAAATTTGAGGGACTCGAACTGGTTGCAGGATTCATCTCATACGATCAGATGAAGGATTTTTGATAAGAAAAAGATTATAGGATGTAGATTAGTACCCTGTAATACATAATTTACATATGCATATATAATACTAAAATCCCATAAGTTACGGAGGAATCTACGAAATATGTTAGGCAAGGTTTATAGTAACAGATATGCTAAGATATGAATTAGCATATACGCTAAGATATGAATTTATCTATACACTATTCATGCAATCAATGCAGCAAGATGTGTCTAGACTAGGAATGATAAGCAGGTAATTTCCTAAAAATGATAAGTAGGTAAATTTTCGACACGATATGATAAGCAAAACTTTTGACATGTAAACACGGTCGAAGTCCAGACTCACTAAAGCATCCTAACGACTTATCAGTTAGACACACTAATGCAGACCTGGTTCGCTAAGACCACTATACCAACTGAAAGGACCCGTCCTAATCCATCCGGACGAAGTCCATATTGATTATAAACGATTCACAACAGTTGATTACATCGCGAGGTATTTGACCTCTATATGATACATTTTACAAACATTGCATTCGTTTTTGAAAAGACAATCTTTCATTACAACGAAAGTTGACGGCATGCATACCATTTTATAATATATCTAACTATAACTGATTTAATAATAATCTTGATGATCTCAACGACTCGAATGCAACGTATTTTGAAATATGTCATGAATGACTCCAAGTAATATCTTTAAAATGAGCAATTACACAGCGGAAGATTTCTTTTGTACCTGAGAATAAACATGCTTTAAAGTGTCAACCAAAAGGTTGGTGAGTTCATTAGTTTATCATAAACAAACATTTCATAACTTTAATAGACCACAAGATTTCATATTTTCAATTCTCATAAATAAACGTCCCATGCATAGAGACAAAAATATCATTCATATGGATTGAACACCTGGTAACCGACATTCACAATATACATATAAGAATATCCCCATCATTCCGGGATCCTCCTTCGGACATGATATAAATTTCAAAGTACTAAAGCATCCGGTACTTTGGATGGGGCTTGTTGGGCCCGATAGATCTATCTTTAGAGTTCGCGTCAACTAGGGTGTCTGTTCCCTAATTCTTAGATTACCAGACTTAATAAAAAGGGGCATATTCGATTTCGATCATTCAACCATATAATGTAGTTTCAATTACTTGTGTCTATCTAGTAAAATATTTATAAAAACAGCGCATGTATTCTCAGTCCCAAAAATATATATTGCAAAAGCATTTAAAAAGGGAGTAATGAAACTCACGCTTATAAATATTGTAAAATAGTTATTAAAATATTGCATGTATTCTCAGCCCAAAAATATATATAAAAATGGAATAATGAAACTCACCTAATGTATTTTGTAGTAAAAATACATATGACTATATTGAACAATGCAGGGTTGGCCTCGGATTCACGAACCTATATCATGTTATATATATATTAAAACATGTAATCGTAGTCGAATTCGTTTATATATATATATTTTTAGTGATATAATTGTTATATTTAATAATCTATAATTGTTATTTATTACGTAAGTATATTTATTTTATATATACTTTAAATGAATAATTAATATTTATTATAGAATTATTAATATAGTTATGTTATATTAAATGTATTTTTATGTAACTAATATTTGTATGATAAGATAATATTGATAATAATAAATGAAAATTTGTAATATATTTATAATGATAATAATACAATAACTAATAATCATTTTTAAAAAAAACTTATGTTATTAATAATAATAATACTAGTAATAATAACAATAATTAATAATAACAATGATAATAATAATAATATTACATTAACAATAACAATAACAATAACAATAATAATAATAATAATAATAATAATAATAATAATAATAATAATAATAATAATAATAATAATAATAATAATAATAATAATAATAATAATAATAATAATAATAATAACAATAACAAAAAAAGAAATTTATACCATAAAAAAAATAAGTGGGATCCGGTTGGTAAAAGGAGAGGTCCCGATTATAGATCAGAGATCATCTCCATCTTTCTCCATTATATCTTCATCTCATATCATCTTTTATCATTATCACCGCCATCACCAACATCATCATCAATCCTTATTATCGGTTGTAAACAGAAGCAATTAAACACAGCAGCAGAAATGACCCCCGATGGTTCTTTTTCCGACCAAAACAGAAAACAAGAAATAGTTACAAGTGTAGTGATGGTTATTGATTCGAATTGAAAGCAGAGACACAAAAATAGCAACAATTCGCAGGAACAGATGCGATTTGCAGCCCGGTTGATTTCTTTCTTTTATTTATAAGTTTAATTAATTATTTATTTTATAAAAAAAATTGAATAGCAGCAGTAGCATATTAGACGCAGGATATGTGTTGATGATAATAGGGTTGTGTTGAAATGGAAGGGCAGTAGTAAACACGAATTTGAGTAATCGAAGGGTTACAGGTTTGATAAGGGTATGAAGGATTTGAGTATAAAATTGCAAACAGGTTCGATTCATGTAATAATATTCAATGGTTTTATGGTTTGATCCATGCCTTAACATTAACAATTAGTTTGATGGTTTGCAGGTGTAGCAGCAGCATGTTAATAGCATAATGATGGTGTTTGGTTTTTGTTTGATCTCGAAATACAAAGGTACCGGATAGTATAACTGTATTTGAAGCTTTTTCAATTGAAATAGGCATATTAAACCTGGTATGCAGCAGCAGTAGCAGTCATCTTGCAGTCGTGTTCGTTTGATTATGAAGGTTTTAAGTGACAGTTTGATAGAGAGTGTTATGAAAAAGGTATGGTTTATGGATTATGATTTGTAAATAATTCAATAAGTGTAGGAGTCGTATGAATTTAATTATTTGTGTGTGTGGTGATGTTCATATAGTGATGGTGTGGTATTGATTGAATGAATAGCAGGCAATGTTTGATGATGAATTATGGTATTAGTCAACTGACACCATAGCATGTAGCATTCTTTTGTTTATTATGATCTTTGTATAGAACAGAAATATAATAGGCAGGGATAGATAGGATGGTAGTAATGAAAGTAGTAAAATTTTTCGATGGTGATGATTATTGTTGTATTCTGAATAGGAGAAGTAGGAGAGACAGATAAGGTGGCTGTAGGAAATGGTGATTGTGTGTTGGGTCTCGAAGTGAATGGCAGTAGGAGCAAGAGATTGTTATGGGTTTAATCAAGGGAGAGAACCATAGTAACTATTAAAAGTTTTTGGTTTTTGATCTCGTTGGAAAAGGAATCAGCAGTTTATAATAGTAATTGCAATTGAATAGTTTGAAGAGGTCATAATCGAAATAAAACAGGAATATAATGAGTAGATTAAATTAATGGTTAGCAAACAATAGTTGATGATTGTTTTGAGTTGGTGATGATTAGAGCTAGAGCTATGTATCTCCTAGGTGCATGTATATAATTTAATTTATGATAAAGCAAAACAATAATGCATACTATTAAATTTAATTTAGTTCACTGATTTTCAATTGGTGTGATGTAGGTGATTCCCAAAAGTGAAGAAAAGGCAGAAGTCTCCAAAAGGCTTTTTGAGTTTTGTCTTGATTCCCCTTGTTTTCATGTATATGTATCATCTCATATATATTCTCATAATCATAGTAGATAATGATAGGTATATATAATATTGCAAGTGGAAGGAAATTATGTGATCAAGTGTAATAGTTAATTGTGTTTTTAAAAGTGTGATAGATAGTGTGTATGTATCCGAATGTATATAATAATCAATGTAAAGATGCTTAAACAAATATAGAGACACTTCATAATTCATATTCATAATTCAATCACTAATAGTATATGATTAGGTAGCAACCATAATCTTGTATCATTCTATTAATAGCTTATAATAATATTAATAATAATAATACTGATTATAATAATACTAATATTATTACTGATAGTAATAATAATGCTATAGAAATTCATATATTTCAAACTTCATATCTATAACATATATATTAAATTAGTACAAATAATAATATTAATATTAATATAAATAATAGTGAGAGTAATAATAATAATATTGATATAATACTATATCTAAATTTGTAGTTATATATTATTAACTATGTAATATTTAATAATCATACAATATATTATATAATAACCTTTATTGAATATTTATCATTTATAAATTTTATATATCATGATATACATATAATAATAATTATGCCTATAACTTATATTATATATATATATATATATATATATATATATATATATATATATATATATATATATATATATATATATATATATATATATATATATATATATATATATATATATTCATTTTTTTTATTACACTTACTTATCTTGCATCCTATTCTAAATATTTAATTCAATTGTTAAATTTATATTTTTCTATTTTTTTTATTTTTTATTTTATAGTTTCAATATATTATATACTTACATTTATATACATATATGTATACATATTTATTTACAACCAATTGTACGTGAATCATCGGGAATAGTCAAAGGTCAAAGGTCAAAGGTCAAATGTATTCATAAAAACAGTTCAAACTTTCTCGAGATTCAACTTTACAAACTTTGCTTATCGTGTCGTAACATATAAAGATTAAGTTTAAATTTGGTCGAAAATTCCCGGGTCATCACAGTCTAGACACATCTGACTGCATTGATTGCATGAATAGTGTATAGACAAGATTCATATCTTAGCGTATCTGCTAATTCATATCTTAGCGTATCTGTTACTGCTATCTTTGTCTGACAGCTTTCGAAATTTTCTCAGTAATCTGCGAAATCTTTATGCTATATATAAGTATTCTATGTAATTAGAATACCATCCGTTAGCCGAAAATCATTTCCTATCGAAAAAACCTTTACTCAATCGTACGAAATGTAACTCATCACTAGTTCAAGTTCTTCGGAACCCGACAGCTATTCCAACATGGATGTTCACCTAAGCTCCGGAAGCAGTGTCACTAGAATGAATCAACCAATCAGCCATCCCCAGTTCATCTGATGGGTTCGTAGCCTCCTCAATCATTGGAGACAAGAAGAAGGTGATCCCTTCCATCCACCACATTGCCCTCTTGGTGAAGAACCTGAAGCACTTACCGGTGAACCTATCCAAAACACCATTTTCAGCCTCATTTCCAGAGTATCTCATCACGATTATATACTATACCAAATTCTAGATCTTATTTATTCGCTCGTCCGAACCGACAATCACCCAGGTGTAATAGAAGAAGTCAACGAGCTTCGCTCTCGGGTAGTGGATTTGGAGAATATGGTGCAAAGGTTACAAACACCAGCAGCAGCACCAGCAGCATAACCAGTACCACCATCATCAACGCCAACAGTACCATTACCACCACTAACAACAACCGCATCGCAACCCTCAACTTCACAATCTATCACACGAACATCAACGTCATACGCACCATAGATACCAAGGAGTACCAACAACAATGAATGATGAAGTATTAATTCATAATTTCATTGAAGAAATATTCTGCGAAGAATATGTGGTTTCTAAAAGTTTTAGAGATTATTTATTCTAGCTCAAACCGAAAATCAAATGAGTTTAATATCATATTGACTCATTAAATCCATAATTACCTCTGAAGAAAATATATATGTATATATATTTTCATAAAGATGGTAATTAAAAATTCATTTGTACAAACTGTTAATGGTGAAAATATTTTAACGGGTAGGTAATACCTGAGGAATATTTAGATTTCACTTTAATAAGTTACACTTTACATTCTTCGAATCTGATTCAACAGTCATTTACTATCCTACTTACAACCATAGAAGTACGAATCCGTTCATCACAGAATAACCATTTTCATTCAATTTCATATTTGGATTTTGACCTATCAGAATCCAACAAGTGGCATAATGAAGAAAACATTGGACAAAATAAAATTTGTTAGAAACAAATAAATTAACTATGAGAAAAATTTTTGTTAAGAATCCACGCTAACTGTTCCTAGCTAACTGATTACATTTTATTTATCGCAATTTATTTATCGCAATTTATATTCTCGCAATTTTATTTATCGTCATTTAATTTCTGTTATTTATTTTATACACTTTAAATATCGGGACACGTATACAAGGTTTTGACATATCATATCGACGCATCTATATATATTATTTGGAATAATCATAGACACTCTATATGCAGTAATGCTATAGTTAGCTATACAGGGTTGAGGTTAATTCTATAATAATATATAAATTTGAGTTATGATCGAGTCTGAGACATGTGTACAATGGGTAACGACACGTATTAATTAATTCGAATATTATATATTAAACTATGTATGAATTGTTGAACTACTAATTGTGGACTACTAGCTGTGGACTAATGACATTGGACAATTAAAATGAATTAAAATATTGATTATAACATATGAAACTAAACATTTCTTCAAGTTTGCCACTTGATTTCATCTTAAACCTCATTTGTATCTTAACGATTACAATATGCGTTCAAATTTTTCATAATTCTTGAAAATACCTCAATCGAGAGAATGAACCAACTGCATCTCATCTACGGAAAGAAAGATTTACGCATATAGTTATACACCTGAAAAACTCTCGGAACCTGAGTAAACGTTTAACACATGGCTGTGATAATTCCTTTGACGTTGTTATTACCGAAAACAGCTTTGCAATCCCTTTCCAAATTAGCCAATTTTGTCACAGCTCCAACAAGACAACTCCGACTTTCATTCGGATTAGCCTTACTATAATCATGATATATAAGTTACCATTCGTCATCGTTACCGGGGAACAGTTTATATTCCACCACATTAGTAGTAAACTTACCAGCAACTTCATTACTCAACGGCTTAAGTCTCTCTGAATAACCATTATATTTGTTCATTAAAACCCTATTATATATTTATCCGCATCTTGTAATAAGAATTTCCATACCAATTACCGAAAATTAGCAATCAGTATTTTGAATCTCGCAACGTTTCTACATCAACGGTTATATGTATACATATAACCTTTATCTCTTAGAATAATGATCTTCCAGTCGGTACTTTCTAAAAAACACCCAGTCTACGAATCAATACTCTGAATTTTGAAAATGTTGATGAAGCAGCAAAAACTGTAAACGACCTAACCACCGAAAGTTTGGTGATAATGAATAGTATGTTGGAAAAACTCAGAAAAGTTGGAACTGGAAAACGAATTGAGCAAACCATGAAGGAGGCTATGGACAAATCACAAAGACTAAACCAGCCTTCAAAGAATCTTGATGATTCTGTTTCTGATGAAATCTTTAGCGAATACCTCACTCCTTAATAGCTCTAAATCATTGTGAATGAATTTCTTCATCACAATTTGATTCTAAAATTCTATGATATCATCGTATCTTTCATTATAAATACCCTTGATATTTCTGAAGATATTTTCATAACTATTCTTATCTGAAATCATTTACCTCTTCGCGTTGTCAGTGTTACATCATATAAGAAACTGGTTAGTTTCTATATTCTGTAAACTTTCTAGTTTAAACTATGAATTTTTTGAAGTAATGTTGAAAATTGATGCATGAATTAGTATAATATAATGACACTTGATCAATGTGATTATATTAAAGTAAGTCATGCTGAGTTTCTAATGGAACCTGATGATTCACAGATCATAACATCATCATGTACCATGTTACATAACTCTTTCATTTTGCTTAACCCCTTAACATATCAAGAAAATATATTCTTGATAGTTCTATTCTCAGTGATTCTGGTAATCTGACAAATCCAGTCGTGTTATTACATTCTTTCTTGTTTAGAACATTAAGTTCATTCGAAACTCCATACTTACAAATTCTGGACCATTACTCGCTTTATTAGAGATCGAGAAGAGAATAGAAAGGTAAAGAGCTCCAAAATATAAAAGAAAACAAAGGGAATGGTGAAACGGCCCGTCCATATTACTATAAACGCGGTACGTTACTCATTGGTCCCATAGCGAGGTATTTGACCTCTATATGATACGTTTTAGAAAATATTGCATTCGTTTCATAAAAAGCACACCTTTATTATACATAATGCATGTTTTAAACAATTGGGCAATTTTTTAAGGGATAATCCCCATAATACATTGGTTTTCAAATACTACACACTTGACATAACAGTAAAATATAATACATGACAAAGGTTTTATTGAATGCAACACTTTATTTAATTAAAAGCATGAGACTCCATACACAGCTTGCTCATATTATGCAACAGCGGAAGACTTTCTTAAGTACCTGAGAATAAACATGCATAAACAGTCAACATAAAGGTTGGTGAGATATATAGGTTTAGCATCGATATAAATGTAGACCACAAGACTTCATAGTTATAAATATATGTACATTCGCAAGTGTATAAAAGTATTCTATAAGTTGTTGAGCACTTCGTTAACCATACTTAACCATTAATGTGGCATATTCCCTTTATTATGAAATCTCCCTACACTGTACCAAGTGTAGTAAAAATGAAGTACTATGCAACCATTTATGATACTAGAGCGACTAGCCCGGTTGGGGTTGTCCAACCCGATAGATCTATCAATAGGATTCGCGCTTACATTTTCTTACAACATATAAATATTAGTTACCAAGCTATTAGGGAAGATATGCAAGGTGGTACAACTCAACGTAGAATATATTTTAAGTACTTGTGTCCATGGCGTAAAACATAAAATGCATGTATTCTCATCCCAAAATATTTTTAAAGTTTAAAAATGGGACTATATACTCACTGTAATAAAAGTATATTAAAAATAAGTTTTCAACTTATTAAAAATATGGCCGTCGTCCTTGGATTCACGAACCTTGATTTTGAAGCTTGAACTTGCTAGAAATAGATGAAGAACAAAGAAAGGGATACTAGAACTAGAGAGAGTATGTGTGTGTAAGTAAACATGATGTTAAAATTAGAAAATGAAATGGTAAAAATTTGATCAAATATGGTGTCTTTATATACTAGTTGTAATTTGTCATTTTGTGAAAAATATCTAGTATAAGTTAAAAACCATTAGGTAATGCATGACATATTATTCAATTATTGAAAATTTCTATTGGTATATACCAATTGTAAGTACTTCTAGAAGCTGTGTATAATACGGGTAAAAATACCGTATGAATGCGAGTAGAATTCTTTTAGGAAATTGAATGAAAATACGAGTATAGCTATCCTTTATATGTATTGGTATATTATAAAGTGTATTCAATATTTGTAAGGATGTATTTACACTCGTAATACGTTATATGTAAATACATTTTAACATAAGTTAATTACGTCGTTTAAATAGTAATATATATATTTGTTGAAAACTCTTTAAATTAATAGTATGAAAATATATATATAATACTTTGTTAATATACTTAATGAGATATTTAATTATCATATTTTCAAGTTAAATATATATAAATCCATATATTTACAGAATAATTAAATAATTAAACAATTAAATCAAGTTATGACGTTCGTGAATCGTTAGAATGAAAGGGTGACCAAAAGCTTGTGTAAAACTCTTTCTGGAGGTTCAAGATTTATTAAAATTCATTGTTTATCAAGTCGGAATTATATAAAGATTTAGTTTAAATTTGGTCGGAAATTTCCGGGTCGTCACAGTACCTACCCGTTAAGGAAATTTCGTCCCGAAATTTGATAGAGGTCGTCATGGCTAACAATAAGAATGTTATTATGACGAATATAATTTATTCATAAGGTTTTATCATGATTGAGAAATATGGATACAATAATTCGATTACTCGAAACGTATGAGTGAAGCTATCGTAAAAGAGTGAAATGAGAAAATAGGGATTCGTCTTATCTTTTGACGTCATCATGGTTGATCTCCGAATTAAAGAAAATCTTTGTAATCTATATAAGATTTGATTCTTCGGCGATTAAGGAAATTATGATCCTCTTCGATTTAATGCAATAATCTGTCTCGATTTCTCTGTCGGATATTTTACTATAAATTAACCTCCTACGTTTCCTTATTTCCACATCTCCCATCTTTTATACTTTCTTCCTTTCTTCGTACTTCCAAAACATTCGTCAATATGCTCCATCCAGTTTTAATTCTTGATATATTCTTGACTATCACATCTGTCATTCTTCTTTTTCATCTTCCACCGGAGGAATCCGTTAATTTCTACTATGCTCTTGGATTTATAGTGTTCTTAGTTTTCCCGTGTCTTTATATTGCTATACGCATCGATATACACGGTTTGTAATTTCTGCGTTTTCTTCGTGCTTATATTTTTCCTTATATTTTGGAGTTTCATTATAACGACCCTAGAATTTCCAACATTTATTTATTAATAATTACTATTATTAATACGTGTGATTAAACGAATGTATGTTATTACATTTACATGTTGCCTTGATTGCCCGTACTTGACTTTTAAGAGCCTGAAACGTCTTTGTGACACCCGGAACTTTCACGAATAATATTTTTAGATATTATTTACATTCATGATTAAAATTATTAATCATTTTAATTAACTAAGGCTATTAGTTAGTTACTTGGGCTTTAATTGGTTTAACTTGTGATTTATTTGAACTTGGGCTTTATTAGTGTAATGGACTCTTGATGTTGGGCTTCCAAGCCCACCCTACATTATTAATGGACCCTTTAGCCCACTCTTTCAAGTGTAAGTATCATGTTAGATGGTAACTAGCTAGATTAAGGCACTTGGAATCTTGTTACACATCATCCCCATGCACTAACACCTTAATATCCAACTTTAATGAACTTTACAAGCTAGTAACCAAAGAACTACTCCCCCCTCCCTTTTTTTGGCTGCAGAATCGTGGCCTAGAAGGCCATGGTGGGAGTGTTTGATTCATTTTTGTATCACCTCTTCACTTGCATTCTCTCCTTCAAACACACACACAAAAATACTTCCAAGTTTTCTCGCTTTTTCTCTCAACTTGTAAGTAGCTTGTTCAAGTTTTTCTTCTTCTTTCTTTTGTCTTAAAACCGAATTATATACATGCAAATCATCATCATCATTTGTTGTTCTTGTTGTTAATGTTACTTGTCTTGTTAATTGTTGTTATTTACTTAAATGTTTCAAGAATCTAACTTTCTAGTTTGATTCATCTTTTATCTTGTTTTAACAAGAACAATCAAGAACTAAACTCTCTAGTTTAGGTTCTACATATAATGTTTCAAAGATTATAAAGTTCCATGTGTTGATTAAAGACATACTTGTAAGTCATGGAAGTAAACTTAAAGTTTACTTTACATAAAGATCAACTTTGGTTGAATCTTTAAAAAGTATGAACAACCATGAATCTTTTTCTTGTTTATTTAAGTTTACTTCTTCTTGCACTTTAATTTCATGTAGTTAGTTTATATGGTCGAGTACTACAAGTTAGTCTTGATCTCATATCTCTTGAACAAATTAAGTTAACCTTGGAAGTTCAAGAACACACAAATAAGTTTTCATTAAATATAACTTTGGATCTAGACTTTTGAGTCTTGGATCTTCAAGATCAAACTAAGAACTATGTTCTACTACTTATGATCTTGATTAGTTAGTTAACTTTCAAGTTTGTAACTTGTTATTAGCTTTAAAGTCCATGTATGTGTTAGATCTAAGACTTTAATGCAACTTTGGTTCATCAAACTTCATACAACTCTTAAGTGAGTTGTGCTTCATGTCTTAGACTTGCACATGGGTTATGATGGTCAAGACTTGGTTAAAATAATGTAGATACATCAATGAGTTGTACACTTGAAGCTATATGCATCAAAGATGAGAACCATGATGAACATCAAGCACCAAGACCACCGGAACCCTTTTAAACTCACTGTTCTGTCCAAAACCTACTGACCTGATGCTTCTGGAACAGACCAGTAGACCTGGGCTGTTCTAACCTTGATTTTTAGATAGAAATTTTCGAGTAGATAACTTTTCATATAGGACTCGTCTTAATCCGAGTTAGGGTTTAGGATTTATGGCCCTCCGATCGTTACTATGTCCTTTAACGTTGTGCAGAAATTTCTGACCTACTCGCACTTACACCGTCGCCACGGTCAAACAAAGATGAGTTTGCTTCTGTAAATTTTACCACACTTAAGGGACTCATAGATGGAGCCATGGCCACTGGTCTCACCTTAATTCAGTATGGGTAGAGGCCGTGGTGACTGACTGAAGTCAGACTTTGTTTTAAACTACTTTCATAAACGAAACTTACTTTACGCCTTTTGTTTGATGATGAATGATGATGACCCTTAAGACCTTAAATACATACTTTTAAACCTATTAAGACGATTTACTGACTTAGTACTATTTGACTTAGGTTGAGGACCTCGGACCGTTTACTTGCACACCTTTCCCGACTACTACTTTACCGCTACATATCATTGTGAGTTATAGCATTCCCTTTTTACTTTAACTTATTTTGGGAACTGAGAATACATGCGGATTTTATGTTTTACATACTAGGCACGAGTACTTAAACTTATATATGTGTGGGTTATACAACGGCATAAACATTCCCTTTAGCTCGGTAACGTTTAATCATTGGTTTTTGAACCGTGAACGCGAATCTTAGATATGGATCCATAGGGTTTGACATCCTCACTCGGGATAGTCGCGCTAGCATTTAACGAGTGTTTAATACTTCGTATACATACGCACTTGCCAAGTGTACTTTCAGGGGGTATAAACGTTAAGTTAGTTACCAAGTGCCCACGGTTAACATATACTTTATCATACTTTTGAAACGCTCGTTGTAGCACTGAAATCTCGTGGCCTACTTACATTACTGTTATACTTAAACTATAGCTCACCAACCTTTGTGTTGACGTTTTTAAGCATGTATTTCTCAGGTGCTTGAGGTTGCTTCCGCTGTGTACTAGTCGTGCTGTAGAACCCGCTGCTTAGAGTTGTTATCGCATGACTACTTATCTTGCATTCAAACTTATTTACTTTTGAAACTATGTTATGTAACGACCTTTGGGGTTACGTACACTTATTTATTTGCTTCTACTTAGTGAAGCATGCTTTTGAAATGTAAAACATTTGATGTCGGTTATGACATCACCTTTTTATCGTGAATGCAACTTCTTTAATTACAGCATATAGTACTTAACCTTGTAATAATCCTGTTGTTGATGATTCGTACACGATGGTTTTGTACGGGGCATCACATTTGGTATCAGAGCATTGATTGTAGGGAATTAGGTTGCATTAGTGAGTCTAAGACCGACCCGAGTAGGATTCACTAATAGGACTAATCTACAACTTGCTAGTTTACGTGTTTCTGCTGAACTTACTGCATGCTGCTGCTTACTTTTTCCGCTATATGCCGTATGCTACTACCTGATTTCACTAACTGCATGATGCTACTTGCTTTCGATTGCATGCTACTTTCATACGAATTACTGTTATTGCCATGCTAGTTACCGTTATACATGATTTAAACTGATTGGCCTATTATTTGCTTGCTTTATGACATACTGACATGGAAAATTTATTTTTCCTTGTTCAGATGTCGGATGTTCCACCTGCTGGCATTTCGGGCAGTACAGACTCAGACTCCGTCGCCCTACCTACTGCTACACCTGCTGCTGCTACTGCCGATACACCGGCCCCGACACCCACTAGTGATCCCGGCGCTTCTACTTCCGGAGCTGGTACTAGTGCACCTGCCTCAGTGTCTGCTCCCGGACCCTCGAGGTCACAGCCCCGCATTGGTGGTATTGAGATCCCCGCGGAGTTCGGGGAAGGGCCGTTTCGTAACCACATGCGCACACCTTGCCGACGCACTCCCGACGGACGTTTAGTCGTGAATCCTCCAGGCAGACACAGACAGATGTTGGCCGCCTTCGGACGCTTCGAATTACCAGCTCAGCCACCAGTGTCACCACCACACGACTCGAATGACTCATCATCCGCCGATTCTTCATCATCAGACGACTCCAGCGATGATGAGGATCCTACTGATAGACCTATTCAGGCACCCTCCACCCTGCCGAAGAAACGGTACCGTTCCGACGGCACCGTCATTCCGGGGGTGAATGGAGGTCGTGCTTTTACTGACGCTTTTGGCCATCGTTGTAGGGTTACTGCTCGTAAACGAGTTGTGCCATACCCTGCCGACCCACAGATACGTAAGGTTCCCCGTTACGTATTGACTATTCCTGGAGCCGTACCACCTAGATTTAGATACGGACCACTTACATCTAGGGACGTACCGTCTACATCCGGAGCCAGACCATCTACATCAGCACCACCGACACCACCCGCCCCACCTGCACCGCCTGCCCCACCAGCTCCCTCTAACGAGGAACTGATGAGGGAGGTTGAGACTCTCCGAGCTCGAGTCACTGAGCTCGAGGAGCAGTTGGCTCGAGGAGCAGTTCACCCGCCTTCACCGTAGGACTTTGTATTTAGATTTCATGATGTAATCTAGATATAGTTTCATGTATTTCATATGTATTGTACGAACTTATTCAGATGTATGAAACTTATTGTTATTAATGAATGGAACTTTGCATTATTTAATTCTTGCACGATATTCTATTTACATTGTTGTACGATGATTCTGTGGTATTTGTACCTAGATGCATTATTTAATAACATGTGATGTTTTGATTCCATGTTGGTCACTATATACTGTATTATTACTACTTGCATGCTGGATTTTGACTTGAGTCAAAAATTTTGTTTAGAATACCATGGCTAACGGAAGATCCACACCTACCGCCGCCCAGATTGAGGACATGATCAACGAACGGGTCGCTGCAGCCCTAGCAGAAAGAAATCTCGAAGCTCCACCGCCACCACCACCGGTTATTCCACCCGTTCGAAATGGGTGTACATACAAGGAATTCCAGAGCTGCAAACCGCATAACTTCAGCGGCACCGAGGGACCAGTTGGTCTCACCAGATGGTTCGAGAAACTTGAATCAGTATTCCGAGTTAGCAACTGTTCGGAGGATAATAAGACCAAGTTTGCATCTTGCACGCTATCTGACGGCGCGCTAACGTGGTGGAACACGTTAGCTCAAGCGAAAGGTATCGATGAGGCGTATGCTACGCCATGGGAGGAATTCAAGGCGGCTATGATTGATGAGTATTGTCCGAGAACCGAAATTCAGAAGATGGAAATTGAATTCATGCAGTTGAAGGCCGTAGGGAACGACCTTAATAGTTACAATCGTAGGTTTTTGGAGTTAGCACTGATGTGTCCGACCATGGTCACCCCCGAATTTAAGCGCTTGGAGAAATACTTCTCGGGACTTCCTAAGTCCATCAAAGGTAATGTCACCTCATCCAAACCACCGAATGTTCCCGAAGCAGTGCGCATGGCGCATACTCTCCTGAATCAAATCATCCTTAACGAGCCGGAGAAGGCTAAGTTTGAAGCCGGTAGTAGTGAAAAGAGGAAATGGGACAACAACCACAACAACAACAACAACAACAACAGGGGGAGAAACTACGATCAAACCCCCGCCAAGAGGCACAACAATGGTGGAAACCCTAATCCCAACAACAACACCAACACCAACCCGAACTACAAAGGAACCCTACCACAATGCAAGAGGTGTTACAAACACCATACTGGATATTGCAATGTTGTCTGTGAGAAGTGTCAACGGGCTGGGCATATCGGGAAAGACTGCAAGGTCACCACTTTGAATGGGAAACTGAATACCAATGAACCGAAGAAGTGCTACGAATGCGGGCAGACGGGCCATTTTAGAAATGCATGCCCAAACAAGAGAAAAGACGGAGGACCACCCCGAGGTAGAGCCTTCAATGTTAATGCAAGGGATGCACGCGATAACCCCGACTTGGTGACAGGTATATTCAAAATCAACAATCTTTTAGCTTCTGTCTTGTTTGATATTGGTGCGGATAGAAGTTATGTATGTAGACATTTTTGTGATAAGATTAATTGGTCATTAGTCCCGTTAAAAGAGAGTATGCTTGTCGAGGTCGCCAATGGTAAACTTGAAAAGGTTGACCATATTAGTCGTGGAGCTGTTATCAACATAGCTGGTGCAGATTTCGAAATTGACTTGATACCTATCAAACTGGGAAGTTTTGACGTGATCGTCGGTATGGATTGGTTGGGCAAGATAAAGGCCGATATTATCTGTGGAGATAAAGCACTTCGCATACCACAAGGAGATGGCGAACCACTGGTTATCTATAGAGAGAGATGTACCTCGAAGTTGAACCTCATTAGTTGCATGAAAGCGCAAAAGATTATGAAGAAGGGACGTTTTGCTGTCCTAGCACATGTGAAAGCGGTAGAAACTGAGGTGAAGAGCGTAAATGCCGTTCGAATTGTACACGAATTTTCCGATGTCTTCCCAGAGGAATTGCCTGGATTGCCGCCGCAGAGAGCCGTAGAGTTTCAGATTGACTTAGTGCCAGGAGCTGCACCTGTAGCTCGCGCACCTTATAGACTCGCACCTTCCGAGATGCAAGAATTACAGAGTCAACTACAAGAACTACTTGACCGTGGATTTATCCAACCAAGTTTCTCACCTTGGGGTGCACCTGTGTTGTTTTTGAAGAAGAAGGATGGATCCTTCCGTATGTGTATCGACTACCGTGAACTCAACAAATTGACTATCAAGAATCGGTATCCTCTTCCACGAATTGACGATCTTTTTGACCAACTACAAGGATCGAGTTTCTACTCAAAAATCGATTTGCGATCCGGTTATCACCAGCTGAGGGTGAAGGAAAGTGACGTGATGAAGACTGCATTCAGAACCCGTTATGGTCATTATGAGTTCCTCGTGATGCCATTCGGTTTGACAAATGCACCTGCCGTGTTCATGGATCTCATGAATCGTGTCTGCAAGCCTTACTTGGACAAGTTTGTTATCGTCTTCATAGATGATATCCTCATCTACTCTAAGAGCAAAGAAGAACATGAGCAACACCTCCGATTAGTGCTTGAACTCTTAAGACAAGAGCAACTTTACGCCAAATTCTCCAAGTGTGAATTTTGGTTGAAGGAAGTACAATTTTTGGGTCATGTTGTAAGCGACCAGGGTATCAAAGTTGATCCCGCCAAGATTGAAGCCATCAGCAAGTGGGAGACCCCCACTACTCCAACGCATATTCGCCAATTCCTAGGTCTCGCCGGTTATTACCGAAGATTCATCGAAGGATTTTCTCTGATTGCGCGTCCTTTGACCGCGCTGACTCACAAGGGCAAGAAGTTCATTTGGGAACCCGCACACGAATCAGCATTCCAAACTTTGAAGAAGAAGTTAACCTCCGCACCTATTCTATCACTTCCTGAAGGCAGTGATGACTTTGTTGTTTATTGTGATGCATCGAAGAGTGGTTTTGGTTGTGTACTGATGCAACGATCAAAAGTTATTGCCTATGCCTCCCGCCAATTGAAGATTCATGAGCGGAACTACACTACACATGATCTTGAACTTGGAGCCGTTGTCTTTGCACTCAAATTGTGGAGACATTATCTGTATGGAACTAAGAGCACTATCTTCACCGACCACAAGAGTCTCCAGCACATCTTTGATCAGAAGCAACTAAATATGAGATAGGGTCAATGGATCGAGACGCTCAAAGACTACGATTGTGAACTCCGTTATCACCCTGGCAAGGCCAATGTTGTAGCTGATGCTTTAAGCCGAAAGGAGAGGACGGCACCTCTTCGTGTTAGGGCTCTGAACATCACCATCCATTCGAACCTCAACAGCCAGATCAGAGTAGCCCAAGTTGAGGCTCTCAAGGAGGAGAACATATCTCACGAACATTTGAACATACTTGTCTCTCGATTCGAGGTTAGGGAGTCTGGACTCTGATGTTATGCCGGAAGAATTTGGGTACTTCTCTATGGAGATCTACGGAACCTGATACTTGATGAAGCACACAAGTCGAGATATTCGATTCATCCTGGAGCAGGTAAAATGTACCACGACCTTAAAGAACAGTATTGGTGGCCGAATCTTAAGAAGGACGTTGCAACTTATGTTGGGAAGTGTTTGACTTGTTCGAAAGTTAAGGCCGAACATCAGAGACCTTCTGGGTTACTTCAACAGCCGGAAATCCCACAATGGAAGTGGGAAAGGATCACAATGGATTTCATTACTAAGCTGCCGAAGACGGTGGGCGGATACGATACTATTTGGGTTATTGTTGACCGCCTTACCAAATCTGCACACTTTCTAGCGATGAAGGAAACTGATACAATGGAGAGACTTGCTCAATTATACATCATGGAGGTAGTGTCTCGTCATGGTGTACCTTTATCAATCATCTCAGATCGCGATCCCCGATTTTCTTCTAGATTTTGGCGTTCTTTGCAAGAAGTCATGGGAACTCGTCTCGACATGAGCACTGCATATCACCCTCAGACTGACGGGCAAAGTGAATGAACGATTCAGACCTTGGAGGACATGTTGCGTGCATGTGTTATTGATTTTGGAAAGGCCTGGGAAAGGCATTTGCCACTCGCCGAATTCTCGTACAACAACAGTTATCACTCAAACATTAATGATGCACCTTTTGAAGCATTGTATGACCGTAAGTGCCGATCTCCTATTTGTTGGGCCGAAGTAGGCGAAAAGCAAATCACCGGACCCGAGGTAGTCCACGAAACGACGAAAAGATTGCTCAGATTCAAGCTAGACTTAAGACTGCCCGTGACCGCCAAAAGAGTTATGCCGATCTTAAACGTAAGGACTTTGAATTTAATGTTGGTGATCGTGTAATGTTGAAGGTTGCACCTTGGAAAGGTGTGATCCGTTTTGGAAAACGTGGAAAGTTGAACCCATGATACATTGGTCCTTTCGAGATCTTGGAACGTGTTGGACCAGTTGCATACCGTTTGGATCTACCAGCACAATTGAGCTCAGTTCATCCTACCTTCCATGTATCAAACTTGAAGAAGTGTCTTGCTGCACCCGAACTTATCATACCATTGGAAGAACTTACTATTGACGACAAACTCCACTTTGTGGAGGAACCTGTTGAAATTATGGATCGTGAGATCAAAACTTTGAAACGCAACAAGATTCCAATTGTACGAGTACGATGGAATGCCAAATGAGGACTTGAGTTTACTTGGGAGCGAGAGGATCAAATGATGCGGAAGTATCCTCACCTTTTCCCGACTCCTCCATCTACCTCAGCTTAAAATTTCGGGACGAAATTTTCTTTAACAGGTGGGTAATGTAACGACCCTAGAATTTCCAACATTTATTTATTAATAATTACTATTATTAATACGTGTGATTAAACGAATGTATGTTATTACATTTACATGTTGCCTTGATTGCCCGTACTTGACTTTTAAGAGCCTGAAACGTCTTTGTGACACCCGGAACTTTCACGAATAATATTTTTAGATATTATTTACATTCATGATTAAAATTATTAATCATTTTAATTAACTAAGGCTATTAGTTAGTTACTTGGGCTTTAATTGGTTTAACTTGTGATTTATTTGAACTTGGGCTTTATTAGTGTAATGGACTCTTGATGTTGGGCTTCCAAGCCCACCCTACATTATTAATGGACCCTTTAGCCCACTCTTTCAAGTGTAAGTATCATGTTAGATGGTAACTAGCTAGTTTAAGGCACTTGGAATCTTGTTACACATCATCCCCATGCACTAACACCTTAATATCCAACTTTAATGAACTTTACAAGCTAGTAACCAAAGAACTACTCCCCCCTCCCTTTTTTTTGCTGCAGAATCGTGGCCTAGAAGGCCATGGTGGGAGTGTTTGATTCATTTTTGTATCACCTCTTCACTTGCATTCTCTCCTTCAAACACACACACAAAAATACTTCCAAGTTTTCTCTCTTTTTCTCTCAACTTGTAAGTAGCTTGTTCAAGTTTTTCTTCTTCTTTCTTTTGTCTTAAAACCGAATTATATACATGTAAATCATCATCATCATTTGTTGTTCTTGTTGTTAATGTTACTTGTCTTGTTAATTGTTGTTATTTACTTACATGTTTCAAGAATCTAACTTTCTAGTTTGATTCATCTTTTATCTTGTTTTAACAAGAACAATCAAGAACTAAACTCTCTAGTTTAGGTTCTACATATAATGTTTCAAAGATTATAAAGTTCCATGTGTTGATTAAAGACATACTTGTAAGTCATGGAAGTAAACTTAAAGTTTACTTTACTTAAAGATCAACTTTGGTTGAATCTTTAAAAAGTATGAACAACCATGAATCTTTTTCTTGTTTATTTAAGTTTACTTCTTCTTGCACTTTAATTTCATGTAGTTAGTTTATATGGTCAAGTACTACAAGTTAGTCTTGATCTCATATCTCTTGAACAAATTAAGTTAACCTTGGAAGTTCAAGAACACACAAATAAGTTTTCATTAAATATAACTTTGGATCTAGAATTTTGAGTCTTGGATCTTCAAGATCAAACTAAGAACTATGTTCTACTACTTATGATCTTGATTAGTTAGTTTACTTTCAAGTTTGTAACTTGTTATTAGCTTTAAAGTCCATGTATGTGTTAGATCTAAGACTTTGATGCAACTTTGGTTCATCAAACTTCATACAACTCTTAAGTGAGTTGTGCTTCATGTCTTAGACTTGCACATGGGTTATGATGGTCAAGACTTGGTTAAGATGATGTAGATACATCAATGAGTTGTATATTTGAAGCTATATGCATCAAGGATGAGAACCATGATGAACATCAAGCACCAAGACCACCGGAACCCTTTTAAACTCACTGTTCTGTCCAAAACCTACTGACCTGATGCTTCTGGAACATACCAGTAGACCTGGGCTGTTCTAACCTTGATTTTTAGATAGAACTTTTTGAGTAGATAACTTTTCATATAGGACTCGTCTTAATCCGAGTTACGGTTTAGGATTTATGGCCCTCCGATCGTTACTATGTCCTTTAACGTTGTGCAGAAATTTCTGACCTACTCGCACTTAGACCGTCGCCATGGTCAAACAAAGATGAGTTTGCTTCTGTAAATTTACCACACTTAAGGGACTCATAGACGGAGCCGTGGCCACTGATCTCACCTTAATTCAGTAAGGGTAGAGGCCGTGGTGACTGACTGAAGTCAGACTTTGTTTTAAACTACTTTCATAAACGAAACTTACTTTACGCCTTTTGTTTGATGATGAATGATGATGACCCTTAAGACCTTAAATACATACTTTTAAACCTATTAAGACGATTTACTGACTTAGTACTATTTGACTTAGGTTGAGGACCTCGGACCGTTTACTTGCACACCTTTCCCGACTACTACTTTACCGCTACATATCATTGTGAGTTATAGCATTCCCTTTTTACTTTAACTTATTTTGGGAACTGAGAATACATGCAGATTTTATGTTTTACATACTAGGCACGAGTACTTAAACTTATATATGTGTGGGTTATACAACGGCATAAACATTCCCTTTAGCTCGGTAACGTTTAATCATTGGTTTTTGAACCGTGAACGCGAATCTTAGATATGGATCCATAGGGTTTGACATCCCCACTCGGGCTAGTCGCGCTAGCATTTAACGAGTGTTTAATACTTCGTATACATACGCACTTGCCAAGTGTACTTTCAGGGGGTATAAACATTAAGTTAGTTACCAAGTGCCCACGGTTAACATATAATTTATCATACTTTTGAAACGCTCGTTGTAGCACTGAAATCTCGTGGCCTACTTACATTACTGTTATACTTAAACTATAGCTCACCAACCTTTCTGTTGACATTTTTAAGCATGTATTTCTCAGGTGCTTGAGGTTGCTTCCGCTGTGTACTAGTCGTGCTGTAGAACCCGCTGCTTAGAGTTGTTATCGCATGACTACTTATCTTGCATTCAAACTTATTTACTTTTGAAACTATGTTATGTAACGACCTTTGGGGTCACGTACACTTATTTATTTGCTTCTACTTAGTGAAGCATGCTTTTGAAATGTAAAACATTTGATGTCGATTATGACATCACCTTTTTATCGTGAATGCAACTTCTTTAATTACAGCATATAGTACTTAACCTTGTAATGATCCTGTTGTTGATGATTCGTACACGATGGTTTTGTACGGGGCATCACATTCATACTTCCGTCTTCTTTTCCCGACTTCAAGTCAAGCGAATAATGGTCTAGAATTCATAGATATGAAATTCGGAATGAACATAGCCAATGCTCTAAGAGAGAAATTGTAATAGCACAATTTGACTTGTGAAATTACCAGAATCCAAAGGAAAAGATAGAACTATCAAGAGAATATATTCTTGATATGTTTAGAGATTAGATTGAATGTAAGAGTCGTGCAACATGGCACATGATGACGTTATGGTCTGTGAATCATCATGTTTCATTAGAAACTCAGCATGACTTACTATAATATAATCACGTTGATCAAGTGTCATTATATTATACTAACTCATGCTTCAGTTCCCAACATTACTTCAAAAACATTCATACTTTATACTCAGAGGTTTCAGATGTTTAGAAACTAAAACAGTTTCCTTTATGATGTGATACAGATAACGCGAGGAGATAAATAATTTCAGATAATAATGGTTATGAAAATATCTTTAGAAATATCGAGAATATTTATAATGAAAGATATGATGATATCTTAGAATATCTAAGATCAGAGGATGATGAAGAATATTGTCCGCAAGGGTTTAGAGTAAGGAGTAAGGTATTCGCTAAAGACTTCAGCAGACACTGAATCATTTGGATTCTTTGAAGGAAGATTTAGTCTTTGTAATTTGTCCACAGCCTCCTTCATGGTTTGCTCAATCCATTTTCCAGTTCCAAACCTTCTCTTTTTCTGAGCTTTGCCAACACACTATTATTTATCATCAAATTTTTTACTGTTATAATTGTCTACATTTTATGCTGTTTCATTCAGCTTTTTCAAAATTCAGGGTATTGATTCTTAGATTGGATGCTATTCAGAATTTCAGAATTGAAGGTCAAAATTTCCAGGAGTGACACGTTATGTGTAGATATATAATTGTTGAGGTGAAAACACTGCGAGATTCGAGATTGATGATTGATGATTCCCGGTAGTTGGTATGGTAATTATTGTTACAGGATGTAGATGAGTACATGATGGGGTTTCATGAATAATATAGATATTTTTCAGAGAGACTAAAGCCGAAGTTGCTGGTACATCTGCTGATAATGTGGTGGAATATAAA
This sequence comes from Rutidosis leptorrhynchoides, assembly GCF_046630445.1. NCBI lineage: Eukaryota > Viridiplantae > Streptophyta > Magnoliopsida > Asterales > Asteraceae > Rutidosis > Rutidosis leptorrhynchoides. The sequence continues at coordinate 398,229,313 of NC_092333.1, forward strand.
AGGTTCCCCGGTAACGATGGCGAAAGGGCAACGTATATATCGAGGTTATAATAAGGCTAGTCCGACTGAAAATTCGAAGTTGACTTGCTGGAGCTGTGACAAAACTGGCTACTTTGAAAAGGGATTGAAAAGTTATTTTTGGTAATAAATACCAAAAAATCTGACCCAGATACGTGTTAAACTTCTACTTAGGTTCCGGGAGTTTTCCAGATGTATGACTATATGCATAAGTCTTTCTTTTTGTAGGTAACATGTGGTTGGATCATCCTCTCGATTGTTTCTTAATTGAGGTGTTTTCAAGAATCATGAAGGGTTTGGATGCAGATAGTAATCGTCCATATACCTATGATGTTCTAAAATTTTGAATGATACGAATATTTTTCTGGATTTTATGAATAGAAGTGATGTGCTATCACATTTTTGAAGTCAAAGTATAGATTTGAAAGATGTAGGGATTTAAGAGTGATGTCTCCTGTTAAATCTTGACTTGAATTTTGATCTATCAAAATCAGAATATGTAATCGAATTTGGATGAAAATGATTGTTTCGGATTTTTATGAAAGAATGTATATTGTTGTGAAAGTAGTGAGTATAGTTGATGATTTACTGAATCAGAATCGAAGAATGTAACATATTAATTGTGAATTCATATATCTCTCGGGTATTACCTACCCATTAAAAGTTTCACAAATAATATTTTGTACAAGAGAATTTTCATTACAGTCTTTATAAAAATATATGTATATTTTCTTCAGATGTAATACATAGTTAATGAGTTAATACTAAATTAAACTCATTTGATTTTTGGCTGGAATTTGAAATGAATAATCTCTAAAACTTAGAAATTTCGTAATCTTCGCATATTATTTCTTCAACGTAAATGAAATTATGAATCAATACTTCATTATTCATTTTTATTGATATTTCCTCGGTGAATGATGTTGGTGCTCGTGGAATTCTTGTGAACTTCACAAGGCACGAATAATGATTCCTAGAAAGTTTCGAATACATCGAAAAGGAAAGTGTAAAATCAAACATGTATTTGAATAATACACTTGGGTTATTATGAAATGGAATCTATTGAGTTGAAGCAGAGAGTATAGTTAACGATTGTTAAGTCATTAACAAAGGATGTATGTCGTAGCATATTAGTAATATGAATTAACCGAGTAGTATCTACCCTTTTTCAATTCATACATAATAGTTTAGTTTGAACAGATATATTATGGTTTCAAAAATTCATATAATATATAAATTTTCTGGGCATAATGAGTTAATACTTCCATAACTCATTATTTCAATATACCCATTGGTGATTGTGGTGTCGATATCGTCGGTGGTTATGGAGCTGGTGTAGCTTGTGGTGTTACAGATGTTGCTGGTGTGGGTGATACTGATGGTGATGCTGGTGTTACTTTTGGTGGCACTTGTGTAACAAGTCTAGTTTTTAATTCACGCTCCATTCTTGTCAGGGTTTTTATTCTCTCTTATTTCTATCCATTCATCTGATTTGCGGTTTGAATAAATAATATCTAAGACTTTGGAGATTACATAACACATAATGTTTCTCCAATGAAGTTATGAATCAATACTTCATCGGTTATTGTTGTTGGTACTCATTGGTATCTATGATGCATATGACGTTGTTGCTCGAGGTACAGATTGTGATGTCGAGGTGTGGGATGCGGATGTTGTTGTTGGTTGTAGTGGTACTGTTGGTGTTGATGATGGTGGTAATGTTGATGCCGGTGATGCTGCTGGTGCTTGTAACCTTTGCACCATATTTTCCAAAGCCACTACCCGAGCGCGAAGCTCGTTGACTTCTTCTATTACACCGGGATGATTGTCGGTTCGGACGAGCAGATGAATAAGATCTAGAATGTGAGATAGTATATAATTGTGACAATATACTCTGGAAATGAGAGAGAAAATGGTGTTTCGAACAGGTTCGCCGATAAGTGCTTCAGGTTCTTCGCCAAGAGGGAAATGTGGTGGATGGAAGGGATCACCTTCTTCTTGTCTCCAATGATTAAGTAGGCCACGAACCCATCCCCAATTCATCCAGAATAGATGATGACTAATCGGTTGATCCATTCCGGTTACACTGCTTTTCGAGCTCAGGTGAATATCCATATCGGAATAGCTGTCGGAATCCGATGAACTTGAACCGGTTGAAGGATCCATCTTGTACAGAGTAGGGAAAAGATTTTTGAAATGAAATAAATTATAGGACTAGTTTGGTATTCCTCAATACATAATTTACATATGTATTTATAATACCAGAATCTCATAAGTTACGGAGGATTTTATGGAAGATGCTAGACAGAGTTTATTGTAATAGATATGCTTAAGATATAAAATTTGTCTATACACTATCTATGCAATAAATGCAGTAAGAAGCGTCTAGACTTGAGATGATACGCAGGTAATTTCCGACAAGAAATGATAAGCAAACTTTTGATATGTAGACATGACCGAAGTCCAGACTCACTAATGCATCCTAACAACTATCAGTTAGACACACTAATGCAAGACCTGGTTCGCTAAGACCACCGCTCTGATACCAACTGAAACGACCCGTCCATATTACTATAAATTCGGTACGTTACTCATTGGTCCCATAGCGAGGTATTTGACCTCTATATGATACGTTTTAGAAAATATTGCATTCGTTTCATAAAAAGCACAGCTTTATTATACATAATGCATGTTTTAAACAATTGGGCGATTATATAAGGAATAATCCCCATAATACATCGGTTTTCAAATACTACACACTTGACATAACAGTCCAATATAATACATGACAAAGGTTTTATTGAATGCAACACTTTATTTAATTAGAAGCATGAGACTCCAGGCACAGCTTGCTCAGATTATGCAACAGCAAAAGTTCTTAAGGACCTGAGAATAAACATGCATAAACAGTCAACACAAAGGTTGGTGAGATATATAGGTTTAGCATCGATATAAATATAGACCACAAGATTTCATAGTTATAAATATATGTACACTCGCAAGTGTATAAAAGTATTCTATAAGTTGTTGAGCACTTAGGTAACCATACTTAACCATTAATGTGGCATATTCCCTTTATTATGAAATCTCCCTACACTGTACCAAGTGTAGTAAAAACGAAGTACTATGCAACCGTTTACGATACTAGAGCGACTAGCCCGGTTGAGGTTGTCAAACCCGATAGATCTATCAATAGGATTCGCGCTTACATGTACTTACAACATATAAATATTAGTTACCAAGCTATTAGGGAAGATATGCAAGGTGGTACAACTCAACGTAGAATATATTTTAAGTACTTGTGTCCATGGCGTAAAACATAAAATGCATGTATTCTCATCCCAAAATATTTTTAGAGTTTAAAAATGGGACTATATACTCACGGTAGTAAAAGTATATTAATAATAAGTTTTCAGCTTATTAAAAATATGGCCGTCGTCCTTGGATTCACGAACCTTGATTTTGAAGCTTGAACTTACTAGAAATAGATGAAGAACAAAGAAAGGGATACTAGAACTATAGAGAGTATGTGTGTGTAAGTAAACATGATGTTAAAATTAGAAAATGAAATGGTAAAAATTTGATCAAATATGGTGTCTTTATATACTAGTTGTAATTTGCCATTTTGTGAAAAATATCTAGTATAAGTTAAAAACCATTAGGTAATGCATGACATATTATTCCATTATTGAAAATTTCTATTGGTATATACCAATTGTAAGTACTTCTAGAAGCTGTGTATAATACGGGTAAAAATACCGTATGAATGCGAGTAGAATTCTTTGAGGAAATTGAACGGAAATACGAGTATAGCTATCCTTTATATGTATTGGTATATTATAAAGTGTATTCAATACTTGTAAGGATGTATTTACACTCGTAATACATTATATGTAAATACATTTTCACATAAGTTAATTACGTCGTTTAAATAGTAATATATATATTTGTTGAAAACTTTTTAAATTAGTAGTATGAAAATATATATATAATACTTTGTTAATATACTTAATGAGATATTTAATTATCATATTTTCAAGTTAAATATATATAAATCCATATATATACACAATAATTAAACAATTAAATAATTAAATCAAGTTATGACGTTCGTGAATCGTCGGAATAAAAGGGTGATCAAAAGCTTGTGTAAAACTCTTTCCGGAGGTTCAAGATTTATTAAAATTCATTGTTTATCAAGTCGGAATTATATAAAGATTTAGTTTAAATTTGGTCGGAAATTTCCGGGTCGTCACAAATGGATTTATAGTGAAATATCCGACAGAGCAAGCAAAACAGATTATCGCATTTAATCAAAGCGGATTCTAATTTCCTTAATTACCGAAGAACCAAATCTTATTACGAAGATTTTCTCTAAATCCCTTTAATTCCGAAAATCAACCGTGACTACGTCACCGGTTAAGACGAACTAACATTTACTCATTCCCCTCTTTTGTGATAACTTCACTCGTACTCTTCACATAAACGAATTGTTTTATCCATATTACTCAAATATGATAAAATTCTATTTATCAACTCATATTCGTCAAGAAAACATTCTTATTTTTATCCATGACAACCTCGATCAAATTTCGGGGACGAAATTTCTTTAACGGGTAGGTACTGTGACGACCGAAAATTTTCGATCAAATTTAAACTTAATCTTATTTTGAAAATGACACAATAAGCAAAGTCTGTAATGTTGAAGTCTCAAAAACTTTGAACTGTGTTCATGTATACATTTGACCTTTGACTATTCCTGACGATTCACGAACAATTGTTGTTTATAAATAAATATGTATATATACATAATATAGTATATATAATAATTTGAAATTATAAAATGTAATTTAAACATTAAAACTAAATATGTAAGATAAGATATAAACTAATTAAATTATACTTAAATTGAATTTTTATATAAATATTGGATTTCTATAGAAAATTAATATAATATGTATATTGTAATATATATATATATATATATATATATATATATATATATATAATAATTTAATACTTAATGTAAGTTACTATATAGATAGTCATTAAAAAATTTCATAATTAATAAACTGTTTACACAAGTTAAGAATATAGTCGTTATAATAACTTTATTATTATTTTCATTAATACTAATATCAATATCAATATTAGTTTTATGTATGTATTATAATTGTAACTTAAATATTATCAGTTATTATAATTGTTATTATTATGTATTGTATTATAATTATTATTAGTATAATTATTATTAAGAATTATAAATATTATGATTATTGTTATCATTGTTAATATCACTGGTATATTATAATGAGTAGTAAAATTCTGATTAAGATTATTATTATTTATAATTATCATGATCATTAAAATCATTACTATCATAAATATTCTTAGAAAATAATACAATTATTTATATGTATCATTAATAATATCATTATTATCATTCTTATTAATTATTATTAATAAACTTATTAAAATTATCATTTTGGTTAATATTAATGTCATCATATTATTATTTATTATTATTATCATTTTTTTATTTATTATTATAAGTACCTTAGTAATAATAATTAATATAATTATTATTAATTATTATTAATCTTATGACTCATGCATTTAATTATTATTAAAAATTTAATATATAAATTATATAAAAAAGAAAAAGAAAAAGAGAGTACGAATCGGTTGAGTGTCGATTTCCAAGCTGTACATGATTTTTGTAATGGTTGGATTTTATTACAAGTCCTTCTCAATCACTATTAAAAAGTTGAAATTGTTCATGTATATATACAACTGCAATTGAGATAGAATTAAGACAAAAAGAAATAAAAAAAAGTGTCGTTCTTCAGTTCTTGATTAATTTTTCTAAAAACTCGATTTTTAAACGAATATCAAAATCTATTAATGCAATTTTTTTAGGAACCGTTTATGTAATCTATCTGTGAAATTTCATAATTCAATTCCTCATATTGAGTTATAATTTTGGAGTCAAAGGTTCAAACAAAAAAGGTCAAATGATTTTAAATCCCTAAAATTCGTGAGTTGTAGTTTGATTCAGGTCATAATGATGATTGTCGAGTGTCTCCATGTTGATAAGAACCATTTTTCATGAAGGTGTCGAAGTCCGAAAACACCCCAATCTCAAAATCCATTTTATGTTTTTCATTTTTTTTCTTCGAAGAACTGCTACTGCAGTTTAAAAAAAGAATTTTTTTTATTTAGGTTCTGTAATAATTAAGAAGATCTTAACCCATGATTTATGTTTGTAAGTAAGTTTTAAATCATGATTTAGCAATTCGTTTCATGATTATGATTCTGTTTTGGATCGACTGATTTATAAGAAGGAGGAAGAGAACAAATAACTAATACGGGTTATAATTAAATAAAATGGGTTTATTTCAGAAAACATAACTGGTTCGATAGTTAAGAGGTGATTCGAGTGAGCGGGAGGTCTCGGGTTCGATTCCAGTTGAGAGCATTCTTTTTACTTTTTAAAGAGGGTATACATTCTATTTTTATATCTATTATTATTATTATTTTTTATTATAAATATTATTATTGTTATTATGATCATTATTATTGCTATTATTATTATAATTGTTATTATTACTATTACTATCATATTTACAAGTATAGCAATCAATAATATTATTAATTAATAGTATAACTATTATTATTATTACTTGTTATGAATATTATGATGATTATTATTATTATTATTATTATTATTATTATTATTATTATTATTATTATTATTATTATTATTATTATTATTATTATTATTATTATTATTATCATTAAGTAATATAAATTGTTATCATTTTCGTAAATATTAGTGACATATTTTTTTATAAATAATAAAATTGTTAATATGGACACAAGTAATATTGTTATAACGAATATTATTATTATTATGTAATTACTAAAATCAATATCATGACTATCATTAACAATAAAATCAATATTTTTACAAGTATTATTATTAATATCATCATTAGTATTGCTATGATTCTTATTATAATTATTATTATAAGAATATTACATACAAGTATGAAGATATCATATTAACCATCTTTATATAAATATTCATATATAACAAATTAGGAATTTTTAATATATATAAAAAACTATATAAATAATAATCATTTTTAAATATATGTACAAATTAAATAAATAATATATAAAGACATAATATATGAAATTGTTCGATTACGATTATATGTATTAATAAATATACAAATGATATAGGTTCGTGAATCCAAGGCCAACCCTGCATTGTTCAGTATCGTAGTGCGAATATATTTACTACAAAATATTGTATTGTGAGTTTCATTTGCTCCCTTTTAAATGCTTTTGCAATATATATTTTTGGGACTGAGAATACATGTGCTGTTTTTATAAATGTTTTACGAAATAGACACAAGTACTTAAAACTACATTCTATGGTTGGATTATTAAACCGAATATGCCCCTTTTTAGTCTGGTAATCTAAGAATTAGGGAACAGACACCCTAATTGACGCGAATCCTAAAGATAGATCTATTGGGCCCAACAAGCCCCATCCAAAGTACCGGATGCTTTAGTACTTCGAATTTATCATGTTCGAAGGGAGTCCCAGAATGATGGGGATTTTCTATATGCATCTTGTTAAGGTCGGTTACCAGGTGTTCACCATATGAATGATTTTTATCTCTTTGCAGTTTGCGAAATGCCTGATATGAGATGTATATTTATGGAAAATGAAAATCTTGTGAAATGTCCCGTTCATATTGATTATAAACGTTCCATATTAATTGATTTCGTTGCGAGGTTTTGACCTCTATATGAGAAGTTTTTCAAAGACTGCATTCATTTTTAAAATAACCATAACCTTTATTTTTTTCAATAAAGGTTTTAAAAAAAACATTACGTAGATTATCAAATAATGATAATCTAAAATATACTGTTTACACACGACCATTACATAATGGTTTACAATAGAAATATATTCCATCGACATATGTTTCTTGAATGCAGTTTTTAAACAATATCATACAAACATGGACTCCAAATCTTTTTCTTATTTTAATATGCAACAGCGGAAGCTCTTAGTATTCACCTGAGAATAAACATGCTTTAAACGTCAACAAAAATGTTGGTGAGTTATAGGTTTAACCTATATATATCAAATCGTAATAATAGACCACAAGATTTCATATTTCAATACACATCCCGTACATAGAGATAAAAATCATTCATATGGTGAACACCTGGTAACCGACATTAACAAGATGCATATATAAGAATATCCCCATCATTCCGGGACACCCTTCGGATATGATATAAATTTCAAAGTACTAAAGCATCCGGTACTTTGGATGGGGTTTGTTAGGCCCAATAGATCTATCTTTAGGATTCGCGTCAATTAGGGTGTCTGTTCCCTAATTCTTAGATTACCAGACTTAATAAAAAGGGGCATATTCGATTTTGATAATTCAACCATAGAATGTAGTTTCATGTACTTGTGTCTATTTTGTAAATCATTTATAAAACCTGCATGTATTCTCATCCCAAAAATATTAGATTTTAAAAGTGGGACTATAACTCACTTTCACAGATATTTCCTTCCTCGGAAATAAGACTTGGCCACGGATCGATTCACGAACCTATACAAATATGTACATATATATCAAAGTATGATCAAAATATAATTACAACCATTTTTATTATGTTTTAAAGATTTGAGTGTATTAAGTCAGCTGTCCTCGTTAGTAACCTACAACTAGTTGTCCACAGTTAGATGTACAGAAATAAATCGATATATATTATCTTGAATCAATCCTTGACCCAGTGTATACACGTCTCAGGCTAGATCACAACTCAAAGTATATATATTTTTGAAATCAACCTCAACCCTGTATAGCTAACTCCAACATTACTGCATATAGAGTGTATATGGTTGTTTCAAATAATATATATACATGGGTCGATATGATATGTCAAAACATTTGCATACGTGTCTATGGTATCCCAATATTACATAATATATTAGAATACATGTATAATACAATATAAGTTAGCTAGGATATGATTTGTATAGATTTGTTAAACATTTCCCTTAGCTAAAATAATCAAAAAATATCCAATCTTGTTTTACCCATAACTTCTTCATTTTAAATCCGTTTTGAGTGAATCCAATTGCTATGGTTTAATATTGAACTTAAGTTTATGAATCTATACATAAAAAGTATAAGTTTATAGTTGGAATTACAGGTTACAAGTCATTTTTGTAAAGGTAGTCATTTCAGTCGAAAGAACGACGTCTAGATGACCATTTGGATATAGTTTCATGTTCATAAAAAAAAAATCATTTTCCCAAAATAACAACTTTTAAATCAAAGTTTATCATAGTTTTTAATTAACTAACCCAAAACAGCCCGCGGTGTTACTACAACGGCGTATATCCGGTTTTACGGTGTTTTTCGTGTTTTCCGGTTTTAAATCATTAAGTTAGCATATCATATATATATATAGAACATGTGTTTAGTTGATTTTAAAAGTCAAGTTAGAAGGATTAACTTTTGTTTGTGAACAAGTTTAGAATTAACTAAACTACGTTCTAGTGCTTACAAGTTTAAACCTTCGAATAAGATAGCTTTATATGTATGAATTGAATGATGTTATGAACATCATTATACCTCAAGTTTTCTGGATAAAGCTACTGGAAATGAGAAAAATGGATCTAGCTTCAAAGGATCCTTGGATGGCTTGAAAGTTCTTGAAGCAGAATCATGACACGAAAACAAGTTCAAGTAAGATTTTTACTCGAAATAAGATTGTTATAGTTGTAGAAATTGAATCAAAGTTTGAATATAAATATTACCTTGAATTAGAAAGATAACCTACTATAAATAACAAAGGTTCCTTGATCTTAGATGATTACTTGGAATGGATTAGAAAGCTTGGAATTAGACTTGCAAACTTGGAAGTATTCTTGATTTTTATGAAACTATACTTATGGAATTTATGAAGAACACTTAGAACTTGAAGATGGAACTTGAGAGAGATCAATTATATGAAGAAAATTTAAGAATTAAAGTGTTTTTAGGTGTTTTTGGTCGTTTGTATATGGATTAGATATAAAGGATATGTAATTTTGTTTTCATGTAAATAAGTCATGAATGATTACTAATATTTTTGTAATTTTATGAGATATTTCATGCTAGTTGCCAAATGATGGTTCCCACATGTGTTAGGTGACTCACATGGGCTGCTAATAGCTGATCATTGGAGTGTATATACCAATAGTACATACATCTAAAAGCTGTGTATTGTACGAGTACGAATACGGGTGCATACGAGTAGAATTGTTGATGAAACTGAACGAGGATGAAATTTTAAGAATTTTTGTTAAGTAGAAGTACTTTGATATGTGTCTTGAAGTCTTTCAAAAGTGTATGAATACATATTAAAAGTATATACATTTTAACTGAGTCGTTAACTCATCGTTAGTCGTTACATGTAAATGTTGATTTGAAACCTTTAAGTTAACAATCTTGTTAAATGTTGTTAACCCAATGTTTATTATATCTAATGAGATGTTAAATTATTATATTATCATGATATTATGATATATTAATATATCTTAATATGATATATATACATTTAAATGTCGTTACAACGATAATAGTTACATATAAGTCTCGTTTCGTAATTCTTGAGTTAGTAGTCTTGTTTTTACATATGTAGTTCATTGTTAACACACTTAATGATATATTTAAATATCATTTTATCATGTTAAATATGGTGTATCAATATCTTAATATGATACATATATATTTAATAGACGTTATCATACCGATAATCGTTATATATATCATTTCGAGTTTCTTAACTTAGTAATCTCATTTCTTATGTATATTACACATTGTTAATATATTTAGTGAGATACTTACTCATCATAATCTTATGTCAACCATATATATATATATATATATATATATATATATATATATATATATATATATATATATATATATATATATATATATATATATATATATATATATATATATATATATATATATATATATATATATGTCTATATATATAGCACAACATGTAGTTTTTACAATTTTGTAACGTTCGTGAATCGCCGGTCAACTTGGGTGATCAATTGTCTATATGAAACTTATTTCATTTAATCAAGTCTTAACAAGTTTGATTGCTTAACATGTTAGAAACATTTAATCATGTAGATAACAATTTCATTTAACATATATAAACATGGAAAAGTTCGGGTCACTACCGTACCTACCCGTTAAATAAATTTCGTCCCGAAATTTTAAGCAGTTGGAGGTGTTGACGAATCTTCTGGAAATAGATGCGGGTATTTCTTCTTCATATGATCTTCTCATTCCCAGGTGAACTCGGGTCCTCTACGAGCATTCCATCAAACCTTAACAATTGGTATCTTGTTTTGCTTAAGTCTTTTAACCTCACGATCCATTATTTCGACGGGTTCTTCGATGAATTGAAGTTTTTCGTTGATTTGGATTTCATCTAACGGAATAGTGAGATCTTCTTTAGCAAAACATTTCTTCAAATTCGAGACGTGGAAAGTGTTATGTACAGCCACGAGTTGTTGAGGTAACTCAAGTCGGTAAGCTACTGGTCCGACACGATCAATAATCTTGAATGGTCCAATATACCTTGGATTTAATTTCCCTCGTTTGCAAATCGAACAACGCCTTTCCAAGGTGCAACTTTAAGCATGACCATCTCTCCGATTTCAAATTCTATATCTTTTCTTTTAATGTCGGCGTAGCTCTTTTGTCGACTTTGGGCGGTTTTCAACCGTTGTTGAATTTGGATGATCGTCTCGGTAGTTTCTTGTATTATCTCCGGACCCGTAATCTGTCTATCCCCCACTTCATTCCAACAAATCAGAGACCTGCACTTTATACCATAAAGTGCCTCAAACGGCGCCATCTCAATACTAGAATGATAACTGTTGTTGTAGGAAAATTCTGCTAACGGTAGGTGTCGATCCCAACTGTTTCCGAAATCAATAACACATGCTCGTAGAATGTCTTCAAGCATTTGTATCACCCTTTCGCTCTGCCCATCAGTTTGTGGATGATAGGCAGTACTCATGTCTAGACGAGTTCCTAATGCTTGCTGTAATGTCTGCCAGAATCTTGAAATAAATCTGCCATCCCTATCAGAGATAATAGAGATTGGTATTCCATGTCTGGAGACGACTTCCTTCAAATACAGTCGTGCTAACTTCTCCATCTTGTCATCTTCTCTTATTGACAGGAAGTGTGCTGATTTGGTGAGACGATCAACTATTACCCAAATAGTATCAAAACCACTTGCAGTCCTTGTCAATTTAGTGATGAAATCCATGGTAATGTTTTCCCATTTCCATTCCAGGATTTCGGGTTGTTGAAGTAGACCTGATGGTTTTTGATGCTCCGCTTTGACCTTAGAACACGTCAAACATTCCCCTACATATTTAGCAACATCGGGTTTCATACCTGGCCACCAAAAATGTTTCTTGAGATCCTTGTACATCTTCCCCGTTCCAGGATGTATTGAGTATCTGGTTTTATGAGCTTCTCTAAGTACCATTTCTCTCATATCTCCAAATTTTGGTACCCAAATTCTTTCAGCCCTATATTGGGTTCCGTCTTCCCGAATATTAAGATGCTTCTCCGATCCTTTGGGTATTTCATCCTTTAAATTTCCTTCTTTTAAAACTCCTTGTTGCGCCTCCTTTATTTGAGTAGTAAGGTTATTGCGAATCATTATATTCATAGATTTTACTCGAATGGGTTCTCTGTCCTTTCTGCTCAAGGCGTCGGCTACCACATTTGCCTTCCCCGGGTGGTAACGAATCTCAAAGTCGTAATCATTCAACAATTAAATCCACCTACGCTGCCTCATATTCAGTTGTTTCTGATTAAATATGTGTTGAAGACTTTTGTGGTTGGTATATATAATTCTTTTGACCCCATATAAGTAGTGCCTCCAAGTCTTTAATGCAAAAACAACCGCGCCTAATTCCAAATCATGTGTCGTATAATTCTATTCGTGAATCTTCAATTGTCTAGACGCATAAGCAATTACTTTCGTTCGTTGCATTAATACACAACCGATACCTTGCTTTGAGGCGTCACAATATATCACAAAATCATCATTCCCGTCAGGTAATGACAATATAGGTGCCGTAGTTAACTTTTTCTTTAACAATTGAAACGCTTTCTCTTGTTCATCTTTCCATTCAAATTTCTTCCCTTTATGCGTTAATGCAGTCAAGGGTTTTGCTATTCTGGAAAAGTCTTGGATGAACCTTCTGTAGTAACCAGCTAGTCCTAAAAACTGGCGTATGTGTTTCGGAGTTTTCGGGGTTTCCCACTTTTCAACGGTTTTGATCTTTGCCGGGTCCACCTGGATACCTTCTTTGTTCACTATGTGACCGAGGAATTGAACTTCTTCCAACCAAAATGCACACTTTGAAAACTTAGCGTATAGTTTTTCTTTCCTCAATACTTCTAGCACTTTTCTCAAATGTTCTTCATGCTCTTGATCATTCTTTGAGTAAATAAGTATGTCATCGATGAAAACAATGACAAACTTGTCAAGATATGGCCCACACACTCGGTTCATAAGGTCCATGAACACAGCTGGTGCGTTAGTCAATCCAAACGGCATAACCATAAAATCGTAATGACCATAACGCGTCCTAAAAGCAGTTTTTGGAATATCATCCTCCTTTACTCGCATTTGATGATATCCAAAACGTAAATTGATTTTCGAATAAACTGACGAGCCTTGTAGTTGATCAAATAAGTCGTCAATTCTCGGCAGTGGGTAGCGGTTTTTGATGGTAAGTTTGTTCAACTCTCTGTAGTCAATACACAACCTAAATGTACCATCCTTCTTCTTGACAAACAAAACAGGAGCTCCCCATGGTGATGTGCTTGGTCGAATGAAACCACGTTCTAATACTTCTTGCAGTTGGCTTTGCAGTTCTTTCATCTCGCTGGGTGCGAGTCTGTAAGGAGCACGAGCTATTGGTGCAGCTCCTGGTACAAGATCTATTTGAAATTCAACAGATCGATGTGGAGGTAGTCCCGGTAATTCTTTCGGAAATACATCGGGAAATTCTTTTGCGACGGGAACATCATTGATGCTCTTTTCTTCAGTTTGTACTTTCTCGACGTGTGCTAGAACAGCATAGCAACCTTTTCTTATTAATTTTTGTGCCTTCAAATTACTAATAAGATGTAGCTTCGTGTTGCCCTTTTCTCCGTACACCATTAAGGGTTTTCCTTTTTCACGTATAATGCGAATTGCATTTTTGTAAGAAACGATCTCTGCTTTCACTTATTTCAACCAGTCCATACCGATTATCACATCAAAAGTCCCTAACTCTACTGGTATCAAGTCAATCTTAAATATTTCGCTAACCAGTTTAATTTCTCGATTCCGACATATATTATCTACTGTTAATTTACCATTTGCTAATTCGAGTAAAAATTTACTATCCAACGGCGTCAATGGACAACTTAATTTAGCACAAAAATCTCTACTCATATAGCTTCTATCCGCACCAGAATCAAATAAAACGTAAGCAGATTTATTGTCAATAAGAAACATACCCGTAACAAGCTCCAGGTCTTCCTGTGCCTCTGCCGCATTAATATTGAAAACTCTTCCGTTGCCTTGTCCATTCGTGTTCTCCTGGTTCGGGCAATTTCTAATAATGTGGCCCGGTTTTCAACATTTATAACAAACTACATTGGCATAACTTTCTCCGACACTACTTGCTCTGCCATTACTCGTTCCAACACCATTTGTTCCTTTCGTTCTGTTAACCCCTGGTCCGTAGACCTCACACTTCGTCGCGCTATGACCATTTCTTTTACACTTGTTGCAAAATTTGGTGCAGAACCCCGAGTGATACTTTTCACACCTTTGGCATAGCTGCTTCTGATTGTTGTTGTTGTTGCGGTTGTTATTGTTGTTGGGATGATTATTGTAGTAGTTGTTGTTGTTGTTGTGCCATTTGTTGTAGTTGCGATTGATATTGCGATTGTTGGGATAGTTGTTGTTTTGGTGACTCTTATCACCGTTTTCCTCCCACTTTCTTTTGACTAACTTCACGTTGGTCTCTTCGGCCGCCTGTTCTTTAATTCTTCCCTCAATCTGATTCACTAGTTTGTGATCCATTCTACATGCCTTTTGTATGGAGGCAGGCTCGTGTGAACTTATATCTTCTTGGATTCTCTCCGGTAACCCTTTCACAAACGCGTCGATCTTCTCTTCCTCATCTTCGAACGCTCTCGGACACAATAGGCACAATTCTGTGAATCGTCTTTCGTACGAAGTAATATCAAATCCCTGTGTTCGTAACCCTCTAAGTTCTGACTTGAGCTTATTGACCTCGGTTCTGGGACGGTACTTCTCGTTCATCAAGTGCTTGAATGCTGACCACGGTAGCGCGTAAGCAGCATCTTGTCCCACTTGCTCTAGATAGATATTCCACCATGTTAACGCAATACCTGTGAAGGTATGCGTAGCGTACTTAACTTTGTCCTCTTCAGTACACTTACTTATGGCAAACACCGATTCGACTTTCTCGGTCTACCGTTTCAATCCAATTGGTCCTTCGGTTCCATCAAATTCCAAAGGTTTGCAGGCAGTGAATTCTTTGTAGGAGCATCCTACATGATTTCTTGTGCCGTTAGCTGTATTGCTAGATTCAGAGTTATTGTTGGTATGTAGCGCGGCCTGTACTGCGGCTATGTTTGAAGCAAGAAAGGCACGAAATTCCTCTTTGCTCATATTCAAGGTGTGTCGAGTAGTCGATGCCATTTCCTTCAAAATAGTTAAATGAAACAATTTAATCATACAGAATATTAAGAGTAGTCAATAGTATCTCGTAGCATAGTATGAACTCATTTATAAAAGCTTTTTCTTCATATTAGCGTTTTATAAGTTTAAATTCGGGTACTACCTACCCGTTAAGTTCATACTTAGTAGCTAATATATAATTCAACTACTACAATTCCATATGAAAAACTGATTATAATAATATATCACATACAAATATTCTTCAAACTTACAACTTCGCTATATTACATATAACATGAAATATAGTACACTATGATACATGATAGTTTTGAAGATAAATCTAGTTAATACAAAAGTTGTTCAGCAAAGGAAATAATGACACGTAATTCATAAGTCCAGAACAAGTCATGCATTCTGGTTTTACTAAGACGACTTCCCATCCTTGGTCTTGTGGAAAATAACCGTTATGACCATTAGCTAGGCAGCATGTTGTAATGTCGTCAAAAGGACGAGGGTTTCGTAATATCCAACAGCCCCGTAATAATCTAAAAACCTTGTTTCTCACCCCAACTACTGAATCCGTCACTTGTGGGAAAGTTTTATTTAAAAGCTGCAATCTGATGTTCTTTTTCTCACTTTGGTAAGAGGCGAACATCACTAACCCGTAAGCATAATATGCTTCTTTATGTTGCTTGTTAGAAGCTCTTTCTAATTCACGAAATCCTATGTTGGGATATGTTGAATCAAAATAGGTTCTTAACCCGTAGCGTAAAATTGCATTTGGGTTCCCCTCATTTAATGCTTTAAAGAAAACAAGGCGTAACTTAAAGTCTCCCCAATGTGATATACCCCACCTATCAAAGGAAAGCCTTTTATAAACTAAGGCATTTCTGGAAAGTCTTTTAAATGTTTGACAAGTTAATTTCGCCATAACTAAATGTGCTGATGAATTCTGACCGACTCTAGACAAGATTTCCTCAATCATATCCTCTAGTAGGTCTTCTAAAACATTCGGTTGTCTACCCTTAACATCCATTTTGTTTTTATACTGTAAAATAGACAAGGATTAGATTCGTAATAACAAACAATACAAGCAATTTTTACATAGAATCACTGGTTTCTTCTTCTTCGGACTTGGTTCTTTTTCCTAATCTTCTAGGGATATATGATGTTCCTCTAATACGAGTCGTCATTTTCCACATTGGTTTAGAAAAACCTGGTGGTTTAGAGGTTCCCGGGTTATTGTCACAATATTGAAAATACGGGTGTTGACGGTACATATAAAGTTCATCGGGGTCGGAATCAGATTTCTCTATTTTGATGCCTTTTCCCTTATTATTTTCTTTTGCCTCATTAAATTGGGTCGGGGTAATTTCTATAACATCATCGGAATCCTCATCAGGATCCGATTCATCGAAAAATTGGTAATTTTCCCAATATTTTTCTTCCTTAGCGGAAACACCATTGACCATTATTAACTTTGGTCCATTGGTTGAGGATTTTCTTTTATTTGACCGGTTTTCTATGGTTCCTACTATTTCCTCCTCTGGAACCTCTTCTTCTTCCGGTTCCTCTTCTTCTGGTTCCTCTTCTTTCGGTTCCGTTTCTTCTTCCGGTTCTTCAGGAACTTGTGAATCTTGCCAATATATATTCGACTCTTCGTTATTATTAGGTGAGTCAATGGGATTTGTGCTAGAGGTAGACATCTATCACACAATATCAAACATGTTAAGAGATTAATATATCACATAATATTTACATGTTAATAATATATAGTTTCCAACAAAAATGTTAAGCAATCATTTTAAAGAAAACACGGTCGAAGTCCAGACTCACTAATGCATCCTAACAAACTCGATAAGACACACTAATGCAAATTTTCTGGTTCTCTAAGACCAACGCTCGGATACCAACTGAAATGTCCCGTTCATATTGATTATAAACGTTCCATATTAATTGATTTCGCTGCGAGGTTTTGACCTCTATATGAGACGTTTTTCAAAGACTGCATTCATTTTTAAAATAACCATAACCTTTATTTTATCAATAAAGGTTTTAAAAAAACATTACGTAGATTATCAAATAATGATAATCTAAAATATACTGTTTACACACGACCATTACATAATGGTTTACAATAGAAATATATTACATCGACATATGTTTCTTGAATGCATTTTTTAAACAATATCATACAAACATGGACTCCAAATCTTGTCCTTATTTTAGTATGCAACAGCGGAAGCTCTTAGTATTCACTTGAGAATAAACATGCTTTAAACATCAACAAAAATATTGGTGAGTTATAGGTTTAACCTATATATATCAAATCGTAACAATAGACCACAAGATTTCATATTTCAATACACATCCCATACATAGAGATAAATTCATTCATATGGTGAACACCTGGTAACCGACATTAACAAGGTGCATATATAAGAATATCCCCATCATTCCGGGACACCCTTCGGATATGATATAAATTTCAAAGTACTAAAGCATCTGGTACTTTGGATGGGGTTTGTTATGCCCAATAGATCTATCTTTAGGATTCACGTCAATTAGGGTGTCTGTTCCCTAATTCTTAGATTACCAGACTTAATAAAAAGGGGCATATTTGATTTTGATAATTCAACCATAGAATGTAGTTTCACGTACTTGTGTCTATTTTGTAAATCATTTATAAAACCTGCATGTATTCTCATTCCAAAAATATTAGATTTTAAAAGTGGGACTATAACTCACTTTCACAGATATTTCCTTCCTCGGAAATAAGACTTAGCCACGGATCGATTCAAGAACCTATACAAATATGTACATATATATCAAAGTATGATCAAAATATAATTACAACCATTTTTATTATGTTTTAAAGATTTGAGTGTATTAAGTCAGCTGTCCTCGTTAGTAACCTACAACTAGTTGTCCACAGTTAGATGTACAGAAATAAATCGATATATATTATCTTGAATCAATCCTTGACCCAGTGTATACACGTCTCAGGTTAGATCACAACTCAAAGTATATATATTTTTGGAATCAACCTCAACCCTGTATAGCTAACTCCAACATTACTTCATATAGATTGTATATGGTTGTTCCAAATAATATATATACATGGGTCAATATGATATGTCAAAACATTTGCATACGTGTCTATGGTATCCCAAGATTACATAATATATTATAATACATATATAATACAATATAAGTTAGCTAGGATATGATTTGTATAAATTTGTTAAACATTTCCCGTAGCTAAAATAATCAAAAAATATCCAATCTTGTTTTACCCATAACTTCTTCATTTTAAATCCGTTTTGAGTGAATCCAATTGCTATGGTTTCATATTGAACTTAAGTTTATGAATCTATACAGAAAAAGTATAAGTTTATAGTCGGAATTACAGGTTACAAGATTTTTGGATAACTTAAGTTTAACCATGATTTTTGGATATAGTTTATTGTTCATAAGAAAAATAATTTTCCCAAAAGAACAACTTTTAAATGAAATTTTATCATAGTTTTTAATTAACTAACCCAAAACAGCCCGCGGTGTTACTACAACGGCGTATATCTGGTTTTACGGTGTTTTTCGTGTTTTCCGGTTTTAAATCATTAAGTTAGCATATCATATAGATATAGAACATATGTTTAGTTGATTTTAAAAGTCAAGTTAGAAGGATTAACTTTTGTTTGCGAACAAGTTTCGAATTAACTAAACTATGTTCTAGTGATTACAAGTTTAAACCTTCGAATAAGATAGCTTTATATGTATGAATCGAATGATGTTATGAACATCATTACTACCTCAAGTTTTCTGGATAAAGCTACTGGAAATGAGAAAAATAGATCTAGGTTCAAAGAATCCTTGGATGGCTTGAAAGTTCTTGAAGCAGAATCATGACACGAAAACAAGTTCAAGTAAGATTTTCACTCGAAATAAGATTGTTATAGTTGTAGAAATTGAATCAAAGTTTGAATATGAATATTATCTTGAATTAGAAAGATAACCTACTGTAAATAACAAAGGTTCCTTGATCTTAGATGATTACTTGGAATGGATTAGTAAGCTTGGAAGTAGACTTGCAAACTTGGAAGTATTCTTGATTTTTATGAAACTATACTTATGGAATTTATGAAGAAAACTTAGAACTTGAAGATGAAACTTGAGATAGATCAATTAGATGAAGAAAATTGAAGAATGAAAGTGTTTGTAGGTGTTTTTGGTCGTTGGTATATGGATTAGATATAAAGGATATGTAATTTTATTTTTCATGTAAATAAGTCATGAAAGGTTACTAATATTTTTGTAATTTTATGAGATATTTCATGCTAGTTGCCAAATGATGGTTCCTACATGTGTTAGGTGACTTACATGGGCTGCTAAGAGCTGATCATTGGAGTGTATATACCAATAGTACACACATCTAAAAGCTGTGTATTGTACAAGTACGAATACGGGTGCATACGAGTAGAATTGTTGATGAAACTGAACGAGGATGTAATTGTAAGCATTTTTGTTAAGTAGAAGTACTTTTGATATGTGTCTTGAAGTCTTTCAAAAGTGTATGAATACATATTAAAACACTACATGTATATACATTTTAACTGAGTCGTTAAGTCATCGTTAGTCGTTACATTAAATGTTGATTTGAAACCTTTAAGTTAACGATCTAGTTAAATGTTGTTAACCCAATGTTTATTATATCTAATGAGATGTTAAATTATTATATTATCATGATATTATCATATATTAATATATCTTAATATGATATATATACATTTAAATGTCGTTACAACGATAATCGTTACATATAAGTCTCGTTTCATAATTCTTGAGTTAGTAGTCTTGTTTTTACATATGTAGTTCATTGTTAACACACTTAATGACATATTTACATATCATTTTATCATGTTAAATATAGTGTATCAATATCTTAATATGATACATATGTATTTAGTAGACGTTATCATAACGATAATCGTTATATATATCATTTCGAGTTTCTTAACTATAATCTCATTTCTTATGTATATTACACATTGTTAATATATTTAGTGAGATACTTACTCATCATAATCTTATGTCAACCATATAAATATGTCTATATATATACCACAACATGTAGTTTTTATAATTTTGTAACGTTCGTGAATCGCTGGTCAACTTGGGTGATCAATTGTCTATATGAAACTTATTTCATTTAATCAAGTCTTAACAAGTTTGATTTCTTAACATGTTAGAAACATTTAATCATGTAGATAACAATTTCATTTAATATATATAAACATGGAAAAGTTCAGGTCACTACATCTTGTGGTCTATTAAAATGATGGAAATGAATGTTTATGATAAACTAATGAACTCACCAACCTTTTGGTTGACACTTGAAAGCATGTTTATTCTTAGGTATGAAAGAAATCTTCCGCTGTGCATTTGCTCATATTAGAGATATTACTTGGAGTCATTCATGACATATTTCAAAAGACGTTGCATTTGAGTCGTTGAGTTCATCAAGATAATTATTAAGTCAATTATAGTTGGATATATTATGAAATGGTATGCATGCCGTCAACTTTCGATGTAATGAAAGATTGTCTTTTCAAAAATGAATGCAATGTTTGTAAAATGTATCATATAGAGGTCAAGTACATCGCGATGTATCCAAATGTAATGTATTCGTCCAGATGGATTAGGACAGGTCATTAGACTTTGCTTCAATTGTTTGACCTCGAGGCCCAAGATTTTGACGGGTTCTTCAAGGAAATGAAGTTTGTCATCGATACGCAGTTCCTCTAAAGGAATAATCAAATTATCATCGGCTAGGCACTTCTTTAGGTTGGATACATGAAAAAGTCATGTATACTACTGAGTACTTGTGGCAGTTCGAACCTGTAAGCCACTGGTTCGACTCTTTCGGTTATCTCGAATGGTCCAACATATCTAGGACTCAATTTACCTCTTTTCCCAAATCGTACAACACCCTTCCAAGGTGATACTTTAAGCATAACTTTGTCACCAACTTGGAACTCTATATCCTTCCGTCTAACATCAACGTAACCCTTTTGATGACTCCGAGCCACTCTCAATCGTTCCTGAATCTGTAGAACTTTCTTAGTTGTCTCCTGAATAATCTCAGTACCTGTCAACTAACTATCTCCCAATTCGCTCCAACAAACGGGAGATCTACACTTCCTTCCATACAACGCTTCGAAAGGTGCAGTTTTAATGCTCGCATGGTAGCTGTTATTGTATGAGAACTTAGCTAGTGGTAAGTACTTATCCCATCCGTTTCCGAAATCAATGGCACATGCTCGCAACATGTCCTCAAAAGTCTGAATAGTTCGTTCGCTCTGGCCATCTGTCTGGGGTGATATGCTGTACTCATATCTAAACGAGTCCCCATTGCTTTCTGTAATGACTACCAAAACCTGGAAGTGAACTCCATGCCTAGAGACGACTTCCTTAATGTAGATCTGAGCCAAATCCTCCATTTTATCTGTTTCTCTTATTGTTAAGAAGTGTGCGGACTTAGTGAGACGATTCACGATAACCCACTGTTCTCGGTAGTTTCCTGATGAAGTCCATTGTAATACCTTCCCACTTCCACTGGGGAATCTCTGGTTGAGTTAATAACCCTGATGGCTTCTGGTGTTCAGCCTTGACTTTAGCGCAAGTCAAGCGCTTACCGACATAGGTAGCAATGTCAGGTTTCAAATTTGGCCACCAATAAAAGGCCTTCAAATCTTGGTACATTTTATCTAATCCCAGATGAATTGAGTACCTCGACTTGTGTGCTTCCTCCAACACTAGTTCTCTCAATCCACCAAACTTTGGTACCCAAATTCGATTAGTAAAGTACCGTGTTTCGTCCTCCTTAATGTCAAATTTCTTATCCATTCCTCTGAGAAATTCAACATCGACATTTTCTTGCTTCACGGCCTCTTGTTGTGCTTCGTGGATCTGTGAGGTGAGATTCGTACAGACAACTATGTTAAGAGCTTTAACCTTAAGAGGTTTCTCTCGCTCCTTTCTGCTTAAAGCATCCGCCACAACATTTGCCTTGCCTGGATGGTATTGAAGTTCGCAGTTATAATCGTTAAGTAGTTCTATCTAACGTCGTTGTCTCATGTTTAGCTGTTTATGATCGAATATGTGCAGTAAACTCTTATGGTCGGTGAAGATAGTAAACTTGGTTCTATACAGGTAGTGTCTCCACATTTTAAGTGCAAAGACAATAGCTCCTAATTCAAGGTCGTGCGTAGTGTAGTTCTGCTCGTGAATCTTTAACTGTCGCGATCCATAAGTAATAACCTTGTTTCACTGCATAAGCACACAACTCATTCCTTGACGTGAGGCATCACAATAAACAACAAAATCTTCACTTCCCTCTGGTAGATACAATACTGGTGCAGTTGTTAACTTCTCTTTCAACAACAGAAATGCAGTTTCTTGCGGTTCTGACCACTCATACTTCTTGCCCTTATGAGTCAACGCGGTTAATGGTCGGGCAATCTTAGAGAATCCTTCGATAAATCTTCGGTAGTAACCAGCTAGACCCAAAAATTTCCGAATCTGAGTTGGCGTCCTTGGAGTTTCCGAATTCTTAACCGACTTAATCTTTGCTAGATCAACCTGTATTCCATTGGCCCCTACAACATGGCCAAGGAATTGTACCTCTGGTAACTAAAAGTCACACTTAGAGAACTTTGCATACAACTTCTCTTTTCTAAGCATGGTCAATATCGATCGTAGATGCTGTTCGTGCTCTTCCTTGTTCTTGAAGTACACCAATATATCATCAATAAACACAATGACAAATTTATCAAGGTATGGCTTACACACACGGTTCATGAGGTCCATGAATACTGCTGGTGCGTTGTTCAAACCAAACGGCATCACTGTAAACTCATAATGTCCATAACGTGTTCTAAACGCCGTCTTCGGGACATCAGCTTCCTTGACTCTCAATTGGTGATACCTGGATCTCAAATCAATCTTCGAATAACAACTAGATCCCTGTAGTTGATCAAATAAGTCATCAATTCTCGGTAGCGGATACCGATTCTTGATTGTCAACTTGTTCAATTCTCTCTAGTCGATACACAATCTCATCGACCCATCCTTCTTTTTAACAACAAGACCGGAGTTCCAACTCATAAATTCATGGTTATGTGACCTACCTTCTAGTACCTGTCACAAATTAGGGCATTACAACCCTGATGTTCTTCGTCATGAGAAGCTCTTGTAGTTCTAAAGGTGCAAATCCGTATATTGTACGCGTAACGAGTGCAGCTGCTGGCACCTAATCAATTCAAAATTCGACTTCACGGTGGGGTGGACGTGTAACCCCACAACATTCTCTAATAGTCAGGACATATTCGGGTCTCTTAAATGTCAATTCATCTTTACTCACATGTGCCAGAATTGCGAGACATTCTCATCTCATGTACTTCTGGACCTTCGAGTAATTAGTGTAACATGACGGTGTACTGATCTCCTCTCCATACCCCATTATCATCAGTGAAAGGAATTCGAATAGCCTTCTGGTCGTAGTTGCCTCGGTTGTATCGTCAGATAGCCGGTTTGTTTCAACCACGAGGTCAAAACTTCCCAGTTTAATAGCGCTATAGGGTACACGTTGTCTAATGAAGGTACATGGTTATAGACGTCGTGACCAAATTCTCTAGCGTTAAAACTTCTATCAGTGCGGGTGTTGAAAATATATATAAACGTTATGATCGATGACTAAGAACAAACTCGTGATGAATTTCATGAAGAACGATACTGAACAAGGTGTGGCGGCAACTCAAATAAAATCTGGTATTTTAATCAGAAGAGCTGGTGTAAACTTCCAAACGTATGTGTCTCGTGGGAAACAGGTGAAGTATAGTTCGCGTCAATGCGTTCAAAGTCGGTTGATGGTGTTTTTAGGTATAAGGAAAATGATTGTTGCTTAGGTAAAGCACGTTAGAACGGATTGAGAAGGGATACGGTGACAAGTAGTACTTACTAGTAGCAGTGAGTGGTGGTGTTAGTGATAAGTAGAGATAGGTTGTGACGAGTAGTGATGATTGTAGTGACGAATAAGTTATTAGGTAGTATACTCGCATCATAAGTACACACATGTATATTAACACTCCTAATAATGCATGATAGTTATCAGTCGGTAGACTCGTGTTGGGAAACAAAAGCGTGAAGCTGCGGGTCGTTGGATGATAGATAAATTGGAAATTGAGTAGGCAATATCTACTACTTATTGTGCGGGCTGTTATCGTGAATTCCTCCTCTGAAGATGTATCAGAAATGAGCTGTGATGCACAGTAACGAGTAGTAAAACGTGGAGGTGTTAGTAGTGATGAGTAGTACTTAGTAATGGTAAGTAGTAATGAGTAGTGTTGAGTAGTAGCAAGTAGCAAAGGGTAGCAGTAAGTAGTATTTAGTAATGACAAGCAGTGAGAAGTAGTGATCAGTCGTGACTAGCAGCAAGAGACGGCGTTGGGTAGTAGTTAGCAGCAATAAACAGTACTGAGTAGCGGTATGAGATGACGATTGTGTTCAAGTAGTGTCTTTGTAGTGACAAGTAGTGATCGATGGTGGTAGGCAGTGTCGAGCAGTGATGAGTTGTGTCAAGATTACAAGTTACTTACAAGTCATAATAACAATTTATTTTTACAGTGTAAGCTTCTACTCACATATGAGGTTATACGGTTTGTGTTCTAAACGTTGTTTATCCAGGTAACCTACTTAACTCGGCCCCAATTCCTTATTTTGCGATGTCGGAACTTCGATATGAGTTACCGTAATGTAATCCCGATCATTACATTACGCTATCTCACATTTCCATTCAACCTCACTCCATAAGTTCAAGATAGCGTGGTCGGCTTAATTCATTTAAGTCTCTCGTCGTGTGTACGTATGTGATTCGTAGTATAGCGTTTAGTTCAAGTCCATATCATAGGGGTATAGGGTGTATATATACGTGATGTAATGTGTAGCCCTACATGTCGTATTGTGAAGCAAATAGTGTAGGTATGGTGTATAAAAGTCATCCAAGACACACGGCTATACACTAGACTTCACTAATGCGCCCTACGGTTAGACACACTAATGTATCCTAGTTCCCTATAGCCAAAGGTCTGATACCATATGTAACACCCCGTCAAAAATTCCTTTAACGGAATGTTAACGCTGGTCCCAGTGCTTGGCTTGACTTCTATGTAACAGCAATATTCTACAGCGGAAGCAATTAATACTTGAGAATAAAACACGCAAAAACAGGTCAACAAATAATGTTGGTGAATCTACAGGTTTAAAGTTATATAATAGTATCTGAAAAACAGTTATCAGAAAAATAGTTTAAATTTCCTTGACCACGAGATTTTACAAGTACAACCCCAAGTTACAAAAACGTTTGCATAATCTGAGCACCTGAATACTAGCAACGACCCGAGTATAGAAACCACTACACCCGCCTTTACCTCATAAAATGTTATACACTTGTTCGAGTGTATCTAATGTTCAAAGTAAATGCACCACAGTTAATATTGTAGGGTGAGGTTGTCAACCTAACGGATCCGTCCATCTAAATTGTGCTTACACCGATGGTATTAAAAGTATTCAAGCTAGAGGCTTTGTGAACAAACTCAATATGCATAATATAGTACTCGTGTCAATACAAAAGCATTTGATAATGTAAGTATAACTGCGTGTATTCTCATCCCTAAAAACATGTGAAAAGCGGGACTGTAGACTCACCTTTGAATAAAGCTCGGATGACAGACAAAAACTTGTACGGTTTACAGCTGAGTAATGCAACCTAAGTATACGTATTTGGGTTGGTCAATATATGTATCTTAAATATGGGTGGTTTCATAGTATAAGTTGTCTTTTTGCTCGACTCAAAGCGTTTCAAAGTAAAAGTCAACATATAGTCAAGTAATTCATGCAAGTCAAACAAAGTCAACCGAAGTCAAACCGAAAGTCAAACTTTGTCAATGTGGTCAACTAAAGTCAACATTAGTAGGTTCATGTCAAATTTTGATAAACATGTCAAATCTAAGTCAAACAACACATTTTAGATCATACATGGTCAATTTCACAATTTCAGCTTATCGTTGTGCACAAAGTTCATGATCATATAGCATACTTAGCATATTATCTCCTAGTACAAAATTCAAGTAAACATGGAAAACTCCAGATCATAATTATACTCAAAATAAATTCCAAAAAGTCCAGCCAGGGTCTCATACGATAATTAAAAGTCAGGAATCAGAAGGGATACGTTGGTAGTTTGCCAAGTCAGTTTCTGACCGCGCACTGATTTTGTTTTGGCTATAACCGGAGCTAGGAACATGAAATTGATACAAGACCAGTGGCCATAGTTCAAGGAGAAGTCAAAATAACACATATAAAAAATCGAGCAATTTTTGTTTAGCCAATTTGTACAGTTTATTCATTCAAGTTGAATATTTAGTTTTCAGCTCAAATCAGAATTTACATGAAGTATGGCCCTATTGTGCCCAATGCATAAGGTTTCAGAGATTGACATTAACTAACCATAAGTCACATATTATGTTAAGTTTCATTTTCCAGAAGCATACATTCTAAATCAATAAACACAAACCACAGAGTATAAAACATAGAGCAATTTGCAGATTCGATTCTAGTTTAGCTAGTCACATTCGCACGCGATTACCCGAAGATCTAGATACAATTAGCCTATGATTTCTACATGAAAGGTGAAGAACTTTTTGTGTAATTTTCAAATATGAAAGTTTTAATCATAGAAGTTAACACATTTTATCATACAAAGCTGTTTTCATGCAAGTGCTGTATAAATCCACTTTTTCACTAAATCAAGCATATCCCGAGTTATACATAAGCAAATGACATGATATCCTAGTGTAACTTGAGTATTTTTAAATTATCTTTCCAGTGGTATAAGTTTCAGAAGCCAATTCGTGGTCTATCAAACCCATATTTCTGATTACTCACAAAAACACAACGTTAATTTCACATGGGCATATCTTGATCATCCGGAAACGAAATCAAGCGAATCCAAAGCCTAAAATCAATAGTTTTTCATGAGGATTCTAAATATCACATAATATCATGCAATTGAAAACTTCAAATTTCTGTACATATCAAAATCAATTTCGGTTTTAATCCTAGACAATCAACACGAACAAATTAACGATTAAATAAGCATACAAACATGATGAATCGAGCAATTGACCAACATAACTATGAAACCTTATGAAATCAGAATTTTTAGAGATTAGGGTTCATGTGATTATACCTTAGATCAACAAATTAAATACACCAACGCGTAGAGGACGATGTGAATTGCAAGTTTCGTGTTCGAGGTTTAATCAAAAAGTGAAAATTGAAGGTGATTGCATGGTGATGGTAGGCGACGATGGGAGAGGCCAGGAGGGAAGAATTCAGTCGACTGGTAGGGTTAGGGAATTATTAGGCAGTTTAATTTTTATCACAAGTTATATAAATTAAGCCCTAAACACACTACTAGTACCCAACAAGCCCAAATTAGAAATTAAAAGGGGTGGGGTGGGCATGTTCGGCCGATTGGCCCAAGTGGGGGAATCCCCGGGTTTGCGTTTTGCAATTCCATGTATTCGTGGCTCGTTTCAAGTGCCGTTTAGACATAACGAAGGCCCGGAATGCTAAACCGATCGTTAAACGCAACCAAACGTTAATTTATTAAAAATCCAATAAATTAATTATTTTTGAAAAGTTAATAATTAATAATTTAATTATTAAAATAAACCCGAGCGTTACGTTGTTCAAAAAACAGTTATCAAAACTGTATCGTTTTTATCGTATTTCTTTATCTAAAATATTTATTCTAATTAATATCAACCCATATTAATTATTGTAACCCTCCAAGGATCAAGTACGCATTTATTACTCATAAACACATAAACGTCAAGTAATCATCGTTAAATAAACTAACGAAAGGTTAACGGAAGTAACGGAAAAAGCAGGGTTGTTACATATGAACATCTTCAAAAAATTTTGAAAAATTAAAAAAAAAAAAACGTTTTTCCTAACCATAAACATCCGAACAAACTCTCATATATCCGAATCTTACATTCCAGATATCACAAATCAATTTACATCGACACTTATTCAAATCAAAGTTTCATAACTCAAATCCAAAACAACATTTCCAAATCACAAATCATCAAACACAAATTCATTTCGCTTTCTGATTTCAGATTACACATTCATTTCATATCACACAAAATCAGAAACAGAAAATTAACCTCAACTTGTTATCTGTTACTGTACAACTTTGGACTTCATATTTCTAATCAAATTTGTGATCTCATCAAAATGAAGTTATATCAACACCTTTCACCGTAATTCATCATCCTAATCATCATTCAATGCTTCGTGATATTCCAGATCGGATGAACATCAACAATTTCAAGCGATTATTTGTTGTTCGTCGCTACAGTACCATCACGATGAGGTTGAGATTCATGGATTATTACAGCCAGTTATAGATCAAATTGAACACATAATATGATGTATTATCATTCACTTAAACTATCTGGAACTTCAATTCAGCATTAGATTCATCAAAGGTTATTAATTTTCTAAGTCAACATTCATCTTCAAAAGTCAAACGTATGGATGTGGATTGAATTTGAGTTATATGTGTTGATTCGGGAGTTCAAATCAGATGTCGAGCATTTGTATGATGATTATATACAACTTTTGTGTGCAGATCCCTGACTGAAACGCATCGAATCAATATTTCAGATTTCAAGTTCAACAATGGCGGTTTGGATGTTCATCTTCGATTATGGAATCTGAATACGTTTTGATGAAAGTTGCTTTACAAAAGTGTTTAATCGTGGCATATGGAATACTCATGAACTGATTTTGTGAATTAATTCATACTATTGATGTTCATGACTATTTTGATGTTCATTCATGATGCAGATGGAAGTTACAACAAATTCAGATGCTGTCATTGTTCATATCATATTCGCACACGTGACCTTAAATCAGATTCGGATGATTTCTCAATTTGATATTCGCATGATTGGTATTCTGATTGATATTCGGATTGTTTCAGATTCGCTCAATTCCATCTAAGGTTGAAGGCAGTTAATATTCGGATGCATCAGACTCACAATTTGGGCCCAAATGTACCAATTTGATTGTTGTAGCTTACATGACAGAATGGGCCTTCAGGTTCAAATTGGGCCTTACTAGACTATTACTTGGCCTATCTGAATTCTTCAAGCCCAACAATGAATCTGAATCCTTAATGGGCTGTCCGAATCTGATGAGCCCAACAACTATCAGATTTTGATGAAATTTATCGTTTCAGTCCCTATCAGGATCTCAGACTTTTCATGACTGGTCCCATGTCGGAATTCGACAGAATTTTACACTTTTGGTCCCTATCAGGATCTCAGGTTTTGCAGAAATGGTCCTATGTTCGAATCTGGACCTTAAAAGCAAATTTTTCCAATATTTTAGCGGTCTGATTATCGGCTTTTCTCATACACGTTCTTTGATATACTTTAGGGTATTGCCGATTCCATCAACCAATTAGTACAATGAAGCTTTTTCTTCATGCAAGCATCATTGTGGGAGCGATATGAATATGGTTGATGTTCGTGTACGAGTTATTATTTGATTCGACGAGAAGCAATGAAGGATTCAAAGAAAAGCCCGCATATTATGAGGAGTTAAAGATAAAAGATTGGTTTATTGGGGTTTTGATGAACAGAGTGTTCTCCTCCTACAATCTTTGAGCTTCATGAACGGTTTCTAAGTCCAACAAGAGTTGTGAAAGAAATTTGTGCCCATATTCGTTATCAAGGGGAGTTTCCAGAATTCGACGGTGCTTCGTAATCAAAGTCAAATGATGATTAGACTATGACTTCCATATACTCAGTATGGGACTCGGGCTTCACATTATGACTTTAATAAACGTACGGTATTGGACTCGAACTTCAAAGAAAGAATTGTTTGCTCGGGGAGAGCTAGAGACTCGAAGAAAATCCTACATCCTATGGGGAGTTTTCTAGTGGCCTATAACAAAAAGTACTCTTTGGAACGACGATTAGTTCAAGAGGTGTCTCGGTAATGAAACTGATGGTATGGATACCACACAGGATTATTGGGACTACCTGCGAGAGCCAATAATCGAACTTTGAGGGGTGAGCTTCTAAAGTTTCAAAACGACTTCTCAATGCAAGCAAATTCTAAAGACATATTAAAACTAAGTCAAGGGGAAGATTGTTGTCTAGCAATCGATGGTGACATTTTAGTTTGTGATGTAATCTTCAATGCGCATTCCGCTGTGCAAACTCAAAGACCATTGAAAGGACAAAGAAATTACGATGAAGTTTAATGCTCAAACAAAGTCGAAAGAAGATTGTTAGCGCGACAATTATAGGATGCAAAGGAAGAGGTTAGAGCGTAATGATTGACCGAGATGATGCTAGAGATAAGATTTCATTATTGATTCAAGATTTGAAGATTCAAGATCTTCATCGACGGTCATACATCAATTTTGGGGGGGGGGGAGTTAGTTAGCAATATTTGATGGAAACCTGTCCATCGTAATTTTTTCCTTGTAATGTTACATGTTTTCCTAGGGAGTTAGTTTTTAGAAACCTGTCTCACTCCTGGGGGAGATTTTTAGAACCTTGGAAAGGAGTAAACCGAGTTTCCCTAGCCTTATGGAGGATCCTTTAGATGAGGGCTATATAAATGATTCAAGGCTCCCTAGATTAACTAATGATAGCCACCGTTATGTAATGTATTTAAGAGTTGTGAAAGAAACTTGTGCCCATATTCGTTATCAAGGGGAGTTTCTAGAATTCAAAGGTGCTTCGTAATCAAACCCACGTACGGTTCGGAGCCGAGCCCCACCCCAGCAAAGTCAAATGATGATTCGATTATGACTTCCATACACTCAGTATGGGATTCGGACTTAACATTAAGACTTCTATACATGTACGGTATAGAACTCGAACTTCAAAGAAATAATTGTTTGTTAGGAGGTAGCTAGAGACTCGAAGAAGAACGTACATCATAGGGGGAGTTTTCTCGTGTCCTATAACGAAAGTACTCATTGGAACGACGATTAGTTTAAGAGGCATCTCGGTAATGAAACTGACGGTATGGATACCACACAGGATTATTGGGACTACCTACGGGAGATAATGATCGAACCTTTGATGTGAGCCCATGTACTTTGAGGGGGAGCTTCTAAAGTTTCAAAACGACTTCTCAATGCAATAAAATTCTAAGTCAAGGGGAAGATTGTTGTCTAGCAATCGATGGTGACATATATAATTTGTAATGCGATCTTCAATGCTCATTCCGCTGTGAAAACTCAAAGACCGTTGAAAGAACAAAGATATCAAGATGTAGATCAAGATTCTAACAAAGTCGAAAGAAGATTGTTAGTGCGACAATTCGAGGATGCAAAGGAAGAGGTTGGAGCGTAATGATTGACCAAGATTGATGTTAGAGATAAGATTTCATTATTGATTCAAGATTTGAAGATTCAAGATCTTCATTAACGGTCGTACATCATTCAAGGGGGAGTTAGTTAGCAATAGTTAATTATTTCCTTTTAATGTTGTATGTTTTCATAGGGAGTTATTTTTTGGAAATTCGTCTCACTCCTTGGGGGAGATTGTTAAAACCCTGGAAAGGAGTAAAACGAGTTTCTCTAGCCTTATGGAGCATCCTTTAGAAAAGGGCTATATAAAGGATCCAAGGCTCCCTAGATTAGCTAATGATAGTGATATGACCGAAACGGAAGGTTTTATTCGTGCGGTGTCATTAGGTCAAAAGATGTCAGAATCAGCTGATTAGAGTAGCGAACAGTGGTTTATTATTTATATTTTGCGGGGCCTAAATTTACTTTTGACTTTCTAATAGTAGAATGTGTAAGTTAACCTAGGGTCATACTTTTGAATGGTTTAACGAATCGAAGATCAAGTGGATAATTGTCTTTGTTTAAATTACCTGGGTAAAGGATAGTAGTTTGTTTTAAGCTAATAGTCCTAAATACGGTGGAAGGATATCCGGAGTATGCAGATCAGGGAAATGTTGACCAAGATATTAGTTTGGGCTAGGGAAAGGTAATTATGTTTATGTTAAAGCTATGTTTGGAATGGTGTAGATCTAGTTGGATGAGCTAATTACACAGACCTACTTATCTCTAGACTCTAAGAGTTCTCGTTGAGTAGTAAAAAGTATGTCACTTGGTTGTATAATTGAAAGGTAACTATACCTCGGAGGTTATCCTCAGTAAAGTACTAGGCTTATTATTGAGTTGAGATCTAATCCTAACCCTCGTTATCAGTTTAGTTAACTGAATAACAACATGCCGTGTTGATTGAACACTGATCACAAACGGATGGAGACCGTCGGGTTAAGTTGACAAAACCTTAAATGAAAACTAACAATCATTTCATCATACTAATGAGATCATACTAATTCAAACATTATACAGTGTTACAGTTGATATACTGAAAGTAAAGCAGATAGAAACCTAACAGGTACCTGAACAGTTGATATGACTTAATCCTAAGGCAACAATCAAACAAGAACAAGCAATAGGTTTGGATCATACAGTCAAGGCACTAGCTAGATCTTAACAGCTCCTAAGAGGTCTCTTTGGAATAGTCAATAGGCATATTAGGTCATTCATGTCTCAATTCCTAAGTTCCATGTCCTGAAAGCGCATTAGATGTCTCTCGGGAACTCCGGCCATACCGAGTTCATAGAATCTTCAGGTACAGTATAACCAGGCGTCTTAATCCTATGAAGTAGCTAAGTTCATATAGGTGGACAACTCCTGATCACAACCTAGGTTGGTCAATCCTTAAGATGCTAGCATACAAATCTATCAGACTCACAAGTTCAGTACAACAATGGTAACCGTACTAATTTAACATAACTACGCTAACCCAAACTTCTATCATGGCAACATACAGATTAATTAAGCTAACATGGTAATATCGGAACACATTATTAAACATAAATGGTAACAATACATGTTTAATACAAAAGACAAGTGTTTCGGATAAAAACCTGAAAAGGCTGAAGAAATCTGCCAGAGATTGCAGGGACTCGCCGAGATATCCTCTGGAAAATAAAAGCTAAGCTAGCTACTACTAAAAACTAACTAAAAAAGCTTGGAAATATAAAGTGAAAATACAAATTGAGTGTGTCTAAAAATGAATGGAAGAGGCCCTTTAAATAGATTTAATTTTTGCCTGCAAACGGCTGGCAGGCCGTTTGGTAAGTCTTTTGCAGGGGCCATCTGGATTGGTGGCCCGTTTTTTATGCCCATTTGCATGGCCCGTGTGGCTGGCGATTTCCCATTGTGGCAGGCTGTTTGGCAAGCCATTTGGCAAGCCCTGGTCAGCTTGTTTTCTGGATCATAACTTGATTTTCTTGGTCATAACTTGTCTTTCACCATTTTTGCTCTAGATTCTTCGTTTTAGCTCCGCTGATTTTTTCGCATCGCCTTTGTAATTACTTAATCTACAAAATCAACCGACAAAGCGATAATTTTGGCGATAAAGTTTGGAACTTTATGGATTTAGGGCTTAATATCGAGGGTAAAAACGTGACTTTTTGGCCGATATCAGATAGTCACCGTTATGTAATGTATTCAAGAGAGCCGTGGAAAACAATCTTGGCTTGTTGACCATTTCTCTTTATATTCATGTCGTTTATCGTCCACATTCATCGTATTCATGCATCTAGGGTCCTATCACTATTTCTATGGTACATCAGATTTAGACATACTTACTTTAAAACATAAGCTCCCTGATTTAAAGTCTGAACTCGTGAAGCAAGCCATACTCTTTGACGATGAAAAACTTGTGTTGATTGCTCAATCAAAAGATTTTGAAACAAAATGTCTGAAATAAGAATTCGATCAAGTTATTTTACAATCTAAGATACAAAACTTGAAAGTGTTTTAAATTCACAAAAAGGATCTTTTGAGCATGAAAAACAAAGTTTGATCAAGAAACTCAAAGCTCTTGATTTGAAAAATAACACATCACACCGTTTACAACCTAAAATGGTGTCTATTGGTGTTCAAACTTTATTTGGTGATATGCCTCGACTCGTACCAAAGATCGTTAAAGCTGAACAAGCTTCCATTGACACTCCAAAACCCAAAGTGTCAGTTGGTACCCACGTTTCAATTCCCAAGACTAACTTGTCCAATACTTCAATGTTTGCACCTAAGACCATAGAAAAGAAAGATAATTTCTAGAAGAATAATTCAAGACCTAGGTTGCATCAATCCTCGATGTACTCGAAGCTGATTTCGAGAAAAAAACATCAAAGACTTTAGAAACCCCTAAATCAAAAGATCGGGATCCTCCAAGGTCTACAAAGGCACCGAGGAAATCAACCTGGAAACCCAAAACATCGAAGACTTCTACTCAATCTCCATTGAAGTCTTCAACTCAAATTAAGAAATCTGTTTTATCAAACTAGAAAGTTTACTCTAATTACGAGACCAAGACGAAATGTCCATTTCTGGAAACTACTTACGGGAAGAATGGGAGATCACGGCATACTGAGATCAATATGGTTGGTTTTCCCACAATCCCAAGATACCTTTTATGAAATCCTGTGCTAAACACGACCATGTTTTTAAACCTATAGAATATGTTTTCTAAACATGTGTCAAACAAGAATTGGAAAATCAAAACAACTGACTCAAAACCAATCAAGTACTCTTTCAAGGAGTTACTTAAGTTTAAGCCACGATCCCTGATTTTAGCTAAAACTTCATCTCCATTGATTCCACAAAACTATTTTTAAATGATACATCGTGTATCAAACCAAGGTGGAATTCGGTGAGTATAAGTCTAATTGATAACCTATAAATGATATTATAAATCAATTTTAAAGTGATTGAGTATGGCTTATGTAAAATCTGTACAAGACCCCTTCTTAAAATGTTTCTTATAAAGGAAAAGTTTGTGAATATTTTGGTTTTTTTTCGTTAATAAATAATCCAAAAATATGTTTTATTATTCTTAAATGTTAAAAGCCAAAAATGTTTTGCTTTATTTTACTATGGCTTTTGTACAAATAAAAGTACAAAACCCGTACTTTAGAGTTTTTCTCGCAGGTGTGAGGATTATATCATCATTCAAGCGAGGTTTTATAAAACTT
Source organism: Rutidosis leptorrhynchoides (assembly GCF_046630445.1). Lineage (NCBI taxonomy): Eukaryota > Viridiplantae > Streptophyta > Magnoliopsida > Asterales > Asteraceae > Rutidosis > Rutidosis leptorrhynchoides. The sequence goes on from NC_092333.1 coordinate 398,265,397, forward strand.
ATTACAGGGGAGAATAAAAATGTCAAATTCTACCCTCATAGAGATGAAAATGTTAGGTAGAGTAGGATATATTAGCGTATCCTTGATAAGAATTGAAAAAGGTGTAAAGTCACCTTAAAAGGAAGTAAAGTCTTCCCTTAAGACACAATTATCTAGCTTAAGTCGGAAGTTTTAGTCCAGAATGGCTGAAGGGATTTCAAAAAATCTTGAAAAGGAACCCTACATATCGGCTAGAAATCATCTTGATAAACCTCATCAAAACGATGTGGTAGAGCCTCAACGTCAAATAGGGCCTGGAGGTCAGACTTACCTTGATGAAGAATATCTGTCTCATCCAACAGAGAGGCAATATGACACTACTACGGTAGATTTATCATAACTCCAGAAGGATGATATCCTTATAGATCAGTCAACATATAAGCCTGAAAACACACACTCCTTGGAGAGTGAAAAAACTGAAAGAGATGTGTCACCTTGTGACATATCAATGACTTTGGGACTCGGTGTAACATCTTCTTACATTACATCAATTTCTACCAACACCATTGCAGTATTAGGAACTCTTGGAAAGCTTGGCTTGATCAAGAACAGGAAACCCGTACTGGTCATTAAAGTCTCAGTTAGAAGCCAAATTGTAAGCTCGTATCCAGCCTGCACGTTATACTGTGCACCACACATGAAATTGGCGCGCCGCGCAGTTGTGCAGACGGGCCTGGGGACTGGTATGTAAATATTTTAAATTCGGGACTTTTGTGCAATTTTGCATGTGGACATTTTGGGACCAGAAAAACATATTCGAGTTACACACTTCTTCATTTCTATCTCAAAATAAAAAACTCCTTAGAGTGAGAAAGTAATTTCTAGTGAGAGAAATCTTCGATTTGTAAAGAAAGTGACCATCTAAGCTCAAATCGAGACCCACACTTGGTGTAGCTGCTATTTAGCTCCATTCCACACTTGAGGTAAAAACCTAACTCAAATTTTATAGTTTGATTTCGGTTTAGTTAAGGGTTTGTGTAACATCCTGTTACCGGGCCTAGCTGAAATGACTCTTTTGACCTTGGGTGTGTTTGTATGTTAATATAATAATTATATGTTTATAATTATTTAGTTATTTAGTTGAGACCAGTTTGTGACAAGGGTCATAGAACAGGTTCATTTGTTTAATTTGGACTCCGTTAGGGTAGTCAAATCAAGTACAAAAGATATCAGATAACTGATAAATACCCGTGTGTGATGGGGTATTGTATTTAACCTAATTATAAAAGCCAGAAGTCAGCTTCTCCTCTCATTTTCTTGAAGCTTCCAAATATTACTCTGTACCTAACATTCACTCTCTTAAAACCTTAATCTCTTGAATCTCGATTTTGAATCTAAATTGTATTGTGTAATCAGTTGCTACTGATTTAGTGGTCATAACAAGATAAGAATCATTCATTTTCGTGTTGTAATCTGAGTTTAAATTGAGTTTTTTGTTAGGTTTTGTTAAAAGTGCATTTTTGGTCAAAATCAAGTGATTTGGGTGTTGTTTTGATGAAATTGGTTGGGGTTGATGTTTCTATAAGTGCTATAAGTGTTTCCTAAACAGATTTTGGTGTCAAAACGTTTAGAAATCAAGATTTGGGTGATTTTGGCTCGAAACCCTTCAGTTTCTGCTGCTGCTGCTCAATGAATACAACTGTACGGTTGCAGATTGCAACTACACGGGTACACGGTGCAACCGTACGGATACATGTGCAACCGTACGGATGCAGTGGTGTTGGTGCAACCGGGCAGTGAGTATGCAACCGCACGGATGCATGTGCAACCGTACGGATGGACTTGCAACCGTACGGATGCATGTGCATCCGTACGGATGTAGATCAGTGATGCAGTATTGTGTAATTTAGTTGTTTTCTAGCTGTTATGCTGTCCGCGTGACTTATGATGATCAGGATGTAAATTCTGAAAGTGCATAAGTGTTAGGTGGACTTTTAGCGGCGCTTTTTGTGACTGATTTACTGTACTGTGCTGTTTTATGTTAACCGACAGAAACTAACTTGATTTGCCTTATGTTCAGGTGATAAGGATAATGAAGAAGCTCAGTGATAGATTATCTGAGCTAGTTGCTGGTATTCGGTGAGTGGGATTATCTCTTGGTATAGTATAGAGTAGCAAGTTGCGCTACTATGTTTATATTGTTGATAATTGCCATGATTAGTAGTTATGTTGTACAGTTGATCGCATTTAAGGTTTCCATGCATTCAGTAGTATTAGATGCCTGTAGTAGTAGTAGTTGACTACTTGTATGTGCAAAAGTTGTTGTAGTTGGAACCTTGATCTGTTAGGTTCAGCACAGAGAGGACAACCTAGTTGTGGTTGGGTCTAGTTGGCTAATGTTTGTTGAGTATAGTGCAGAACGACGCATCGCCTGCGTGTGGATGACTATACTGGGGATTCAGTAGTAAAGACTATCGGTAGACGCTAGACTGATCAGCTAGTGGTCGTGTGCCCGTACAAGCCGCCGATCCTCTAGTTAGAGCAAAGTTGTTATTTGCTAGTTGTTGTGTGTTGTATGTGGTTGCATATAGTGGTTGCTGTAGGAGTACAAGTTGGTACTGTATGCTAGACCTTTTGATAGTTCCATTCACTTAGCCTTGTGCTAACCCCTCACCTCTTCCCTTGCAGGTTTTGGATCTTAGTGCTGGTAGGGACGGGAGTCGGGTTGACGATATGTTTGACAAGACGAACTCTGATGTCTTAACTTTTGTAATTATGTAACTAGTTGTACAATGTAACACCTGTTGTTTGAAATTAAGTAATTAACTAGATGATTTGTGATAATCATGTTTGTAATTAACTAAGGGTAATTATGTGAATTCAGTCTTCCGCTGTGATTTAAAAAAAAAAAAACAAGGTGTTACAAATGTGGTGTCAGAGCATAGGTTTGGTCGCATGTACATTGTGTTGAATGTCATGTTCCCAAACCTTATGTTGTGTCAAACATATCAGAGGGGACGGGTTAAGTAAATATAGGGTTGTTGTGTGTTAGTCGATAGGTACTTACATGTTTTCCACTAAGAGTTTGTGTGAGTTGTTGTGGCAGTGCAGATATGGCTGATAATACAGGAAACGCAACTGGTCCGTCAGCCCCCGGAACATTCAGAGCCCTAGATGATGACGGGTATTTGTCTGAAGAGGATCCGCATGAGCACATTCTAGATTTAGAAAGTAAGTTAAAGGAAGCACGTGAGCGAATAAGAAAATTAGAACAACGTCAGGTAATAGTGAATCCAAGTGGTAGTGTTCCGAATCTGATGTTTAGTGGGTATCCGGTGCAGTCGAATATGTATCAGCAAACTGGGGGTGCCTTCCAACAACAGCAATGATTACCACCTCAGTATCAATTTCCTCAACAATATCAGATGCCGATGTTTCAATAACCGAAGAAATGTACTTTCTAACAGTTTCTGAATTGTAATCCGCCAGAGTACTCCGGAAGTTCTAACCCAATGGTAATCCTTAACTGGTTAAGAGATATAGAAAAGGTTTTTGAGGCATGTCAGTGCGAACCATAATTACAGGTTATTTATGCTAGTCGTATGCTGAAAAATAGGGCAATGGTTTGGTGGGATACTGTTATTTCTAGTATACTAAAAGAGCAAGTGAGCATGATTAATTGGGAACAATTTTATAGTAAAGTTTGTGAGCAGTATTGTTCGTCTTATGACCTTAATCGAATTAAGACAGAATTTTTGGCATTGAAAATGACACCTCAGATGACGATAGATGAGGTGATTGAGCAGTATATGGATAAATTAAAGTTCGTGCAATAGTGGATTCCAGATGAACAGTCCAAAATTCAACATTTTGTTAATATAATTTTACCAGAGTATAGAACAATGGTTAGGATGGCGACGACGTTATTGCAAGCATTCGTTATGGCTAAGATGGTAGAAGATGATGTCAGAGCAGCAAGAAACAGAATGGAAGATTATGTGATGCCACAACAAGATCAGGTGATGAGTCAGTCGGACTCTAGGTCAAAGAAGTCTGTTAAGTTGAAACAGAAAAGTGAGTCAGAACAGAGTGGGTCAACATCAAGTCAGAATTCTTGGTGTTATAGTTGCAGATCATCTCATAGTGGTCCTTGTTCAGATTCAACCAAAAGATGTTTAAGATGTGGTATTGTGGGACACGAGATTCGGATGTGTTCGTTCTAAGAGGATGTATGTTGGAGATGTCATCAAGTGGGGCATAGGTCAGCTCAGTGTCCGTATGTAAGAGGATCAGGTTCTGGGGCGAGGCCAGGAGCGCAGTCGGGATCGGTAGGTGGATCGTCTGGTTCTCCAGTAGGGCAGAAAAGAAAGAATCCACCTATGACAACATCAAGAGCTTATCAGATGGTTGCTGATATAGATGATGATTATGATGCGAATACAGGTATGCTTTAAAATCCTCGTACTGTTTAGTTGTATATATATATGTATATGGTTGTGTATATATTTTGTGTGTTTTAGATTGGTAAATCTTGTTCGTAGTGTAAGATTTATTTTGTTGGGTTATGTTGTTGTATGTTTTGGTTGCGACCCTAGTGTGCTTTGTGGGGGTAAGGGTGACCCTTAGGTTGACTTTTTGGGATTGAAAACTATGACTTAGATAGAGATGTATTGTGGTGGGCTCTTAGATGGCCGGATATTATTAGCTAATGATATTGTTGTTACTGATGTGATGGAATGAGAGTTGTGTTGATTGGACAATTCTTTTGCTTAACCAGATGTATGATACTGCTAGTTGAGCGTATTTTTGACATTGAGGAACATATGTTGCGATTTCCTATGCTTGTTGAATGTGTAGTAATGTTGCTAGATTATATTTAAACATTTGATGGACAATGTTTAAATAACTATGATTGGACAGATGTTGTAACTGATTAATTATAAAGTAGTTTAGTTATTACCGAAGCATTTGAGGAGACTCTTGAACTTAAGTTAGTGGATGAAACAAGTAGTATTTTTCCGTTTCGAGCGACTCAGAATGAAGGTGTGATTCAGGATAATATACTTGTGTCTAGACAACAGAAGTGTATTATGGTGAGTCATACAGAATTTCTGGGAAGCTGAAGGAAAAATATAGGTGGCATGTGCTATTCGTGGACTGTGAGTTGAACATTAGGACTTTTATATGATTAGAAATAAGACGAGTTATATGGGATATTATCTTGACTTACGGACAATTTTATGGACATAAACTCATGACTTAAACTGATAACTAATTCTATAGCCTGGGCTTGGAATAATTGTGAAATGTTGACTATGTTAAGAGTTGAATTTGATGACAGATTGTGAAATTTTCGATAAAAATGACTTAGAAACGTGAAATTTGACTTGAATAATTGGATTGACAGTGGAGATTTGTGGATTCAAGTTTTTGACCAGTGGACATGGTGGTAAATTGTATTGTATCAGACGTGAGTAAAAGTTTGAAATTCCATATGCGTGCACTTGTTTGAAGAAAGACGGTGGGTATTGGAAGGAAGATTTTTTATTTTGGGTTGATTATTGTGAAAGACTTAGTTGAGTTTACGGTTTTTTGACCGTAGTTAACCCGATTCCGAGGACGGAATCTCTTTAAGAGGGGTTGATTTGTAACATCCTGTTACCGGGCCTAGCTGAAATGACCCTTTTGACCTTGGGTATGTTTGTATGTTAATATAATAATTATATGTTTATAATTGTTTAGTTGAGACCAGTTTGTGACAAGGGTCATAGAACAGGTTCGTTTATTTAATTTGGACTCCGTTAGGGTAGTCAAATTAAGTACAAAAGATATCAGATAACTGGTAAATACCCATGTGTGATGGGGTATTGTATTTAACCTAATTATAAAAGCCAGAAGTCAGCTTCTTCTCTCATTTTCTTGAAGCTTTCAAATATTACTCCATACCTAACATTCACTCTCTTGAAACCCTAATCTCTTGAATCTTGATTTTGAATCTAAATTGTGTTGTGTAATCAGTTGCTACTGATTTAGTGGTCATAACAAGGTAAGAATCATTCATTTTCGTGTTGTAATCTGAGTTTAAATGGAGTTTTTGGTTAGGTTTTGTTAAAAGTGTATTTTTGGTCAAAATCAAGTGATTTGGGTGTTGTTCTGATGAAATTGGTTGGGGTTGATGTTTCTATAAGTGCTATAAGTGTTTCCTAAACGGATTTTGGTGTCAAAATGTTTAGAAATCGAGATTTGGGTGATTTTGGCTCGAAACCCGTCAGTTTCTGCTGCTGCTGCTCGCTGAATACAACCGTACGGTTGCAATCGGTGCAACCGTATGGATGCATGTGCAACTGTACGGATGCAGTGGTGTTGGTTCAACCGGGCAGTGAGTATGCAACCGCACGGATGCATGTGCAACCGTACGGATGGACTTGCAACCGTACGGATGCATGTGCAACCGTACGGATGTAGATCAGTGATGCAGTATTGTGTAATTTAGTTGTTTTCTAGCCGTTATGCTGTCTGCGTGATTTATGATGATCAGGATGTAAATTCTGAAAGTGCATAAGTGTTAGGTGGACTTTTAGCGGCGCTTTTTGTGACTGATTTACTGTACTGTGCTGTTTTGTGTTAACCGACAGAAACTAACTTGATTTTTCTTATGTTCAGGTGATAAGGATAATGAAGAAGCTCAGTGATAGATTATCTAAGCTAGTTGCTGGTATTCGGTGAGTGGGATTATCTCTTGGTATAGTATAGAGTAGCAAGTTGCGCTACTATGTTTATATTGTTGATAATTGCCATGATTAGTAGTTATGTTGTACAGTTGATCGCATTTAAGGTTGCCATACTTTCAGTAGTATTAGTTGCATGTAGTAGTAGTAGTAGTTGACTACTTGTATGTGCAAAAGTTGTTGTAGTTGGAACCTTGATCTGTTACGTTCAGCACAGAGAGGTCAACCTAGTTGTGGTTGGGTCTAGTTGGCTAATGTTTGTTGAGTATAGTGCAGAACGACGCATCGCCTGCGTGTGGATGACTATACTGGGGATTCAGTAGTAAAGACTATCGGTAGATGCTAGACTGATCAGCTAGTGGTCGTGTGCCCGTACAAGCCGCCGATCCTCTAGTTAGAGCAAAGTTGCTATTTGCTAGTTATTGTGTGTTGTATGTGGTTGCATATAATTGTTGCTGTGGGAGTACAAGTTGGTACTGTATGCTAGACCTTTTGATAGTTTCATTCACTTAGCCTTGTGCTAACCCCTCACCTCCTCCCTTGCAGGTTTTGGATCTTAGTGCTGGTAGGGATGGGAGTCGGGTTGACGATATATTTGACAAGACGAACTCTGATGTCTTAACTTTTGTAATTATGTGACTAGTCGTACAATGTAACACCCGTGGTTTGTAATTAAGTAATTAACTAGATGATTTGTGATAATCATGTTTGTAATTACCTAAGGGTAATTATGTGAATTCAGTCTTCCGCTGTTATTTAAAAAAAAAAAAAACAGGGTGTTACAGTTTGTGTAAGTGTTGGGTTAAAAACCCCATCACTTATGGAAATTTAGGGGTTTTAGGTGGGTTGATCGTTTATGTAAACCCTAATGTGGTGGTCTAGGGTTTAATGACAATTAGTTAGCTTGAGTCTTGAAATTATTGGCTTAGTCACTAGAACCATTGTATTATGTTGTGTTAAAATTGTTGCTAACTTGATTTGGGTGTTAACTTGGTATGAGTCAAAAATTTTGAAATGTTTCTTGTTTAGAATGATTAAGTACTAGGGTACTTAATATTGTGTTTTTTGTGAAGTGGTTACATAATCACTAGCTAATGGTGGTTATGGGTGTTCGAGTTTATGTTGACTAGGTCAAGGGAAGTCAAGTGCAATTTGGATTGAAATTGCACTTGTGGGAATTGGCTAAAGTAGTGTGAATGTAGGTTGATTTGTTTATAAATGTAATAGGTGAATACATTGACGATTGTAGAAGTTCGAACATTTGCATCCATCAACACGATTAAGGTGAGTATGAATGTATTATATACATCGATGTATATAGGACGGGTGTAGGCATGGTTATGTGAATTAGTCGTTTGTTCGGATTCACATAATGTGTGTGTGGGTGTGGTAACGTGAATCAGTCATTCGTTCGGATTCATGTAACGCTGTTCGTCAAGACCACACGATATTATGATGAATCAGTTGTTCCTTCGGTTTCACGATAATAGCCGTTCGTCGACAAGGATTGGATGGTGGGTGTGACCGAATGTCAGAACGCTTTGCATTCGTGCGTTAGATGACAACCTTAGGGTATTAGTGACTATCACGTTCGTTCGGATACACTCAGGCTCGTGCGTTTGGCCAGCCCCGTTGATAATGGTTAGCCATATAGGTAGTGTTTTTTATTGCATTGTATTGTTGTAGATTAGGCTTGTGGAATTTCTAAGGTAATACTTGCTTCTTTTATTACTTGTAGATTCTTGAATATATGAAGTATAGGTATGTGGTAATTCACTACGCGTTGCTTACCCTCCATTGTTGTTTACTTTTTTTAGATTCTGGCGCGGATAAAGTCAAAGGTAAGCTTAAGGATTAGTGGACACCATTTGTTGCTTGTATAAGATTGCTTTTGGAATTCAATTTAGGTTTAGGTAGTGTAATCCCAAACACCATGCCCGATCTTCATTTTGTGTTAAACTCTTTTGAGTCAAATATGCTACTTTGTATGTGTAACCAGTCATGATGACCTTAGTGTTTGATTGGTACATTTGGATGTCTAAACTTGTTATATTTAGGTTTTTATTATGTACAAAAATTTCAAACTGTTGAAACAATGTGTTCGTGATTATTTTAGTCAAAACGTGTTGGTGAAAAAAATGGGTTCAGGGTCTGACTCAGAAACTAGTTATACGGCGCGCCGCACAAGTATTCTGTGTGGTGCGCAAATGGTCTAGAACTGGTGATCAGTTTTGGTTTATACTTCGGTTTTGAAAACACGTTATATGGCTCGCCGCGCAGATCCACTGTAAAAAAAACTTGTGTCATTTTTAAAAGAAAACGGGTGTGAGTCATTTCAAGTGGTATTAGAGCATGGTCTAAGGGATCTATGTGACTTTGAGATAGGTGCCTAGACTTAGACTAGATGTGAATGAATTGTATGTGGGACTTGTAGGAATACGGGTTGGACCGGGAATTGTTAGTGCCTTAGCTAAGGGGTATACTAACTAGGAATTGTGTAATGTGTATTGTGTGTGTGTTATTGCGTGAGATTTTTGTTGCGCAAATGAGTTTGATACGGTATGAAAGTGTAATAGTGATTGGCCACCACTACTACGGTTGTGCAGTGTGTCGCATAAGTGAAATGAAACAACTATTGAATGAGACAGGGTCCCGGGGTGCGTAATATTATTATTTGATTATAGTGACTAAACGACTTCAATATTCAGAATATCAGGAGAACAAGGAGATACAAGTGACGATACTACTGCTAAGTTGAAATCAAAAATTGAGAGTTATGCTACGGCATTCACTCTTAGAGTGAAAGCAGCGTTTTAAGAAGCAATAGATGAGAAGATTGTCGAGGTTGTGCGGGACCAAATATCCATTGCCATCTAAGCCGAATTTGATAAGAGGTTTCCTAAACCTTAAGGCGAAGAAGGAGAGGGACCCGAAGTAGGTAATGGCGAGGGTCATGCTGGTCCTAATGCTCAAGCTAATGCTCAAGTGACGAAGTTCAATTACAAGAACTTAATGATTACTAAACCCCCGTCCTATGATGGGGAACTTAATCCACTCAAGAGCGCGTGGTGGATATCATAAATAGAAGGGTCCTTTCGAACGAGTGAGTGCCCACTCGATAAAAGGACAACGTTTGGTACGAGCATGTTAAAAGGGGCTGCTAAAACATGGTGGGACAGTAGGATTGTGTTGAACGGGGAAGAACAAGTTGAGATACCTTAGGATAAGACTTTATTTTTCAAAGAATTCCGAACTCAAGCCGATCTTACGAGGTTGAGAAATGAGTTGCATAATATGAGACAAGGGCTTGGATCTAAACACTCTCAAGACTTTTTTCTTAGCAAAGGCTCAATTTTGGCCCGAGTATGTCGGGAACGATCGGTTGTTAATGGAGAATTTCTACGATGCTTTGAATGATGATCTATGGGAGAAAATTAGCCTTGGTCATGTGAATTCCTTTGCTAGATTGTTCGAAGTGGTAAAGGGATTCGAAACTCATTCACCAAAGAAAGTGGACCAAGCTACTAGTAAGAGAAAGTTTGAAGCTACAAGTTCTCCTAGTAAGAAAACCAAAAGTGCATTGGAAAGTGTGGGGAGTGTTAAGAAGGGAGGTTCGGACATGAATTCTCTGAGATGCTATAATTGTGGGCAACGGGGTCATATATCCCGTAATTGTACGAATCCACCTTTGTACAAGTGCAACAAGGAAGGGACTCGAAAGGCAAATTGCTCTGAGTTAATAGTGGAAAGAAGAGGAAAGACCAAGAGAAAAGGTTATAAAGGGCGGTGGGTGTCGCGAGAGGTCGAAACTACTTGATGACTAGTGAGGAAGCGAAGAAGTCCTCCAAGGTTGTTTCAGGTACTTTTCCGGTTAATTCTCAACCTGCAAAAATGTTTTTTTTTATTCTAGTGCAAGTAAGCCATTTGTTTCTTTTAAATTTGCGGATAAATTGAAAAGGCCATTATATAAGTTAGAGTCTCCGTTAGAAGACGAAATAAAAGATGGAAAATTTATTCTAATGACTAACGTGTATAAAGATTGTGATATTGAGTTTGGAAACGAAATTTTTAAGATTGATTGAATACCCATCACTTTGGGTGAGTTCAATATTGTCATTGGCATGGATTGGCTAGATCGTTATAAAGCCGATATTGCATGTCATGATAAGTTCGTGAGGGTTAAGACTCCAAGTGGGGGAGTCATGATTATTAATGGTGAAAAGCAAAGACGACTAATTCCTATTTGTATGTATGCGCGGGCGCAACGTCTCCTTAATAATGGAGGTGTGGCCTTCCTAGCACATGTTGTTGATACCCGAAAGGAAACCCCATACATTAAAGATATTACGGTGGTGTGAGATTTTGAAGACGTGTTTCCTAATGAATTGTCGGGTGTTCCGCCGGTGAGACAAGTTGAGTTCCACATTGAATTTATTCTGGGGCTACCTCCATTGCTAAGATACCTAAGCACCTACCGAAATGCGGGAGTTGTTGAATCAAACCCTAGAGTTGTTATAAAAGAGTACCATCCGACCGAGCAGCTCACCTAGGGGTGCTCCGGTCTTATTCATGAAGAAGAAAGACAGTAGTATGCGCATGTGTATTGATTACCATGAGTTAAATAATGTGGCCTAGGATTGACAATTTATTTGGTCAACTTCAATGAGTGAGTTATTTTTCTTAGATGAATATATGAATCTGATTCATATATTTTGGGTGTTTAAAAAGAAAGGTTATTTTTGTTCATCGATTTACACAACATCACAAATCGAACAGCTAATGATGAGGGAGTAATCGATTAAAAGGATCAGTCGATTATTGAGAGATGTGTGCGTGAGATTGGAATGTTACCCAAATTCATAGCAGAAGTTGTCGATGCAGTTATCCCTAATTCAGGGCTTAAGGGTGGACACGTGTTATAATTTTGGCATGGCATTTGATGCAGCAAAGGGTAGAAGACACGTGTACTTTAATACCTTGCTTTATGTAAGATTATAGATTATAGATAGAAAGACGTGAAAACCGATTTTAAAAAGGTGAGTTCTAACTTCTTTCTCACATAAATTTTTTTATATTTAGTTACTCCCTCGTTCTATATTAATAGTGCACAAATTAAAAATACACAGTTTAAAAAATTTCATCATTACACTGGAGTTTTTCTTTACTTTATAGTTTTGCTCCTTACTTTCTACTTTTTTTTGTTTTATATGTAAAAGTTAATGGCATAAAAGAAATTACCTTATTATTCTTATCTATTTGTGAAAGTGGATTATTAATTTGGAACAACCCAAAAAGAAATACTGAACTATCAAGATAGAACGGAGGGAGTATATTAATTTTACCTTTTGATTTGTTAAACTCTCGCTAAGAGAAACAAATCAATAACAGTTGAGCTACAACTCAATGTTAGTATGTAGTATAAATTATGATTATTAGTCTAGTCATGGGTAAAAATTTCGAACCGTTAATTAATCAAAAATTTGGTCATTGTAAATAATAATAAGTGTCGAGAATAAACCAATACAAAATATTTAAAGTTAATTTTGTGTTTAAAGTTAATATCTATGGGCCTCATAATGATAGAGAGAAAAAGGATTTATGGTGCGAATTAGATAAATTAGTGAAAATTTTTGATGTTCCTATTGTTCTTTGTGGTGATTTTAATGAAGTAAGATTACAATCGGATCATCTTAATTGTAAGTTCAATAAATCTATGGCGTCTCGTTTCAATGAGTTTATTGAAAGTAATTGTTTAATTGATATTCCTATAAACGGGAAAAGGTTCACCCGTATAAGCGATGACGGAGTTAAATTTAGTAAGATTGATCGTTTCCTTGTAAACGAAAAATTCTACTCTCTTTGGGAAGATCTCTTGGTTATTGCGTTAGATAGAAGAGAATCCGATCATTGTCCACTTGTTTTGAGGGATAAATTGTTAGATTTTGGTCCTAAACCTTTTAAAATTTTTGATGAGTGGTTTAATAAGGCGGGTGTTGATCAAGTTATTATTGAGGCTTGGAATAAATGTATTATGTAGTGACCCGAATTTTTCCATGTTTATATATATTAATTGAGATTGATATTTACATGATTAAATGTTTCCAACATGTTAAGCAATCAAACTTGTTAAGACTTGATTAATTGAAATATGTTTCATATAGACAATTGACCACCCATTTTGACCGGTGATTCACGAACGTTAAAACTTGTAAAAACTATATGATGACATATATATGGATATATATATATATAGTTAACATGATATTATAATAAGTAAACATATCATTAAGTATATTAACAATGAACTACATATGTAAAAACAAGACTACTAACTTAATGATTTTTAAAAGAGACATATATGTAACGATTATCGTTGTAAAGACATTTAATGTATATATATCATATTAAGAGATATTCATACATGATAATATCATGATAATATAATAATTTAAAATCTCATTTGATATTATAAACATTGGGTTAACAACATTTAACAAGATCGTTAACCTAAAGGTTTCAAAACAACACTTACATGTAACGACTAACGATGACTTAACGACTCAGTTAAAATGTATATACATGTAGTGTTTTAATATGTATTTATACACTTTTAAAAGACTTCAATACACTTATCAAAATACTTCTACTTAACAAAAATTCTTACAATTACATCCTCGTTCAGTTTCATCAACAATTCTACTCGTATGCACCCGTATTCGTACTCGTACAATACATAGCTTTTAGATGTATGAACTATTGGTATATACACTCCAATTATCAGCTCTTAGCAGCCCATGTGAGTCACCTAACACATCTGGGAACCATCATTTGGCAACTAGCATGAAATATCTCATAAAATTACAAAAATATGAGTAATCATTCATGACTTATTTACATGAAAACAAAATTACATATCCTTTATATCTAATCCATACACCAACGACCAAAAACACCTACAAACACTTTCATTCTTCAATTTTCTTCATCTAATTGATCTCTCTCAAGTTCTATCTTCAAGTTCTAAGTGTTCTTCATATATTCTACAAGTTCTAGTTACATAAAATCAAGAATACTTTCAAGTTTGCTAGCTCACTTCCAATCTTGTAAGGTGATCATCCAACCTCAAGAAATATTTGTTTCTTACAGTAGGTTATCATTCTAATACAAGGTAATAATCATATTCAAACTTTGGTTCAATTTCTATAACTCTAACAATCTTATTTCAAGTGATGATCTTACTTGAACTTGTTTTCGTGTCATGATTCTGCTTCAAGAACTTCGAGCCATCCAAGGATCCGTTGAAGCTAGATCCATTTTTCTCTTTTCCAGTAGGTTTATCCAAGGAACTTAAGGTAGTAATGATGTTCATAACATCATTTGATTCATACATATAAAGCTATCTTATTCGAAGGTTTAAACTTGTAATCACTAGAACATAGTTTAGTTAATTCTAAACTTGTTCGCAAACAAAAGTTAATCCTTCTAACTTGACTTTTAAAATCAACTAAACACATGTTCTATATCTATATGATATGCTAACTTAATGATTTAAAACCTGGAAACACGAAAAACACCGTAAAACCGGATTTACGCCGTCGTAGTAACACCGCGGGCTGTTTTGGGTTAGTTAATTAAAAACTTTGATAAACTTTGATTTAAATGTTGTTATTCTGAGAAAATGATTTTTATTATGAACATGAAACTATATCCAAAAATTATGGTTAAACTCAAAGTGGAAGTATGTTTTCTAAAATGGTCATCTAGACGTCGTTCTTTCGACTGAAATGACTACCTTTACAAAAACGACTTGTAACTTATTTTTCCGACTATAAACCTATAACTTTTCTGTTTAGATTCATAAAATAGAGTTCAATATGAAATCATAGCAATTTGATTCACTCAAAACGGATTTAAAATGAAGAAGTTATGGGTAAAACAAGATTGGATAATTTTTCTCATTTTAGCTACGTGAAAATTGGTAACAAATCTATTCCAACCATAACTTAATCAACTTGTATTGTATATTATGTAATCTTGAGATACCATAGACACGTATACAATGTTTCGACCTATCATGTCGACACATCTATATATATTTCGGAACAACCATAGACACTCTATATGTGAATGTTGGAGTTAGCTATACAGGGTTGAGGTTGATTCCAAAATATATATAGTTTGAGTTGTGATCAATACTGAGATACGTATACACTGGGTCGTGGATTGATTCAAGATAATATTTATCGATTTATTTCTGTACATCTAACTGTGGACAACTAGTTGTAGGTTACTAACGAGGACAGCTGACTTAATAAACTTAAAACATCAAAATATATTAAAAGTGTTGTAGATATATTTTGAACATACTTTGATATATATGTATATATTGTTATAGGTTCGTGAATCAACCAGTGGCCAACTCTTACTTCCCGACGAAGTAAAAATCTGTGAAAGTGAGTTATAGTCCCACTTTTAAAATCTAATATTTTTGGGATGAGAATACATGCAAGTTTTATAAATGATTTACAAAATAGACACAAGTACGTGAAACTACATTCTATGGTTGAATTATCGAAATCGAATATGCCCCTTTTTATTAAGTCTGGTAATCTAAGAATTAGGGAACAGACACCCTAATTGACGCGAATCCTAAAGATAGATCTATTGGGCCTAACAAACCCCATCCAAAGTACCGGATGCTTTAGTACTTCGAAATTTATATCATATCCGAAGGGTGTCCCGGAATGATGGGGATATTCTTATATATGCATCTTGTTAATGTCGGTTACCAGGTGTTCACCATATGAATGATTTTTATCTCTATGTATGGGATGTGTATTGAAATATGAAATCTTGTGGTCTATTATTATGATTTGATATATATAGGTTAAACCTATAACTCACCAACATTTTTGTTGACGTTTTAAGCATGTTTATTTTCAGGTGATTATTAAGAGCTTCCGCTGTCGCATACTTAAATAAGGACGAGATTTGGAGTCCATGCTTGTATGATATTATGTAAAAACTGCATTCAAGAAACTTATTTTGTTGTAACATATTTGTATTGTAAACCATTATGTAATGGTCGTGTGTAAACAGGATATTTTAGATTATCATTATTTGATAATCTACGTAAAGCTTTTTAAACCTTTATTTATGAAATAAAGGTTATGGTTTGTTTTAAAATGAATGCAGTCTTTGAAAAACGTCTCATATAGAGGTCAAAACCTCGTACCGAAATCAATTAATATGGAACGTTTTTAATCAATAAGAACGGGACATTTCAGTTGGTATCCGAGCGTTGGTCTTAGAGAACTAGAATTTTGCATTAGTTTGTCTTATCGAGTTTGTTAGGATGCATTAGTGAGTCTGGACTTCGACCGTGTTTACTTGAAAAATGATTGCTTAACAAATTTTGTTGGAAACTATATATTTTTAACATGTGAATATTATGTGATATATTAATCTTTTAACGCTTTTGATATTATGTGATAGATGTCTACCTCTAGAACAAGTCCCATTGACTCACCTAATAATAATGAAGAGTCAAATGTAAATTGGAATGATTCGTGGACTGATTCACAAGTTCCCGAAGAGGAACCGGAAGAAGAGTCGGAACCGGAAGAAGAATCGGAACCGGAAGAAGAATCAGAACCGGATGAAGAAATAGAACCGGTGGGGGAAATAATAAAACGGTTAAGTAAAAGAAAATCCTCAACCAACCGACCAAGGTTAATTATGGTCAATGGTGTTTCCGCCAAGGAAGCAAAATATTGGGAGGATTACCAATTCTCCGATGAATCGGATTCCGACGAGAATTCCAATGATGTTATAGAAATTACCCCAACTGAATTTAAAAAGACAAAAGAAAATAATAAGGGAAAGGGCATAAAAATAGAGAAATCTAATTCCAACCCCGATGAACTTTATATGTATCGTCAACCCCCGAAGTCCTTAAGTTGTAACAATGACCCGGGAACCTCTAAACCACCAGGTTTTTCTAAACCAATGTGGAAAACGACGGCTCGTATTAGGGGAACATCATATATCACTAGAAACTTGGCAAAATGAACCAAAACCGAAGAAGAAGAAACAAGCGAGTCGGAATAAGATAGTTGTATTCGTGTGGTGTAATATATGTAATATAGTGTGCTTATGCTTTATGATATATGTAAAAATTGCTTGTATTAATAAGTATTTTTTTATGAATCTAACTCTTGTCTATTTTACAGTATAAAAACACAAAATGGATAGACAACCCAATATTTTAAGAGACCTACCCGGAGACATGATTGATGAAATCTTGTATAGAGTCGGTCAGAATTCTTCGGCATAACTATTTAAGGCGAGATCAGTTTGTAAGACATTCGAAGAACGTTCCAAGAATGCCTTGGTTTATAAAAGGCTTTCGTTCGAAAGATGGGGGATATCACATTGGAAAATCCATAAGTTACGATGTGTTTACTTTGACGCATATATTGCGAGGAACCCAAATGCTATTTTACGCAATGGGTTAAGAAATTATTTTGACTCAATATATCCGAATATTGGACTTCGTGATTTAGAAAAAGCGGCTAACATGCAACATAAAGAAGCATGTTATGCTTACGGATTAGTAATGTTCACTTCTCACCAAAGTGAGAACAAGAACATCGGGCTACAACTATTAAACAAAACGTTCCCACAAGTGACGGAGTCGGTAATTGGGGTAAGAAATGAGGTTTTTAGATTGTTACGGGACTGTTGGACATTACGTAACCTTCGTCCCTTTGACGACGTTACAACATGCTGTCTTATCAACGGCCATAACGGTTATGTTCCACAAGACCAAGGATGGGAAGTAATCCTAGTAAAACCAGAATGCATGACTTGTTTCTGGACGTATGAATTACGTGTCTTTATTGCCTTTACTGAACGACTTGTGTACTAGCTAGAATTATCTTCACAACCATCTTGTATCAAATTTATTGTGTGCTATATTTCATGCTATATGTAAAATAAGCGGTATTGTAAGTTTGTAAAATATTGTGTAAAAGTTTGAACGCGAAATATTATTATAATCAGTTTTTCATATAGAATTGTAGTAGTTGAATTGTATATTAGCTACTAAGTATGAACTTAACGGGTAGGTACTACCCGAATTTAAACTTATAAAATGCTAATATGAAGAAAAAGCTTTTATAAATGAGTTCATATTATGCTACGAAATTCTATTAACTACTCTTAATATTCTGTATGATTAACTTGTTCCATTTGACTATTTTGAAGGAAATGGCACCGACTACTCGACACACCGTGAATATGAATGAAGAGGAATTCCGTACTTTTCTAGCTTTAAACATAGCTGCAGTACAGGTTGCGCTACATACCAACAATAACCTTGGATCTAGCAGTACAGGAAATCGTGTAGGATGCACCTACAAAGAATTCACTGCCTGCAAACCTTTGGAATTTGATGGAACCGAAGGACCGATCGGATTGAAACGGTGGACCGAGAAGGTCGAATCGGTGTTTGCCATAAGTAAGTGTACTGAAGAGGACAAAGTGAAGTACGCTACGCATACCTTCACAGGTTCTGCGTTAACATGGTGGAATACCTATCTAGAGCAAGTGGGACAAGACGATGCGTACGCACTACCGTGGTCAGCATTCAAGCACTTGATGAACGAGAAGTACCATCCCAGAACCGAGGTCAATAAGCTCAAGACAGAACTTAGAGGGTTACGAACCCAAGGATTTGATATTACCACGTACGAAAGACGATTCACAGAATTGTGCCTATTGTGTCCGGGAGCATTCGAAGATGAGGAAGAGAAGATCGACGCGTTTGTGAAAGGATTACCGGAAAGAATCCAAGAAGATATAAGTTCACACGAGCCCGCCTCCATACAACAGGCATGTAGAATGGCTCATAAACTAGTGAACCAGATTGAAGAAAGAATTAAAGAACAGACTGCTGAAGAGGCCAATGTGAAGCAAGTCAAAAGAAAGTGGAAGGAAAACGGTGATAAGAATCACCAATACAACAACAACAGCAATTACCACAATAATCGCAACAATTATCCCAACAATCGCAACATCAATCGCAACTACAACAAATGGCCCAACAACAACAACAACAATAACAACAACAACAACAACAACAACAACAACAGCAGCAACTACAACAATCATCCCAACAACAATAATAACCGCAACAACAACAACAACAATCAGAAGCAGCTATGCCAAAGGTGTGAAAAGTATCACTCGGGGTTCTGCACTAAATTTTGAAACAAGTGTAAAAGAAATGGTCATAGCGCGGCAAAGTGTGAGGTCTACGGACCAGGGGTTAATAGAACGAAAGGAATAAATGGTGTCGGAACGAGTAATGGCGGAGCAAGTAGTGTCAGAGCAAGTTATGCCAATGTAGTTTGTTATAAATGTGGAAAACCGGGCCACATTATTAGAAATTGCCCGAACCAGGAGAACACGAATGGACAAGGCCGCGGAAGAGTTTTCAATATTAATGCGGGAGAGGCACAGGAAGACCCGGAGCTTGTTACGGGTACGTTTCTTATTGACAATAAATCTGCTTACGTTTTATTTGATTCGGGTGCGGATAGAAGCTATATGAGTAGAGATTTTTGTGCTAAATTAAGTTGTCCATTGACGCCTTTGGATAGTAAATTTTTACTCGAATTAGCAAATGGTAAATTAATTTCAGCAGATAATATATGTCGGAATCGAGAAATTAAGCTGGTTAGTGAAACATTTAAGATTGATTTGATACCAGTAGAGTTAGGGAGTTTTGATGTGATAATCGGTATGGACTGGTTGAAAGAAGTGAAAGCAGAGATCGTTTGTTACAAAAATGCAATTCGCATTATACGAGAAAAAGGAAAACCCTTAATGGTGTACGGAGAAAAGGGCAACACGAAGCTACATCTTATTAGTAATTTGAAGGCACAAAAACTAATAAGAAAAGGTTGCTATGCTGTTCTAGCACACGTCGAGAAAGTAAAAACTGAAAAAAAGAGCATCAATGATGTTCCCATTTCAAAAGAATTTCCCGATGTATTTCTGAAAGAATTACCGGGATTACCCCCACATCGATCCGTTGAATTTCAAATAGATCTTGTACCAGGAGCTGCACCAATAGCTCGTGCTCCTTACAGACTCGCACCCAGCGAGATGAAAGAACTTTAAAGCCAATTACAAGAACTTTTAGAGCGTGGTTTCATTTGACCAAGCACATCACCGTGGGGAGCTCCTGTTTTGTTTGTCAAGAAGAAAGATGTTACATTCAGGTTGTGTATCGACTACCGAGAGTTGAACAAACTTACTATCAAGATCCACTACCCACTACCGAGAATCGAAGACTTATTTGATCAACTACAAGGCTCGTCTGTTTATTCAAAGATTGACTTACGTTCCGGGTATCATCAAATGTGGGTGAAAGAAGATGATATTCCAAAGACTGCTTTCAGAACACGTTACGGTCATTACGAGTTTATGGTCATGCCGTTTGGTTTAACTAATGCACCAGCTGTGTTCATGGACCTTATGAACCGAGTGTGTGGACCATACCTTGACAAGTTTGTCATTGTTTTCATTGATGACATACTTATTTACTCAAAGAATGACCAAGAACACGGTGAACATTTGAGAAAGGTGTTAGAAGTATTGAGGAAGGAAGAATTGTACGCTAAGTTTTCAAAGTGTGTATTTTGGTTGGAAGAAGTTCAATTCCTCGGTCACATAGTGAACAAAGAAGGTATTAAGGTGGATCCGGCAAAGATAGAAACTGTTGAAAAGTGGGAAACCCCGAAAACTCCGAAACACATACGCCAGTTTTTAGGACTAGCTGGTTACTACAGAAGGTTCATCCAAGACTTTTCCAGAATAGCAAAACCCTTGACTGCATTAACGCATAAAGGGAAGAAATTTGAATGGAATGATGAACAAGAGAAAGCGTTTCAGTTATTGAAGAAAAAGCTAACTACGGCACCTATATTGTCATTGCCTGAAGGGAATGATGATTTTGTGATTTATTGTGACGCATCAAAGCAAGGTCTCGGTTGTGTATTAATGCAACGAACGAAGGTGATTGCTTATGCGTCTAGACAATTGAAGATTCACGAACAAAATTATATGACGCATGATTTGGAATTAGGCGCGGTTGTTTTTGCATTAAAGACTTGGAGGCACTACTTATATGGGGTCAAAAGTATTATATATACCGACCACAAAAGTCTTCAACACATATTTAATCAGAAACAACTGAATATGAGGCAGCGTAGGTGGATTGAATTATTGAATGATTACGACTTTGAGATTCGTTACCACCCGGGGAAGGCAAATGTGGTATCCGATGCCTTGAGCAGGAAGGACAGAGAACCCATTCGAGTAAAATCTATGAATATAATGATTCATAATAACCTTACTACTCAAATAAAGGAGGCGCAACAAGGAGTTTTAAAAGAGAGAAATTTAAAGGATGAAATACCCAAAGGATCGGAGAAGCATCTTAATATTCGGGAAGACGGAACCCGGTATAGGGCTGAAAGGATTTGGGTACCAAAATTTGGAGATATGAGAGAAATGGTACTTAGAGAAGCTCATAAAACCAGATACTCAATACATCCTGGAATGGGGAAGATGTACAAGGATCTCAAGAAACATTTTTGGTGGCCGGGTATGAAAGTCGATGTTGCTAAATACGTAGGAGAATGTTTGACGTGTTCTAAGGTCAAAGCTGAGCATCAGAAACCATCAGGTCTACTTCAACAACCCGAAATCCCGGAATGGAAATGGGAAAACATTACCATGGATTTCATCACTAAATTGCCAAGGACTGCAAGTGGTTTTGATACTATTTGGGTAATAGTTGATCGTCTCTCCAAATCAGCAAACTTCCTGCCAATAAGAGAAGATGACAAGATGGAGAAGTTAGCACGACTGTATTTGAAGGAAGTCATCTCCAGACATGGAATACCGATCTCTATTATCTCTGATAGGGATGGCAGATTTATTTCAAGATTCTGGCAGACATTACAGCAAGCATTAGGAACTCGTCTAGACATGAGTACTGCCTATCATCCACAACCTGATGGGCAGAGCGAAAGGACGATACAAACGCTTGAAGACATGCTACGAGCATGTGTTATTGATTTCGGAAACAGTTGGGATCGACATCTACCGTTAGCAGAATTTTCCTACAACAACAGCTACCATTCAAGCATTGAGATGGCGCCGTTTGAAGCACTTTATGGTAGAAAGTGTAGGTCTCCGAATTGTTGGAGTGAAGTGGGGGATAGACAGATTACGGGTCCGAAGATTATACAAGAAACTACCGAGAAGATCATCCAAATTCAACAACGGTTGAAAACCGCCCAAAGTCGACAAAAGAGCTACGCTGACATTAAAAGAAAAGATATAGAATTTGAAATTGGAGAGATGGTCATGCTTAAAGTTACACCTTGGAAAGGTGTTGTTCGATTTGGTAAACGAGGGAAATTAAATCCAAGGTATATTGGACCATTCAAGATTATTGATCGTGTCGGACCAGTAGCTTACCGACTTGAGTTACCTCAACAACTCGCGGCTGTACATAACACTTTCCACGTCTCGAATTTGAAGAAATGTTTTGCTAAAGAAGATCTCACTATTCCGTTAGATGAAATCCAAATCAACGAAAAACTTCAATTCATCGAAGAACCCGTCGAAATAATGGATCGTGAGGTTAAAAGACTTAAGAAAAACAAGATACCAATTGTTAAGGTTCGATGAAATGCTCGTAGAGGACCCGAGTTCACCTGGGAGCATGAAGATCAGATGAAAAAGAAATTCCCGCATCTATTTCCAGAAGATTCGTCAACACCTTCAACAGCTTAAAATTTCGGGACGAAATTTATTTAACGGGTAGGTACTGTAGTGACCCGAACTTTTCCATGTTTATATATATTAATTGAGATTTATATTTACATGATTAAATGTTTTCAACATGTTAAGCAATCAAACTTGTTAAGACTTCATTAATTGAAATATGTTTCATATAGACAATTGACCTCCCAAGTTGACCGGTGATTCACGAACGTTAAAACTTGTAAAAACTATATGATGACATATATATGGATATATATATATATAGTTAACATGATACTATGATAAGTAAACATATCATTAAGTATATTAACAATGAACTACATATGTAAAAACAAGACTACTAACTTAATGATTTTTAAACGAGACATATATGTAACGATTATCGTTGTAAAGACATTTAATGTATATATATCATATTAAGAGATATTCATACATGATAATATCATGATAATATAATAATTTAAAATCTCATTTGATATTATAAACATTGGGTTAACAACATTTAACAAGATCGTTAACCTAAAGGTTTCAAAACAACACTTACATGTAACGACTAACGATGACTTAACGACTCAGTTAAAATGTATATACATGTAGTGTTTTAATATGTATTTATACACTTTTGAAAGACTTCAATGCACTTATCAAAATACTTCTACTTAACAAAAATGCTTACAATTACATCCTCGTTCAGTTTCATCAACAATTCTACTCGTATGCACCCGTATTCGTACTCGTACAATACACAGCTTTTAGATGTATGTACTATTGGTATATACACTCCAATGATCAGCTCTTAGCAGCCCATGTGAGTCACCTAACACATGTGGGAACCATAATTTGGCAACTAGCATGAAATATCTCATAAAATTACAAAAATATGAGTAATCATTCATGACTTATTTACATGAAAACAAAATTACATATCCTTTATATCTAATCCATACACCAACGACCAAAAACACCTAAAAACACTTTCATTATTCAATTTTCTTCATCTAATTGATCTCTCTCAAGTTTTATCTTCAAGTTCTAAGTGTTCTTCATATATTCTACAAGTTCTAGTTACATAAAATCAAGAATACTTTCAAGTTTGCTAGCTCACTTCCAATCTTGTAAGGTGATCATCCAACCTCAAGAAATCTTTATTTCTTACAGTAGGTTATCATTCTAATACAAGGTAATAATCATATTCAAACTTTGGTTCAATTTCTATAACTATAACAATCTTATTTCAAGTGATGATCTTACTTGAACTTGTTTTCGTGTCATGATTCTGCTTCAAGAACTTCTAGCCATCCAAGGATCCGTTGAAGCTAGATCCATTTTTATCTTTTCCAGTAGGTTTATCCAAGGAACTTAAGGTAGTAATGATGTTCATAACATCATTCAATTCATACATATAAAGCTATCTTATTCGAAGGTTTAAACTTGTAATCACTAGAACATAGTTTAGTTAATTCTAAACTTGTTCGCAAACAAAAGTTAATCCTTCTAACTTGACTTTTAAAATCAACTAAACACATGTTATATATCTATATGATATGCTAACTTAATTATTTAAAACCTGGAAACACGAAAAACACCGTAAAACCGGATTTACGCCGTCGTAGTAACACCGCGGGCTGTTTTGGGTTAGTTAATTAAAAACTATGATATACTTTGATTTAAAAGTTGTTATTCTGAGAAAATGATTTTTATTATGAACATGAAACTATATCCAAAAATTATGGTTAAACTCAAAGTGGAAGTATGTTTTCTAAAATGGTCATCTAGACGTCGTTCTTTCGACTAAAATGACTACCTTTACAAAAATGACTTGTAACTTATTTTTCTGACTATAAAACTATACTTTTTCTGTTTAGATTCATAAAATAGAGTTCAATATGAAACCATAGCAATTTGATTCACTCAAAACGGATTTAAAATGAAGAAGTTATGGGTAAAACAAGATTGGATAATTTTTCTCATTTTAGCTACGTGAAAATTGGTAACAAATCTATTCCAACCATAACTTAATCAACTTGTATTGTATATTATGTAATCTTGAGATACCATAGACACGTATACAATATTTCGACCTATCATGTCGACACATCTATATATATTTCGGAACAACCATAGACACTCTATATGTGAATGTTGGAGTTAGCTATACAGGGTTGAGGTTGATTCCAAAATATATATAGTTTGAGTTGTGATCAATACTGAGATACGTATACACTGGGTCGTGGATTGATTCAAGATAATATTTATCGATTTATTTCTGTACATCTAACTGTGGACAACTAGTTGTAGGATACTAACGAGGACAGCTGACTTAATAAACTTAAAACATCAAAATATATTAAAAGTGTTGTAAATATATTTTGAACATACTTTGATATATATGTATATATTGTTATAGGTTCGTGAATCAACCAGTGGCCAAGTGTAACGACCCTGGAATTTCCAACATTAATTTATTAATAATAATTATTATTAATACGTGTGATAAAACAAATGTATGTCATTACATTTACATGTTGCCATGATTGCCCGAACTTGACTTTAATTGCCCGAAACGTCTTTGTGACACCCGGAACTTTCACGAATAATATTTTTAGATATTATTTACATTCATGATTAGTTTATTAATCATTTTAATTAACTAAAGTTGTTAGTTAGTTACTTGGGCCTTAATTGGTTTAACTTGTGATTTATTTGAACTTGGGCTTTGATTAGTTAATGGACTCATGAATTAAGACTTGTAAGCCCACCCTACCTTTAAGTGGGCTTAGTTAGCCCACTCTTTCAAAGTGTAAGTATCACTTTAACTTGTAACTAGTTAGTTAACTTAGTAAGGAATCAAGTTACTTGTTCATTCCCATGCAAACACCCATTTTATCCAACTTTTGTCATCTTTACAAGCTTGTAACCAAAGAACAAACCTCCCCCTCCCTTTTTTCTGCTGAATGCCGAATCCTTGGTGGCCATGTAGTGGTGTTTTGAATTTTTTTTACACTACATACTCACTTGTATTCGTATTACTCTTTCATTTACACACACACACACTCACTTTTCTCTCAAACTTTCTCTCATATTCTTCTACATTTTTGTAAGTAACAAGAACATTTTTCTCTTCTTCTTTCCTTTGTCTTAAAACTAAATACATACATGAATCATCATCATCATTTGTTGTTTGTTACTTGTTCTTGATTTTGTTTAACTACTTGTCTTGTTAATTGTAGTTACTTACTAGCTTTCAAGAACCTAACTTTCTAGTTTTGGTTCTTCTATTATCTTGTAAGTTCAAGAACACAAGAACATAAACTCACTAGTTTATGATTCTACTTCAATTGTTTCAAAAGTTGCAAGTTCCATGTGTTGATTAAAGACATACTTGAAGCTCATGAAGTAAACTTTAAAGTTTACTTTCTAAAGATCAAACTTTGGTTTGAATCTTTAAAGTATGAACAACCATGAACCTTTTCTTGTTTACTTAGTTACTTCTTCATTATTTTGCACTTTAATTTCATGTAGTTAGTTTATATGGTCAAGTACTACAAGTTAGTCTTGATCTCATATCTCTTGAACAAATTAAGTTAACTTTGAAAGTTCAAGAACACACAAATAAGTTTTCTTTAAATATAACTTTGGATCTAGACTTTTGAGTCTTGGATCTTCAAGATCAAACTAAGAACCATGTTCTACTACTTATGATCTTGATTAGTTAGTTTACTTTCAAGTTTGTAACTTATTATTAGTCTTATAGTCCATGTATGTGTTAGATCTAAGACCTTGATGCAACTTTGGTTCATCAAACTTCATACAACTCTTAAGTGAGTTGTGCTTCATGTCTTAGACTTGCACATGGGTTATGATGGTCAAGACTTGGTTAAGATGATGTAGATACATCAATGAGTTGTACATTTGAAGTTATATGCATCAAGGATGAGAACCATGATGAACATCAAGCACCAAGACCACCGTCGCCACGGTCAAACCAAGACGAGTTTGCTTCTGTAAATTTTACCACACTTAAGGGACTCATAGATGGAGCCATGGCCACTGGTCTCACCTTAATTCAGTAAGGGTAGAGGCCGTGGTGACGGACTGAAGTCAGACTTTGTTGAAAACTGCTTTCATAAACGAAACTTACTTTACGCCTTTTGTTTGATGATGAATGATGATGACCCTTAAGACCTTAAATACATACTTTTAAACCTATTAATACGATTTACTGACTTAGTACTATTTGCCTTAGGTTGAGGACCTTCGGACAGTTTACTTGCACACCTTTACCGGACCGACTTTACGACTACATTATCATTGTGAGTTATAGCATTCCCTTTTTACTTTAACTTATTTTGGGAACTGAGAATACATGCGGATTTTATGTTTTACATACTAGGCATGAGTACTTAAACTTATATATGTGTGGGTTATATAACGGCAGAAACATTCCCTTTAGCTCGGTAACGTTTAATCATTGGTTTTTGAACCGTGAACGCGAATCTTAGATATGGATCCATAGGGTTTGACATCCCCACTCGGGCTAGTAGCGCTAGCATTTAACGAGTGTTTAATACTTCGTAGACATACGCACTTGCCAAGTGTACTTTCAAGGGGTATAAACGTTAAGTTAGTTACCAAGTGCCCACGGTTAACATATACTTTATCATACTGTTTTGAAACGCTCTTTGTAGCACTGAAATCTCGTGGCCTACCTTACATACTGTTATACTTAAACTATAGCTCACCAACCTTTGTGTTGACGTTTTTAAGCATGTATTTCTCAGGTGCTTGAGGTTGCTTCCGCTGTCTTACTTGTTGTGCTGTAGACACCCACTGCTTAGAGTTGTCCACGCATGAACTACTTTACTTTGCATTCAAACATTAGTACTTTTGAATTATGACTTGTAACGACCATTTGGGGTCACGTACACTTAATTATTGCTTCTACATAGTGAAGCATACTTTTGAAATGTAAAACATTTGATGTCGGTTATGACATCACCTTTTTATTGTGAATGCAACTTCTTTAATTACATCATATAGTACTTAACCTTGTAATGATCCTGTTGTTGATGATTCGTACACGATGGTTTTGTACGGGGCATCACATTTGGTATCAGAGCATTGGTTGTAGGGAATTAGGTTGCATTAGTGAGTCTAAGACCGACCCGAGTAGGATTCACTAATAGGACTAATCTACAACTTGCTAGTTTACTTGTTTCCGCTGAATTTACTGCATGCTACTGCTTACTTTTTCTGCTATATGCCGTATGCTATTACATGATTTCACTACTGCATGATGCTACTTGCTTTTGATTGCATGCTACTTTCATACGAATTGCTGTTATTGCCATGATAGTTACTGTTATACATGATTTAAACTGTTGGCCTATTATTTGCTTGCTTTATGACATACTGACATGGAAAATTTATTTTTCCTTGTTCAGATGTCGGATGTTCCACCTGCTGGCATTTCGGGCAGTACAGACTCAGACCCCGTCGCCCTACCTACTGCTACACCTGCTGCTGCTACTGCCGATACACCGGCCCCGACATCCACTAGTGATCCCGGCGCTTCTACTTCCGGAGCTGGTACTAGTGCACCTGCCCCAGTGTCTGCTCCCGGACCCTCGAGGTCACAGCCCCGCATTGGTGGTATTGAGATCCCCGCGGAGTTCGGGGAAGAGCCGTTTCGTAACCACATGCACACGCCTTGCCGACGCACTCCCGACGGACGTTTAGTCGTGATTCCGCCAGGCAGACACAGACAGATGTTGGCCGCCTTCGGACGCTTCGGATTACCAGCTCAGCCACCAGTGTCACCACCACACGATTCGGATGACCCATCATCCGCCGATTCTTCATCATCAGACGACTCCAGCGATGATGAGGATCCTGCTGATAGACCTATTCAGGCACCCTCTACCCCGCCGAAGAAGCGGTACCGTTTCGACGGCACCGTCATTCCAGGGGTGAATGGAGGTCGTGCTTTTACTGACGCTTTTGGCCATCGTCGTAGGGTTACTGCTCATAAACGAGTTGTGCCATACCCTGCCGACCCACAGATACGTAAGGTTCCCCGTTACGTATTGACTATTCCTGGAACCGTACTACCTAGATTTAGATACGGACCACTTACATCTAGGGATGTACCGTCTACATCCGGAGCCGGACCATCTACATCAGCACCACCGGCACCACCCGCACCACCCGCCCCACCTGCACCGCCTGCCCCACCAGCTCCCTCTAACGAGGAACTGATGAGGGAGATTGAGACTCTCCGAGCTCGAGTCACTGAGCTCGAGGAGCAGTTGGCTCGAGGAGCAGTTCACCCGCCTTCACCATAGGACTTTGTATTTAGATTTCATGATGTAATCTAGTTATAGTTTCATGTATTTCATATGTATTGTACGAACTTATTCAGATGTATGAAACTTATTATTATTAATGAATGGAACTTTGCGTTATTTAATTCTTGCACGATGTTCTATTTACATTGCCGTACGATGATTCTGTGGTATTTGTACCTAGATGCATTATTTAATAACATGTGATGTTTGATTTCATGTTGGTCACTATATACTGTATTATTACTACTTGCATACTGGATTTTGACTTGGGTCAAAATTTTTGTTTAGAAAACCATGGCAACGGAAGATCCACACCTACCGCCGCCCAGATTGAGGACATGATCAACGAACGGGTCGCTGCAGCCCTAGCAGAAAGAAATCTCGAAGCTCCACCGCCACCACCACCGGTTATTCCACTCGTTCGAAATGGGTGTACATACAAGGAATTCCAGAGCTGCAAACCGCATAACTTCAGCGGCACCGAGGGACCAGTTGGTCTCACCAGATGGTTCGAGAAACTTCAATCAGTATTCCGAGTTAGCAACTGTTCGGAGGACAATAAGACCAAGTTTGCATCTTGCACGCTATCTGACGGCGCGCTAACGTGGTGGAACACGTTAGCTCAAGCGAAAGGTATCGATGAGGCGTATGCTATGCCATGGGAGGAGTTCAAGGCGGCTATGATTGATGAGTATTGTCCGAGAACCGAAATTCAGAAGATGGAAATTGAATTCATGCAGTTGAAGGCCGTAGGGAACGACCTTAACAGTTACAATCGTTGGTTTTTGGAGTTAGCACTGATGTGTCCGACCATGGTCACCCCCGAATTCAAGCGCATGGAGAAATACTTCTCGGGACTCCCTAAGTCCATCAAAGGAAATGTCACCTCATCCAAACCACCGAATGTTCCTGAAGCAATGCGCATGGCGCATACTCTCATGAATCAGATTCTTATTGATGACCCGGAGATGGCTAAGTTTGAAGCCGGTAGTAGTGAAAAGAGGAAATGGGACAACAACCACAACAACAACAACAACAACAGGGGGAGAAACTACGATCAAACCCCCGCCAAGAGGTACAACAACGGTGGAAACCCTAATCCCAACAACAACACCAACAACTCCAACCCGAACTACAAAGGAACCTTACCACAATGCAAGAGGTGTTACAAGCACCACACTGGGTATTGCAATGTTGTCTGTGAGAAGTGCCAACGGGCTGGGCACATCGGGAAGGACTGCAAGGTCACTACTTTGAATGGGAAGCCAAACACCAATGGACCGAAGAAGTGCTACGAATGCGGACAGACGGGCCATTTCAGAAATGCATGTCCAAATAAGCGAAAAGATGGAGGACCACCTCGTGGTAGAGCTTTTAATGTTAATGCAAGGGATGCACGCGATAACCCCGACTTGGTGACAGGTATATTCATAATCAACAATCTTTTAGCTTCTGTCTTGTTTGATACTGGTGCGGATAGAAGTTATGTATGTAGACATTTTTGCGATAAGATTAATTGGTCATTAGTCCCGATAAAAGAAAGTATGCTTGTCGAGGTCGCAAATGGAAAACTTGAAAAGGTTGACCATATTAGTCGTGGAGCTATTATCAACATAGCTGGTGCAGATTTCAAAATTGATTTGATACCTATCAAACTGGGAAATTTTGACGTGATCGTCGGTATGGATTGGTTGAGCAAGATAAAGGCCGATATAATCTGCGGAGATAAAGCACTTCGCATACCACAAGGAGATGGCGAACCACTGGTTATCTATGGAGAGAGATGTACCTCGAAGTTGAACCTCATTAGTTGCGTGAAAGCGCAGAAGATTATGAAGAAGGGACGTTTTGCTGTCCTAGCACATGTGAAAGCGGTAGAAACTGAGGTGAAGAGCGTGAACGACGTTCGAATTGTGAACGAATTTTCCGATGTCTTCCCAGAGGAATTGCCTGGATTGCCGCCGCAGAGAGCTGTAGAGTTTCAGATTGACTTAGTGCCAGGAGCTGCACCTGTAGCTCGCGCACCTTATAGACTCGCACCTTCCGAGATGCAAGAATTACAGAGTCAACTACAAGAGCTGTTAGACCGTGGATTTATCCAACCAAGCTTCTCGCCTTGGGGCGCACCCGTGTTGTTTATGAAGAAGAAGGATGGATCCTTCCGTATGTGTATCGACTACCGTGAACTCAACAAATTGACTATCAAGAATCGGTATCCTCTTCCACGAATTGACGATCTTTTTGATCAACTACAAGGATCGAGCGTTTATTCAAAGATAGATTTGCGATCCGGATATCACCAGCTGAGGGTGAAGGAAAGTGACGTGATGAAGACTGCATTCAGAACCCGTTATGGTCATTATGAGTTCCTCGTGATGCCATTCGGTTTGACAAATGCACCTGCCGTGTTCATGGACCTCATGAATCATGTCTGCAAGCCTTACTTGGACAAGTTTGTTATCGTCTTCATAGATGATATCCTCATCTACTCTAAGAGCATAGAAGGACATGAGCAACACCTCCGATTAGTGCTTGAACTCTTAAGACAAGAGCAACTTTACGCCAAATTCTCCAAGTGTGAATTTTGGTTGAAGGAAGTACAATTTTTGGGTCATGTTGTAAGCGACCAGGGTATCAAAGTTGATCCCACCAAGATTGAAGCCATCAGCAAGTGGGAGGCCCCCACTACTCCGACGCATATTCGCCAATTCCTAGGTCTCGCCGGTTATTACCGAAGATTCTTCAAAGGATTTTCTCTGATTGCGCGTCCTTTGACCGCACTGACTCACAAGGGTATGAAGTTCATTTGGGAACCCGCACACGAATCAGCATTTCAAACTTTGAAGAAGAAGTTAACCACCGCACCTATCCTATCACTTCCTGAAGGCAGTGATGACTTTGTTGTTTATTGTGATGCATCGAAGAGTGGTTTTGGTTGTGTACTGATGCAACAATCAAAGGTTATTGCCTATGCCTCCCGCCAATTGAAGATTCACGAGCGGAACTACACTACGCATGATCTTGAACTTGGAGCCGTTGTCTTTGCGCTCAAATTGTGGAGACATTATTTGTATGGAACTAAGAGCACTATTTTCACCGATCACAAGAGTCTTCAACACATCTTCGATCAGAAGCAACTGAATATGAGACAGCGTCGATGGATCGAGACGCTCAACGACTACGATTGTGAACTCCGTTATCACCCTGGCAAGGCCAATGTTGTAGCTGACGCTTTAAGCCGAAAGGAGAGGACGGCACCTCTTCGTGTTAGGGCTCTGAACATCACCATTCATTCAAACCTCAACAACCAGATCAGAGTAGCCCAAGTTGAGGCTCTCAAGGAGGAGAACATATCTCACGAACATTTGAACATACTTGTCTCTCGATTCGAGGTTAGAGAGTCTGGACTCCGATGTTATGCCGGAAGAATTTGGGTACCTTATTATGGAGATCTACGAAACCTGATACTTGATGAAGCACACAAATCGAGATATTCGATTCACCCCGGTGCGGGCAAGATGTACCACGACCTTAAAGAACAGTATTGGTGGCCGAATCTTAAGAAGGACGTTGCGACTTATGTTGGTAAGTGTTTGACTTGCTCAAAGGTTAAATCCGAGCATCAGAGACCTTCTGGTTTACTTCAACAACCGGAAATCCCACAATGGAAGTGGGAAAGGATAACAATGGATTTTATCACCAAGCTGCCAAAGACGGTGGGCGGATACGATACCATTTGGGTTATTGTTGACCGCCTCACCAAATCTGCACACTTTCTAGCGATGAAGGAAACTGATACAATGGAGAGACTTGCTCAATTATACATTAAAGAGGTTGTATCTCGTCATGGTGTACCTTTATCGATCATCTCAGATCGCGATCCCCGTTTTGCTTCTAGATTTTGGCGTTCTTTGCAAGAAGCCATGGGAACTCGTCTCGACATGAGCACTGCTTATCATCCTCAGACTGACGGGCAAAGTGAGCGAACGATTCAGACCTTGGAAGACATGTTGCGTGCATGTGTCATTGATTTTGGAAAGGCTTGGGAAAGACATTTGCCACTCGCCGAATTCTCGTACAACAACAGTTATCACTCGAGCATTAATGCCGCACCTTTCGAAGCATTGTATGGCCGTAAGTGCCGATCTCCTATTTGTTGGGCCGAAGTAGGCGAAAAGCAAATCACCGGACCCGAGGTAGTCCACGAAACGATGGAGAAGATTGCTCAGATTCAAGCTAGACTTAAGACTGCCCGTGATCGCCAAAAGAGTTATGCCGATCTTAAACGTAAGGACTTTGAATTCAACGTTGGAGACCGTGTTATGTTGAAGGTTGCACCTTGGAAAGGTGTGATTCGTTTTGGAAAACGTGGAAAGTTAAACCCACGATACATTGGTCCTTTTGAAATATTGGAACGTGTTGGACCCGGAGCATACCGTTTGGATCTACCAGCACAATTGAGCTCATTTCATCCTACCTTCCATGTGTCAAACTTGAAGAAGTGTCTTGCTACACCTGAACTTATCATACCACTTGAGGAACTTACGATTGACGACAAACTCCACTTTGTGGAGGAACCAGTTGAGATTATGGATCGTGAGATCAAAACTTTGAAACGCAACAAGATTCCGATTGTACGAGTACGATGGAATGCCAAACGAGGACCTGAGTTTACTTGGGAGCGAGAGGATCAAATGATGCGGAAGTATCCTCACCTTTTCCCGACTCCTCCATCTACCTCAACTTAAATTTCAGGACCAAATTTTCTTTAACAGGTGGGTAATGTAACGACCCTGGAATTTCCAACGTTAATTTATTAATAATAATTATTATTAGTATGTGTGATAAAACAAATGTATGTCATTACATTTACATGTTGCCATGATTGCTCGAACTTGACTTTAATTGCCCGAAACGTCTTTGTGACACCTGGAACTTTCACGAATAATATTTTTAGATATTATTTACATTCATGATTAGTTTATTAATCATTTTAATTAACTAAAATTGTTAGTTAGTTACTTGGGCCTTAATTGGTTTAACTTGTGATTTATTTGAACTTGGGCTTTGATTAGTTAATGGACTCATGAATTAAGACTTGTAAGCCCACCCTACCTTTAAGTGGGCTTAGTTAGCCCACTCTTTCAAAGTGTAAGTATCACTTTAACTTGTAACTAGTAAGTTAACTTAGTAAGGAATCAAGTTACTTGTTCATTCCCATGCAAACACCCATTTTATCCAACTTTTGTCATCTTTACAAGCTTGTAACCAAAGAACAAACCTCCCCCTCCCTTTTTTCTGCTGAATGCCGAATCCTTGGTGGCCATGTAGTGGTGTTTTGAATTTTTTTTTACACTACATACTCACTTGTATTCATATTACTCTTTCATTTACACACACACACTCACTTTTCTCTCAAACTTTCTCTCATATTCTTCTACATTTTTGTAAGTAACAAGAACATTTTTCTCTTCTTCTTTCCTTTGTCTTAAAACTAAATACATACATGAATCATCATCATCATTTGTTGTTTGTTACTTGTTCTTGATTTTGTTTAACTACTTGTCTTGTTAATTGTAGTTACTTACTAGCTTTCAAGAACCTAACTTTCTAGTTTTGGTTCTTCTATTATCTTGTAAGTTCAAGAACACAAGAACATAAACTCACTAGTTTATGATTCTACTTCAATTGTTTCAAAAGTTGCAAGTTCCATGTGTTGATTAAAGACATACTTGAAGCTCATGAAGTAAACTTTAAAGTTTACTTTCTAAAGATCAAACTTTGGTTTGAATCTTTAAAGTATGAACAACCATGAACCTTTTCTTGTTTACTTAGTTACTTCTTCATTATTATGCACTTTAATTTCATGTAGTTAGTTTATATGGTCAAGTACTACAAGTTAGTCTTGATCTCATATCTCTTGAACAAATTAAGTTAACTTTGAAAGTTCAAGAACACACAAATAAGTTTTCTTTAAATATAACTTTGGATCTAGACTTTTGAGTCTTGGATCTTCAAGATCAAACTAAGAACCATGTTCTACTACTTATGATCTTGATTAGTTAGTTTACTTTCAAGTTTGTAACTTATTATTAGTCTTATAGTCCATGTATGTGTTAGATCTAAGACCTTGATGCAACTTTGGTTCATCAAACTTCATACAACTCTTAAGTGAGTTGTGCTTCATGTCTTAGACTTGCACATGGGTTATGATGGTCAAGACTTGGTAAAGATGATGTAGATACATCAATGAGTTGTACACTTGAAGTTATATGCATCAAGGATGAGAACCATGATGAACATCAAGCACCAAGACCACCGGAACCCTTTTTAAACTCACTGTTCTGTCCAAAACCTACTGACCTGATGCTTCTGGAACAGACCAGTAGACCTGGGCTGTTCTAACCTTGATTTTTAGATAGAACTTTTCGAGTAGATAACTTTTCATATAGGACTCGTCTTAATCCGAGTTACGGTTTAGGATTTATGGCCCTCCGATCGTTACTATGTCCTTTAACGTTGTGCAGAAATTTCTGACCTACTCGCACTTAGACCGTCGCCACGGTCAAACCAAGATGAGTTTACTTCTGTAAATTTTACCACACTTAATGGACTCATAGACGGAGCCATGTCCACTGGTCTCACCTTAATTCAGTAAGGGTAGAGGCCGTGGTGACGGACTGAAGTCAGACTTTGCTGAAAACTGCTTTCATAAACGAAACTTACTTTACGCCTTTTGTTTGATGATGAATGATGATAATCCTTAAGACCTTAAATACATACTTTTAAACCTATTAAGATGATTTACTGACTTAGTACTATTTGCCTTAGGTTGAGGACCTTCGGACCGTTTACTTTCACACCTTTACCGGACCGACTTTACGACTACATTATCATTGTGAGTTATAGCATTCCCTTTTTACTTTAACTTATTTTGGGAACTGAGAATACATGCGGATTTTATGTTTTACATACTAGGCACGAGTACTTAAACTTATATATGTGTGGGTTATATAACGGCAGAAACATTCCTTTTAGCTCGGTAACGTTTAATCATTGGTTTTTGAACCGTGAACGCGAATCTTAGATATGGATCCATAGGGTTTGACATCCCCACTCGGGCTAGTAGCGCTAGCATTTAATGAGTGTTTAATACTTCGTAGACATACGCACTTGCCAAGTGTACTTTCAGGGGGTATAAACGTTAAGTTAGTTACCAAGTGCCCACGGTTAACATATACTTTATCATACTGTTTTGAAACGCTCTTTGTAGCACTGAAATCTCGTGGCCTACCTTACATACTGTTATACTTAAACTATAGCTCACCAACCTTTGTGTTGATGTTTTTAAGCATGTATTTCTCAGGTGCTTGAGGTTGCTTCCGCTGTCTTACTTGTTGTGCTGTAGACACCCGCTGCTTAGAGTTGTCCACGCATGAACTACTTTACTTTGCATTCAAACATTAGTACTTTTGAATTATGACTTGTAACGACCATTTGGGGTCACGTACACTTAATTATTGCTTCTACATAGTGAAGCATACTTTTGAAATGTAAAACATTTGATGTCGGTTATGACATCACCTTTTTATTGTGAATGCAACTTATTTAATTACAGCATATAGTACTTAACCTTGTAATGATCCTGTTGTTGATGATTCGTACACGATGGTTTTGTACGGGGCATCACACCAAGTCTTACTTCCCGACGAAGTAAAAATCTGTGAAAGTGAGTTATAGTCCCACTTTTAAAATCTAATATTTTTGGGATGAAAATACATGCAAGTTTTATAAATGATTTACAAAATAGACACAAGTACGTGAAACTACAATCTATGGTTGAATTATCGAAATCGAATATGCCCCTTTTTATTAAGTCTGGTAATCTAAGAATTAGGGAACAGACACCCTAATTGACGCGAATCCTAAAGATAGATCTATTGGGCCTAACAAACCCCATCCAAAGTACCGGATGCTTTAGTACTTCGAAATTTATATCATATCCGAAGGGTGTCCCGGAATGATGGGGATATTCTTATATATGCATCTTGTTAATGTCAGTTACCAGGTGTTCACCATATGAATGATTTTTATCTCTATGTATGAGATGTGTATTGAAATATGAAATCTTGTGGTCTATTATTATGATTTGATATATATAGGTTAAACCTATAACTCACCAACATTTTTGTTGACGTTTTAAGCATGTTTATTCTCAGGTGATTATTAAGAGCTTCCGCTGTCGCATACTTAAATAAGGACGAGATTTGGAGTCCATGCTTGTATGATATTATGTAAAAACTGCATTCAAGAAACTTATTTTGTTGTAACATATTTGTATTGTAAACCATTATGTAATGGTCGTGTGTAAACATGATATTTTAGATTATCATTATTTGATAATCTACGTAAAGCTTTTTAAACCTTTATTTATGAAATAAAGGTTATGGTTTGTTTTAAAATGAATGCAGTCTTTAAAAAACGTCTCATATAGAGGTCAAAACCTCGCAACGAAATCAATTAATATGGAACGTTTTTAATCAATAAGAACGGGACATTTCATATTACTAGTCATAAAAAGGATTGTCAATTTCGGGATAAACTCAAGAATGTTAAATGCGATTTGAAATATGGAGTAAAGATCAATTTGGTCACATTGATGGTGAGATTGAAGATTTAAAGGTGAAAGTGAACAAATGGGAAACAAAAGCCGAACTTGGTGGTTTAAATGATTCGGAGAGAACTTTGGTTTGATATGCGAAGAAAATGGATTGAAAAAGAGAAATCAAAAGGTAATATGTTAAAACAAAAGGCTCGTATTAGGTGGGTTCTAGAAGGGGATGAAAACACTAAGTACTTTCACTCTTCCATTCGTAGAAAATACCTAAAGTGCAACATTCGAGGTTTGAATATAAACGGGTTGGAATGAGAATCCAAATGAGGTGAAAGATTTTGTTCTAAGCTGTTTCGGAAACATTTTTCTGAATCAAACCCACGTAGGCCGAAGTTGGAATGGCAGAATGTTAATAATGGGCCTGTTGGGCCTGTTACAAAGAAAATTTCGGAAACAAAAAGTGTGCAACTGGAAGATGAATTTTTAGAGAAAGAAATATGGGAGACAATAAATGAATGTGGTTCCTCAAAAGCTCCAGGGCTGGATTGTTTTAGCTTCGGTTTCTTCAAAAAGTTTTGGTGTATTATAAAGGAAGATCTCGTAGTTGCTATCAATCATTTTGGGAAACGGGTGTGATTTCACATGGGTGTAATGCATCATTTATTACTCTCGTGCCAAAGAAAACGAACCCGATTAGTCTTAACGAATATCGTCAGATTAGTTTGATTTGTTGTTATTATAAAATTATTACAAAACTTCTCTCAAACCGCCTCAAAAAAGTCATTCCAAATCTTGTAGATTACGAACAAAGTGCGTTTATCAAAGGTAGAAATATTATGGACGGTGCGCTTATTGCAAATGAGACGGTTTCATATTTAAAAAATACAAACCAAAAAAGCCTCATTTTTAAAGTAGATTTCGAGAAAGCGTTCGATTGTTTGAACTGGGAATATTTGATTGAAATTATGGAATATATGTGTTTTGGGACAAAGTGGAGGAAGTGAATTTATTCTTGTTTAATGTCGGCCTCGGTTTCGATACTTGTTAATGGTTCACCTACATCCGAATTTAAACTTGAACGCGGTGTAAGGCAAGGAGACCCGCTTTCTCCTTTCCTTTTCATTTTAGCGACGGAAGGGCTCAATGTCTTAACAAAGTTGGCCGTCAAAAACAATATGTTTACGGGTGTGGAAGTGGGTCGGGGGAAAATTCCAATATCGCATCTCCAATATGCGGAAGATACTATTTTTTGGGGGGAATGAAGTGAAAATAACGTACAGAATCTCTTGAAAATCCTCAAATGTTTGGAGCATATGTCGAGACTTAAAGTAAATTATCAAAAAAGCACTTTATATAGAGTGGGGGTAGATAAGGAAGAAACCAGAGGTATGGCGAGGTCTTTCAAATGTAATGTCGGTAGTTTTTCATTTACTTATCTCGGGTTACCGGTGGGAGGTAAAATGAATAAAGTTGAAAGTTGGGACCCGGTAATTAATAAATTTGTGAAACGTTTATCGGATTGGAAAGCACGATCGATGTCTTTTGGTGGACCCTTGACTCGCGTGAAATCGGTGCTAAATAGTCTCACGTTGTACTTCTTCTCACTTTTTCGCGCTCCGCCATGTGTGATCAAAAAACTTGAGAGTGTAAGACGTTCCTTTTTTTGGGGTGGGTCGGGAAAAAAATGTCATATTTCTTGGGTCAAATGGGATGAAGTCATACTTCCTTACGGGTTGGGTGGTTTAAACTTGGGGTCTCTTAAAAATAAAAATTTGAGTATTTATGGGTCAAAGGGTGGGCTTTGCGATGATGTTCATGTCAATTTATGTTCATATAAATCCGTTTGGTCTAATATTATTGCTTCAGGGAATTACATTGATTCATTGGGTGTTAGCTTCAAAAATTCATTCGTAAAGAAGATTGGTGATGGCGGTTCAACTCTATTTTGAAAAGATAATTGGCTCGGTGATGGTGCGTTAATAGATAAATATCTAAGATTATCAAGGCTTGACACTAATTTGGATGCGCTTGTTAAAGATCGAGTTTTTTGGGATGGAAAGAAGGCGATTTCAGTGTGGGTCTGGTCCAGGTCGGTGACGGGTTGGGCGGGTCAGCATGAGGATGAGATCAGCAGGCGGGTCAGCGAAGTTCAAATGGATCCGAGTTGCGGTGATCGTTGGGTTTGGGGTGTGAGTAACAATGGTATCTTCACAACAAAGAAACTTGATGCTTTAATCGATTCTAAAACTATCCATGCGGGTGCAAACGCAATGAAAACTTTTAGAAATAATTTGGTTTCGAAAAAGGTCGAAGTTTTTATTTGGAAAGCTAGGAAAAAACGGCTACCGGTGCGTATTGAATTAGATAAACGTGGAATTGATTTGAATTCGGTGCGTTGTCCGATTTGTGACGGCGATATCGAGTCGGTAGATCATTCCCTTATCTCTTGTAAAAAAGCTGTGGAAATTTGGTCAAAGATTTTCAAGTGGTGTGACTTAGGTTCGTTCTCGTATGGTTCATTAGAAGATCGTCTTTTAGGAAAACAAAGTCAAGGTGCGGATGAAGACATATTGCAAGCGGTTATTTGGTCGTGTTGTTATCTTATTTGGAAAAATAGAAATCAAATGGTGTTGAAAAACAAATGTTGGAACACTCCCGTGGCGTTTAGTGAGATTCAAGTGAAGTGCTTCGAATGGGTCGCGAACAGACATAAAAAGAAAACAATCGATTGGCATTCATGGTTCAATAATCGTTCGATTTTTTTCGCTAATTGTATTGTTTTGTTGTTTTGTTGTTTTTTTTTTTTTGCGATTCATTCGGATGCAAACTTAGCATCTGTATGCAATAGTCATAGTTTTGGCTAGGTGCTTTTCTTTCTTTTGGGTCTGTAGTCCCATTCATTGAGAACATTGTAAGTTTGTAACTCTGTAATTATAAATAATATGTTGCTTTTCATTAAAAAAAAAAAAATTGTATTTTTTTTTATCATGATCAAGTGTACTCTCTAAAGTACACTTTACACGTAAAATACGGAAGTTTCATAAAAAGATATTTTACTCCGCCGCTGTATATTTGTGATTTAACGCAAATCAGAGCAAATTTGTTTTTATCGAATTAAAATAATGACAATCATTGTGAATGAAAAAAGTTTCTAAAAACCAAGTAACTTTAATACAAACCAATGCAGTAATGACTCATGACTAGCCCCTAAGAGGCAAACGTAGGGTAGGTCACAACTAACTAGTCTTTAGGCGATCTTTGTTTTAAGTGAACATTTTAAAATGAAACAATAAAATTTAATGCATTCTGATAAACTAAACGGTGGACTATAAAGTTAAATGCATAAAAAAAATGAGTCTAAAGATAGTGTTTGATAAATCTTAATGACTTAGTCTTACTAATGTGCAATTTGAATGATTTAAAAGTTTAAACTAAAATTGGTTTTAAACGAAAATAACATTTTAATAATCATTTTAAATGAACTTTATGAATGATGTAAAGCTAGTATATCCTTTTCAATGAATAAATAAAATATATAATTGTTTGATACATGTGATAATATATGATTAAATAAAGATATTAAAGAAAATGATGTGGTGAATCATTTAAAAAATAATCCAACCATGAATGATTCAACACATATTATTGAACATTCAACATTACTTGTCTAACTTTCTGTGAAAAATTATTTATATTCAATTCTATGTTTTTTGCCAAAAAAAAAAAAAAAAAAAAAATTATATGTTAAAATAAAACACACTAAATACTAAACTGTTTTAATGTTGACTCATTTAATTAAGAGGCAAACATATACAAGTTGATTGTACAAACACGAGTAGTTAAAATGTATTTACTCAGTTTTTACTACTATAAAAATGACTATTTCGGCTATTGTGCCATCATATATCATTAAAAACATTATAAAAACATTATGTATGCTGATCTAGCTTTCACAAACCATTAACATAAGTTTAAAATCGATTAATTAAAATTCGGATAATTAATTTAATTCGGAGGATGTAGCCTTTCTTGAACGTGAGTTTGATGATGTGGAGATCAAAGGTGCGGTTTGGAATTGTGGTAGTTCAAAGGCTCCTGGACCAGATGGGTTCTCTTTTCAATTCACCAAACGTTTTTGGGATATTCTCGGTATCGACATTTGTAGGGATGTTAAACGTTTTTTTTTTTTGTAAATGCCGAAATGCGGATTGGGGCTAAATCTGCTTTTTTCTCCTTAATCCCTAAAGTTAAAAATCCGCTTCTTATCTCTGATTTTCGTCTCATTTCCCTCGTTTTAGTGTTTTATAAGATAATCACTAAACTGCTTACAAACCGTTTGTCAAATGTAATTAATCTGCCCATCCTATTAATTAATCTGCCTGAAATATGGATATTCAGATTGACCCCAGGGGGGTTTTCTCCGGGATCCATTCAGGATTCAAACCCGGTCCGCCTGCCCCTCGGGATGGTTAAAGGATCGGGTTCCTGTAATACGATTCGGGTTTCTTCCCGAACGCGTGTGTGTGTGCAAATGATGAGTGTCGTTGAAATAAATGATACGCTGATTCAAGCTTGCCGTTCAAAAAAAATGTAATTGACAAAATTATTTCACCGGTTCAGTCGGCTTTTATTGGTGGGCGTAAGATTCTTTGACGGTCTGTTGATGGTAAGCGAAATTCATGAACTAAA
The DNA here is from genome assembly GCF_046630445.1 of Rutidosis leptorrhynchoides. Taxonomy (NCBI): domain Eukaryota; kingdom Viridiplantae; phylum Streptophyta; class Magnoliopsida; order Asterales; family Asteraceae; genus Rutidosis; species Rutidosis leptorrhynchoides. The sequence continues at coordinate 398,307,621 of NC_092333.1, forward strand.
CAGAAAAAACGCAAGATGCTCTTGTTTAAGGCGGATTTTGAGAAACCTTATGATTCGGTTAGTTGGGATTATTTATTTTTTATGTTAGAATCGCTGGGATTAGGATCTTTGTGGTGTAATTGGATATCGGGTTGTTAATCTCGGCTAGAACTTCAGTCCTTGTGAATGGAAGTCCTACTCGTGAATTCCGAATCAAAATGGGCCTATGACAAGGTGACCTGTTTAGTCCTTTCTATTTTTTAATCGTTATGGAAGGTCTTCATTTGTCTCCCCATCAAGCAATGCAAGCCAACTACATCCGTGGCGTCAAGGTGGGTTTGAGTGACATTCATATTTCTCATTTTATTTATGCTGATGACGTTATTATTATGTTCGATTGGAACAGTCTCGAATTAGATCATATTCTTCATGTTCTTGAAGTTTTTCATTTGGTCTCGAGTTTAAAGTTAAATGTTCCAAAGTCACATGTTTTCGGAGTAGGTGTTGACTACACTATTGTAGACGTCATTTCCACTGATGCGGGTTGGAGGTCCGGGACTTTCCCTACGAAGTACCTTGGAATACATATTGGCACTAATATGAAAAGGGTAGCGAATTGGGTTGAGTTAATTGAAATATATAAATCTCGTTTGTCTGCATGTAAGTCATCGTTAATTTCATCAGGTGGCAAGCTCACACTTTTGAAATCTGTAATGGGTAGTTTGGGGATTTATTGAATGTCATTATTTAATTGTCCGAAAACGGGGATCAAGGAACTTAAGTCGATTCGGGCAAGATTGTTTTGGGGAAGTAACACTTCCAACAGTCATGGGTTAAATGGGAGTCGGTTCTTGCTCCTTTCAACCAAGGTGGTTTGAATATAGGAAGTCTTAAAGCGATTAATCTTGCGTTAATTCAAAAGTGGAGGTGGCGGTTTTTGTATTCTCCTGATGATTTGTAGGTAAAGTTGGTTAAATCAATTCATGGAAATTTCTTTGATCAAACATATGGCAACAGTCCCTGGTGTGCTATTGTAGATGCATGCATGAAACCTATTACATACAACTTACTTCTTACAAATTTCTTTTATATGGAAGTGGGATGTGGAAATAACATTAGTTTTTGGAATGACACTTGGTGTGGTACTTCTACGTTAGCGTCTCGATTCAACCGGCTTTATCATTTAGATATTAATAAGGTAGATAAGGTTGCTGATAAATGGATTGATGGTACTTGGTACTGGACGTGATCGAGAGAGATTATGGGGGTCGAAGCGAGCCTCTTTTGTTACGGCTTCTTTACGATTTACAACAGGTTACATTGTCAAACACAGAAGACAAATGGTCTTGCTCAGTGGGTAATGATGGGTTGTTCAAGGTAAAAGACACTCGAGAGCACTTGGACTACATGCTTCTCCCCTCGTTACCGATTGAAACCATATACCTTACTCGGAAAGTAAACATTTTTTGGCGGCGTTTTAAACAAGATTCTCTCCGTCTTCGTTGAAACCTATCCACGAAAGGGTTACAGATTCCGCCTATCGTGTGTCTGGTTTGTCAACATGGGTTAGATCATCAAAATCATCTTCATTTCGAGTGTGATGTGGCTGCAGATTTATGGGGACTAACAAGAGTTTTGGATTAACTGTAGTATGCCTAAGTTCCTTTTTTGGGCAGACGTCTAAACTTGGATCGATGGTTTGTCACAGTCGACGTCTTCCATGGATCGGGTGTTATCGATTGTGGTTATTCTCCTATGGGTCTTATGACTATTTCGAAACAGCATTGTATTTAATGATTCTTTTATTCATAGGAGTAACATTTTTGATGTAATTAAGTTATTTTCTTTTCGTTGGCTTAAAAACAGAGGTCAAGTTGTTTCTAACTAGAGTGACTGGCTTCAAAAGCCTTTGTAATTATCTCTTAGCTCCTAGCTAGGGAGCGTTTTATTTACAATATACCAATTTTTGCCGTTAAAAAAAATTAATACTATAAAGCAACACGAAACTTAAGGGTTGTTTGTATTCGTGTTGAACTTGATTGTTTGATTATCACGAATCGTAAATAATTAGTTATTAGTGTTTGACAAGTTAAACAAAAAAATCAATTAATTGCGATTTAAGAGACTCAAAGTGAAAATAAAAAGCATGTCACCCCTTACTGCAGCAAAACGTGATTATTAGATTATTGCGTTTCATTTGATCATTTAACAAATAATCAGATTTACCAAACACTTAGGAGACTGATTATTTGATTATTGTGTTATCGAACTGTATAATCAAATCCCAACACTATTAATTTATAACACGTTTTGGTACAACTGATTATCCGATTCTTATTATCTTAAACGTATGATCAATATAAAATGCAAACCCAAACACCCCCTTAGTTAAAAAAATCGATTAAAAGTCTAATTTGAAACTACGATATTATTATGATTAGATCGTTCAAAAAGTGATAAAGCTAGAAATATATACACAATACACATACAAAAAGTTTTAATCATTCTAAGATAGTTTACTGGTTAAGATCCTAATACTTTTATAAGAGATGTCAGATTCAAATTTCACTTGCAACATATCTTAAAACTATCAGAAAAAAAGTTAGAAACAATCACACAATAACTTTGAATATTTGAGTAAAAAGTGATGTGCAAATAAAAATATTGATGATATTTTTACTAACATTTATAATAAATCCACTCAAGTTAATCGGAATAGTATATAAATATGCATGAGGAATTTGAATTCATAAATTAAGTTGAGATCTAAGGAACCAATGAGAGCGCTACATGTGGCGCAAAAATCACACGTGATTGAAAAATAAATTTCAAAAAAAATTGTTTTCGAAAAAAAAATTAAAAAAAATTTGTTTTTTTTCAATTTTTTTTTAAAATCGCATGTGATTTACCTGCACAATCACATGTGTTGGATTTGACATGTATAATCACATTCGATTGGGTTTACAATCACATGTGATTTTAAAAAAAAATTGGAAAAAAAAAAATTTTGAAACTTTTTTTCAATCACATGTGATTTTCGCGCCACATGTCGTGCTCTCATTGATCGCTTGAATTTCAAGCAAATTAATGGATTCAAGGAATTACAACCCAAATATGCATATGCATAATTAGTATTTTAGCACTCGTATTAGTATGATACGGTATATAACTACAAAAACATAAAAAGAAATATTTTTTTTATTTCGGTGATTTTAGAAACTACCGTATAGTGAAGAAAAAATATCATGGTTGTTCCTCAAAATTTGTACAAAAATTAAGAAGGGACCTAACTTTGAATTGATCATGGTTGATCCCACGATTTATAAATTGTACAAGAATAGTCCCAAGATTTAACTAAAGTTAATACCACCCGATTAAAAATATCACATGAGCTTCACATGATGTCTTTTTTTGTCATATCGCTTAGAACTAATTAAAACTTTTATTTACGTTCGTATTATATATCGACTGCTAAAATACCCAACCCACGTATTCAATCCCATATTAAAATACCGTATCTGTACAAACCCTAATCTTTTATAATTGAATCCAATTCGACTACAATTGATTGTGTATGTTTATTAATTTTTGTCCTGGTGGGACGCATTTTGCGATTCTACAAAGAATAAAATGAGGACGCGTGTCTCTGTCAATATGAGGATGTAGGGTCCTGGCAACACCAAACCTGTCTTTTATTGTGTTTAAGATATCACCTCGTCGAACATGAATAGCATCGTAATCACCAAGATGTGCCATAATCTGCACTCATTCATCACAAATATTCAGAACGTTTGTTCACAAATACATGAATGATGCAGTACAAGTACTACATGTTTTTGCACAGGTGAGTTCCGTTTCAAATAACATATTGATCATAAGCGTAGGTACGCATATGTATATTCAAAGCACTAAAAGCAAAAGGACGCGAACTGATTTTAAGGCGCAATATGGATAGTGCGGGGCGCTAAGAATAAAGGATGGCGGAATTAAAAGATAGCGAGCATGTGTTCCACAATAATATAGTGGATTAAAAGATCCCGCATAAGTTTTAGTCCACATACTGAGGGAAACCTATAAATAAGAAGTATGGAACCTCATTTGAAGATTGTTGATCTTGGATTATTTTTAAGCACATTATTGATATCTCGTGAACATGACCGAGGCGATGATTCTTTGAATACCCGAACAAGGTAAATGAATTTAAGACCGGAACATGGTGATTGATTGCCCGTTGTTGGCAAAAGACGATCATAAGGTCCCTCAAACATCACACAAACCGAAACCTCACCCTCATTGCACTCGACCTTGATCTAATTCCTTAGGAAAAACGGATCCAAGCTCGATCAATTGGTGCCATCCGTAGGACACGATTATGAATCGAAATTCGAAGTTAACTTTCGCAGAGCTGAACTGTTTAAAGTAGAAATTCAAAACTAATCGTGTTTATTTTTTGAAATTGCAGGTTGTTAATGTCGTAAAATACGCGTTTACGATGACGCAAAATAAGAAAAAAGGATGATTATGATTTTAGAAATTCAAGCTCATTTGAATTTCAAGCAAATCCTGAGCTTAGTAAACATGCAAAAGAAATTATTTTGAAATCATCCTCATGTTTTAACGTGGAGGAAGAGCATCAACCGCTTACAGCGACTGACAAGTCAGCGAATCCAATGCGAAATATTCAGCAAAATACTTTACCTCACGAGGAAAATAGAACAGATGACATGTCGTCGAAATCCGCAACTGTTAATGTTCAAGGAAATACCGATAAAAGCATGGCTGCTGAAAAAGTTGTGAGTAACATCACAAATATGCGTGCAGAAACTGAAAATACTGTAAAGATTGCAAAAAAGCTAATTACCAAATTTGAGGCACATAAAAATTGCATGAAATGGGATATGTAATCCAGGATAAAACAAACCGCGTATTGACGTCAAAAGAAGTTTTACCGCAAGAACAACAATCAGAATCGCCTTTAATCGAAGAAGTAAATAATGAAACGCTTGAGCGTAATGTTTTTGGTTCACTTGTGCCAACACTGAAAACAGCAAAAAGTGAATTTTCGACGCCAAAAATCTAATACACCAGAAAGTGACCCAAAAATCATTGAAACTGCTTACGCTAAGAGAAAGCGAATTAGCATACCAATCTCACACTGTAATGATGACGGAGAAACCTCATATAGCGCCGACACAGAAAATGCGCAATTATTTTTGGCAGAAATGTTTAAGAAAGTTGCGTCAAAGGATATGCAATGAGCAACCTGATGTTATTCAGAAAATGATAGGGAAGTATTGCGCTGAAACAAAATAAACGCGCACTAATAAAGAAACAGAAATTACATCCACAACAGAAATGATGAGCAACCTGAGTATCCAATTGTTACACCACCAATTGTACCAGCAACTCTTGGTGTATATGAAGGGTTAACCGATCCCTTGGATTTTCTACAATGCTTTGAAGGCATAGTTAGTACATGTAATTGGGATGAACCCGTTGCATATAGGGTATTTCCAATGGTTCTGCAACGACTTACGCTCGAATGGTTTCATAATCTTAGCGCGCGCAGTATAATTGGTTTTATCACTGCACGAAAAATTCCTTTTGCAGTTTCAAAATATGCTACCATAAATGAAAACGCACATAGAATGTCATGATATTAAGCAAGGCTTTAAAGAGGCGCTTGGCGGTTTGCTTACTCGATACACTTACGAATGTCAAAAGATTCTAAACTTGCATGAAGTTCAAAAGATTTTAGGATTTGTACAAGCTATAAATCCACAACGACACCCAACTTTTGTGCGAAGACTGCGGAGGGATGTGACACAAACATTTGCAAAAGTAATTCAAGAAACGTACGATTATATAAGATGCGGCGACGATAGCAATATTACGCATAATTGTAACTGGGGGAGATATAAGGGATGAAAAGATGATTATGATCTATATGTGATGGAAACCGCTCGTCAGAATATTAGCGAAAATATAACGCTGGCAGACCAATGCGTAATGATAGACAATGCAATCATAACAATAATAACAACTAAGGGTTATAATAACCGCGACAAATATTAATCTAGAAAGTGGAGCTCTGATTCATTTGATGTTGTGCAAACGCTATCTAAAACTCCAAAGGAAATCTTCATGCACGAAAAAGTTGGAAAAACTTTTCCTACACCAGCGCAGCTATCTGAGAACAATAGACGCGATAAGTCTAAGGTTTGCATATACCATGATGATCATGGACATGACACAAACAGATGTCGCGATTTGGTTGAACTTATTGTTGATGCAACAAGAAAAGGAAAGCTTGATTATCTGTTAATTGATAAACAGATCAATGCGTCAAACACCAATACGACAATAAAAATGTCAAAAGCGCCAAAAACGCCCTATGCGGGAGAGAATACGCAACAGAAACAAAAGGCTCTTGCAGTAAAGAATTTGGGTGCTAAATTTGTTGGAAAGACAGAAAATTTGAAAGAAATTCATGTTATCAATATGGTAAAAGAAAACAAGAGGCCGAAAAAAAAGAAAAGCATAGACTAACTTGAAAAGTGGCAATTAGCGCCGATTACCTTCCCACCTATGTAAGGCCGCGGAATTTTGGAGAAACCAATCATCATATCCTGCAAGATTGCGAATACATGAATTACGATCATGAAAGTGCATTTAGATACCGGCAGTAGCGCAGATATAATGTATGAGTAATTTTTCCGCAAATTGCTAGAAAGTATCAAAGCGAAGTTAAAACTTTCAACGGTGTCCTTATCTGGATTTTTAGGAGAGTCTGCGTGGCCGTTGGGTCAACTTCCATTGTACATTGAATTGATTGATGAATCAGTTGTAAGGTTAACGTGCCAAGCGTATCTAAACTTGTACGTTATGCGGTCAACTTTAGGATATAACATGCTGCTATGCCGCTCAGCATTATGCAAACTTGGTAAGTTTGCATAATGCTCTATTTCTTCGAAAATTCATGGACTTGTCAAATTTGCAAATTGTAAAGGAGTAGCAACCATGTGGTCCACAGAAGTGGAACCCATATGTGCGTCAGTAATCTCACAAGAAGCGGAAATAATTGAAAATTTTGGCACGGAAGGCCACATGATTATCATAAAATCGCGCTTACCCAGAACAACCCATTAAGATTGGAGAAAGCTTGAACAAGAATATAAAGCAGAAATTAGTGAAAATTGTCATGGCGAATATTGATGTTTTCGCATGGTGTGAAAAATATATGACTGGAGTATCGCGGTAAATTGCGGAGCATAGACTTAATGCGAACCCTGCGCTTAAGCCAATAATACAAAAGCGCGGAGGAATGGCTTCTGAATGCGTCAAATGGCTAGGCTAGTAAGTTATAAAATTGTTTAAATAAGGAATATTGTGTGAGGTGCAATATCAAACTTGGGTTGTAAACTGAGTTCTTGTTAAGAAACCTGATGGATCATGGTGGATGTGCATTGATTTCAAAGACATTAACAAGACATATCTTAAAGACAACTATCTGCTACCCGAAATTGATTGGAAGGTCGAGTCCTTATCAGGATATCCTTATAAGTGTTGTTTGGATGCTTATAAAGGATATCATCATGGCATTGGAAGATGAGGATAAAACTTGGTTTCACACTCGAAAAGGCATATACTGTTACATCAGAATGCCATTTGGATTAAAGAATGCAGACGCAACTTATCAAAGATTGATAGATAGCGCGTTTGAAGGTCAAATTGGGCTAAAGCTTGAAGCGCATGTAGATGACCTTGTTATCAAGAGTGCCAATGAAGAGAAAATCTTAGCGAATGTAGTTGAAACATTAGATAGTATGCGTAGGATTAATATGAAGTTGAATCCATCGAAATGCAGTTTTGGCTAAAAGGAAGGAATGATTTTGGGCATATCATCACAGAATATAGAATCAAAGCTAATCTAAAGAAGATAGCAGCAATTGAAAATATGACCCGCAGAAAACTGTAAAAGAAGTACAAAGAGTAACGGGCAAGCTAGCCGCATTGGAAAGGTTCTTATCAAAAGCTGCAGAAAGACAGTTGCCATTTTTCTGCACTTTAAAAGGATGTTTGAACAAGAAAAAATTTGAACGGCCAAAAGAACCGGATAGCGCATTTCATGAAATGAAAAAGCTGCTTTAGAATTGCCTACGCTTACCGCTCCAAAAGATGGTGAAGCATTGTACTTGTATATTTCAATACAAAATGAAGCGTTTGGTTCTCTCTTGATAGCAGAAAGAGAAAAGGAACAAAAACCAATATATTTTGTAAGCAAAGATCACTGGAAGCGAGGTGAATTACGCACCAATTAAAAATTTTGTATACGCGTTCGTTTTAACAAAAATAAGATTGCGGAGATATTTTCAAGGACACCCGATACATGTTAACTGATATGCCGGTTAAACAGGTTTACTGATAACTTTGCAGTAATATTACGCGTTGTTTAATTGATGCGCTAAATAAGATGCTAACAAATAGCGTTTATATGATAACAGGTGCTAAATAAGCCTGAAATTTCTGGAATACTAGCCAAGTGGGTAGTTGAACTTGGAATGCATGAAATAAGTTACCTTTCTTGTATTGCGGTGAAAGGGTAAGTTCTTGCGAATTATCTTGCAGAAATGTCAGGTGAACTGGAAGTAACACATGAAAGAACAAACTTAAAACCAAGCACAGATGAAACATGGGATTTGTTTACAGATGGTGCATCATGCACAGAAGGTGTGGGGGTAGGATTAGTGCTAACAAATCCAAATGGTGAATAACATACATATGCCTTGCCTTTAATGACCCGTTCCAATCCATCTGGACGAATACATTACATTTGGTTACATCGCGAGGTACTTGACCTCTATATGATACATTTTACAAATATTGCATTCGTTTTTAAAAGACATACTTTCATTTCATCGAAAGTTGATGAGACGACCCAACCCAATCCATAGGGACGAATACAATAACATATGATAACATTGCGAGGTACTTGACCTCTATATGATACATTTTACAAACGTTGCATTTATTCTTAAAAGGCAAACTATCATTACATCAATATTTGACATTTTCGTCTAACATTTCATAATATCCAAATGACCTAATCTGTCATTTACTTATTTATATTCTCTATTGAACTCCAATGACTCGAATGCAACGTCTTTGTATCATGGCTTAAAAGGTCCCAAGTAGTATCCTTAACATGAGCTAATGCACAGCGGAAGACTTAATTCATACCTGAGAATAACATGCGTTAAAACGTCAACATAAAGTTGGTGAGATATATAGGTTTGATGCTAGCAGCGTTATAACAATGGAACACAAGATTTCATATATAAACATTTTAATAAAAATATTCTAAGTGGTTGAGCACTTGGTAACCATACTTAACCTTTAATCACGTCGCATATTCCCTTTATTATGAAATCTTACTACACCGTACCAAGGTGTAGTCACGAAACGAAGTACTGTGCAACCGTTGAATACTGGTCGTCCAGTCCGGTTGGGGTTGTCAGGCCCGATAGATCTATCAACAGGATTCGCGTTTACAATACCGCTGTAAATATTAGTTACCAAGCTACAGGGAAGTATGCCAGTGGTACAACTCAACGTAGAATATATTTTTCAGTTACTTGTGTCCATAGCGTAAAACATAAAATACATGTATTCTCATCCCGAAATATTTAGAGTTTAAAAGTGGGACTATATACTCACTTTTGTCTTGAAGATATGTAATTTCGACTTGGTCTCCGATTGATATCACGAACCTATCCATATATAATATATCAATACCTTTTCTTTTTAAACAATCGTCACATATATATACTTATAATACTTTTAATACTTTTAATAATTCCTTAGTCCGTAGTTAGCAGTCCGATGTTAGTAATTCAATTTTAATGGTTCATATTTAGTTGTTTAATAAACCCCCAATGAAATAAATAAAACCCCCATCGTATATGTATTGGTCGAGATTAATCTTGACCCATGGTACCGGTGTTGTCAAATGACGTGTTGCGTACATAAAGTACCGGTGTTGTCAAATGACGTGTTGCGTACAATCATGGGATCTTATGATTAATCTTCTTGTATTGTTTACGGGTGATCCTGAACCATATAAAATTAAATTATGAGTACATATGTATAAAATATCATGTTACTTTAGGAAGATGTGATTTATTTAATTTTCTCCAATTATTTTCGTGGCTAAACTAGTCTTGGATATCCGATTTTGTTTTGGTCATAATTTCTTCGTTACAACTCCGTTTTCGTTGATTCAACTTTCCAATTCCTTGGATCGAGTCCCTCTTTAAGAATATGAACTGTAAATACCTTAGTTTGTATTCGAAATCATAGGTCATAGGTCAAATTTTGGTGAAACTTATGAAGTTAATCATTTTTGTTACAAAAACATCATTTAATGACCATTTTTCTAAAAATACTTATACTATGAATTAAATCATGAAATTTTTATGTGTTAACATATTCATAAGGAATATCATTTTTCCAGAATATAAACCTCCAATTCAAAGTTCAAGATGGTTTTTAATTATCCAACCCAAAACAGCCCCCGGTTGCACTCCGACGTCATAAAAACAGTTTTTTAAGGTATTCTTTGAAAAACCAAGTTATACCTTGTTAAATTAGCATATATTTAAGTTATATTACAGGTCTTGAAGTATTTTAAAAGTTAAGTTAGAAGGATCTATTTAGTTTGCAAACAAGTTTGAAATCATTCAAACTATGTTTTTGTTGTTAAAATTGTATACCATACAATAAGATAGCTATATATATATGAATCGAATAAGGTTATGAACAAAGTTACTACCTCAAGTTACTTGGACAAGATTGCTGTAAAAGAGGAGTAAAAACCTAGAACCAAAAGAGTGATGAAATTGGATGAAAGATTGGAAGCAACTTAAGACATAAACTTGAATTGAAAGTTGTATTTTTGTAGTGTTTTTGTTGATCTTTTTATGGTGGTGTTTAAGGTGATTCTTGAGAGGATTTTTGCTGGAGTTCTTAGAGAGACATGAGGCTAGTAAGTGTGTGTGTTTAGCTAGAGAAATGATGTTCCAAAAATTGAAAATGGATGCATGTATTTATGGTGGTGTAAAAGGTGTATAAATTTGTAATTTTGTGAAAAGATCTTTTAATCATGTGAAATTGTCATACTAAATAACAAAAGTAGTTACCTTATACATAAGGCATGAACAAGGGCTGGTTGGTGGTGATTTGATGTGTATATACCAATAGTAAATACGTATAGAAGCTAGGTATGATACGAGTACATATACTCTAGATATACGTATAGAAATCTTGTGAAAAATGGAATGAGGATTCAAATATAGCTATCTTTTGTGAATATACTTATATTGTTTTATGTATTTAAGTCTTTAAAAGTGATTAAATACATTATATATACGATATATGTATAAACATTATAGGTCGTAAGTATTTATGTCAAATAACGTTACGTATAGTTATCGTTTTGAAAGCTTAAGTTAGTAGTTTCAAAATATACTTATAACTTATTGTTATTAATACAAAATGAGATATTTAAACATCCTTAAATCATGTTAAATATGTATATATACATATATATACACAAACGTATAATTAACATATATTGTATAGTTCGTGATATCATCGGTCAAACTAGACGGTTAAACGTTATGTAAAACTCTTTTCAAAATCATAAATCTCAACAATTTAGATTGCTTATCATGTTGGTAAGTTTTAATTTATGTAAATATTAATCTTATAAGTGTAAAACGATCGGAAAAATTCGGGTCGTTACAGTACCCACCCGTTAAAGAAATTTCGTCCCGAAATTTGGTAGAGGTTGTCATAAATAACAATAGGAATGTTTTCATGACGAATATGAGGTATTAATAGAGTTTTATCATTATTGGAAGATATGGATAAAACGATTCGGTCATGTGAAGCGCACGAGTGAAGCTATCACAAAAGAATGAAATGAGTGAATATAGAATTGTTTTAACCGATGTCGAGATTAGGATTGATTTCCGGAATTTAAGGGATTTAAAGAAAATCTTATGTAATAAGATTTGGTTCTTCGATGATTTAGAAAACAGGATCTCCTTTGATTTAATGCGATAATCTGTTTCGATTTCTTTGTCGGATATTTCACTTTAAATCCACCTCCTTCCCTTTCTTACTTCCATACCTCACATCTCTTACTCTTCCTCCTCTAATTCATACCTTAAGGTATCCTTTAAAATGCTTCATCCCGTTCTGATTTTTGTTATACTTCTAACTTTCATATCTTTCATTCTTCTCTTTCATCTACCGCTAGAAGAATCTATTCACTTTTATGATTTTCTTGGAATTATAATGTTTCTAATTCTCCCGTGTCTTTACGTCGCCATACGTATTGATACACACGGTTTGTAGTTTCTGGGTGGTTATTGGGTTTGATATCTTTCCTTATATTTCGATGCTCCTGCTTCTGTTTTCCATAATCATTATCATCCATAGTTAATACTCTCTCCTATTTGCTGTAATCTATACCCCAATTTCTATTTTGGGACTTTGTCCCCTCGTTTCTTCTTCCCGTCCTTGAGTCAAGCGATCAATAGTTCGAAATTCGTAGGTATAAAATTCGGAATGAACATAGCTAATGCTCTAAGAAAGGAATGGTAATGGCACGATTTTGATTTGTCAAATTACCAGAATATCCAGGAAAATAGAACTATCAAGATGATTTGTTCTTAATATGTTTCGGAATTGGATAGAATGTAAAAGTCGTGTAACATGGCACATGATGACGGTACTGTGAATCATCATATTCCATTAGAAACTTAACATGACTTACTGTAATATAATGAAGTTGATCAAGTTTCATTATATTATACTAGTTCATGCATCAGTTCCCAACACTGCTTCAGAACATTCCTATTTTAAACTTGAAGGATTTAGAAACTAACACAGTTTCCTTTATATTGTAACGCAGATATTACAGAGAGATAAATGATTTCAGATAAGGATAGTGGTGAAAATATCTTCAGAAATATTGAGGATATTTATAATGAAAGATATGATAATATCTTGGAATTTCTAATGTCGAAGGATGATGATGAAGATTGACCCGTAAGGGTTTAGATTCAGAAGCAAGGTGTTTGCTACAGAATCGTCATAATTCTTTATGTACAAGTTTAGTCCTTGTAACTTGTTCAGAGTCTCCTTCATGGTTTGTTCAATCCGGTTTTCAGTACCAATTTTCTATCGAGCGTTCCTAACACTTCCTTCTTTTATCATCAACATTTGGTCATTAAGACCTTCTACAACATGCTGCTTCGTCAGTATTTTCAAAGTTATTGGATCTGGGTCATTGGTTATCAAACCAAGATGGTTTAAGGAGAATTGTATTTTTAGATGATTAAACGCTGATGGTAATATGATGGAATATAAAAGGTTCTCCGGTAACGATGGCGAAAGAACAACGTATATATATATATCGAGATTGTAATAAGAGTAGTCTTACTGAGATATCGAAGTGGAGCTGTGACAAAATTAGTTAATTGAAAAGGAATCGCGTGATTGTTTTTGCTAATGGATGATAAGGAATTCGATGCGGATACGTTTTAACTATAACTTCGAGTTCAAAAATTTTTAGGTGCATAACTGTATGCATAAATCTTTATTCCGTAGACGAGGTGCGGCTGGTTGAACTTCTCGATCGAGATGTTTTCAAGAATCATGAAAAGTTGTGAATGCGAATTGTAATCGTCAAGATACAAATGAGGTTTAAAATAGAATCAAGTGGCAAACTTGAAGGATTGTTTAGTTTCATATGTAATAATCATCATTTTAACTCATTTTTAATTGTCCAAAGTTAGCAGTCCAATAGTCCGATTGTCCAATGGTTCAATAAATTCATATATGAACTAAATATATAATATTCGAATTACTTAATACGTATCGTGACCCGTGTACTGGTCTCGGTGTCGATCACAACTCAAAGTATATATATATTTTGGAATCAACTCCGACCCTGTATAGCCAACTCCCACCTTCACATATAGAGTGTCTATGGTTGTTCCGAAATATATATATAGATGGATCAATATGATAAGTCGAAACCTTGTATACGTGTCCCGTTATTTAAAATGCGTAAAATAAATAAATATATATCATGACCCATTATACAACGTGTTGTCTCAGAATTAATCCGACGTGTTGTTGTACATGTGTCCCGACGGTATGTAAAGTACAGAAATTAAAATTGCAAGAATGTAAATTGCGATAAATTAAATATTAATCAGTTAGCTGGGAACAGTTAGCCGGAACAGTTAGCGTGTAATCCTATCACAATTTCAATTAATTAATTCATCTGTTTCTAACAATTTTTATTTTGCCAATGTTTCTTCATTATGCCACTTGTTGGATTCGGATAGGTAAAAATCCAAATATGAAATTTAAATGGAAATGGTTAATCTGGGGTGAACGGATACGTATATCGGTAATTGTAAGTAGGATAATAAATGATCGTTGAATCAGATTCGAAGAATGTACAGTGTAACTTGTTAATGTGAATTCTAAATATTCCTTGGGTACTACCCACCCGTTAAAATATTTTCATCATTAACAGTTTGTACGAATGAAATTTTTAATTACAATCTTTATGAAAATATATTTGCATATATATTTTCTTCGGAGGTAACTATGAATTTAATGAGTCAATAAAATATTCAACTCATTTGATTTATCGTTATTACTAGATTACATAATCTCCAAAATATTAGAGATTACATAATCGTCATGTCGAACGAAGAACGATACGTAAAGAAGAGGTAATCGGTGTAGAATGATATGTAGAACAAAGATCATATTCGAAGTTCAGATGATGATGTTGAGGTACGTGGTGCGGATGTGATTGTTGGTGGTGGTAATGATACGGTTGGTGTTGATGCTGATGATGTCGTTGACGTCGATGATGCTACTGGTACTGAAGATTGCGAGGTTGATGTTGTTAACGGTACTGGTTATGCTGCTGGTGCTGCTGCTGGTGTTTGTAACCTTCGCACCGTGTTCTCCAAAGCCGTCACACGAGCGCGAAGTTCGTTAATTTCTGCTAGTACACCAGGATGATTTGCGGTTGGAGTGAGCGAATGAACAAGATCCGAAATATGGGATAGGATATAATCATGACGAGATACTCGAGAAATGAGAGAGAAAATGGTTTCTCGAACAGGTTCGCCGGTAAGTGCTTCAGGTTCGTCGCCAATGGGGCAATTCGGTGGGTGAAAGGGATCACCTTCTTCTTGTCTCCAATAATTTAGTATACTACGAACCCATCCCCAATTCATCCAGAATAGATGATGAGAAATTGGTTGATCCATTCCAGTGACGCTGCCTTCGGAGCCCGAATGGAAATCCATATCAGCGTAGCTGTCGGAGTCGGAGGAATTCGAACTGGAAGCGGAGTTCATCTTGTACAGTCGGGGAAATGAATTTTTGGTTTGGAATAGATTATAGGAGTTGGGTTTGGTATTCTTCAATACATAATTTACATATGTATTTATAATACTCAAAATCCCGTGAATTACGGAGAATCTTTGAAATTCGTCAGGCAATGTCTATAGCAACAGATACGCTAGGATAAGAATTTTGTCTATACACTATCGATGCACCAAATGCAGTAAGACGTGTCTAGACTTAAGAATACTAAGCAGGCAATTCTTAAGGATGATAAGCAGATGATTTTCGACTAGATATGATAAGCAAAACTTTTGACATGTAGACACGGTCAAAGTCCAGACTCACTAATGCATCCTAACAACTACCAGTTAGACACACTAATGTAAGGCCTGGTTCGCTAAGACCAACGCTCTGATACCACATGAGACGACCCAACCCAATCCATAGGGACGAATACAATAACATATGATAACATTGCGAGGTACTTGACCTCTATATGATACATTTTACAAACGTTGCATTTATTCTTAAAAGGCAAACTATCATTACATCAATATTTGACATTTTCGTCTAACATTTCATAATATCCAAATGACCTAATCTGTCATTTACTTATTTATATTCTCTATTGAACTCCAATGACTCGAATGCAACGTCTTTGTATCATGGCTTAAAAGGTCCCAAGTAGTATCCTTAACATGAGCTAATGCACAGCGGAAGACTTAATTCATACCTGAGAATAACATGCGTTAAAACGTCAACATAAAGTTGGTGAGATATATAGGTTTGATGCTAGCAGCGTTATAACAATGGAACACAAGATTTCATATATAAACATTTTAATAAAAATATTCTAAGTGGTTGAGCACTTGGTAACCATACTTAACCTTTAATCACGTCGCATATTCCCTTTATTATGAAATCTTACTACACCGTACCAAGGTGTAGTCACGAAACGAAGTACTGTGCAACCTTTGAATACTGGTCGTCCAGTCCGGTTGGGGTTGTCAGGCCCGATAGATCTATCAACAGGATTCGCGTTTACAATACCGCTGTAAATATTAGTTACCAAGCTACAGGGAAGTATGCCAGTGGTACAACTCAACGTAGAATATATTTTTCAGTTACTTGTGTCCATAGCGTAAAACATAAAATATATGTATTCTCATCCCGAAATATTTAGAGTTTAAAAGTGGGACTATATACTCACTTTTGTCTTGAAGATATGTAATTTCGACTTGGTCTCCGATTGATATCACGAACCTATCCATATATAATATATCAATACCTTTTCTTTTTAAACAATCGTCACATATATATACTTATAATACTTTTAATACTTTTAATAATTCCTTAGTCCGTAGTTAGCAGTCCGATGTTAGTAATTCAATTTTAATGGTTCATATTTAGTTGTTTAATAAACCCCCAATGAAATAAATAAAACCCCCATCGTATATGTATTGGTCGAGATTAATCTTGACCCATGGTACCGGTGTTGTCAAATGACGTGTTGCGTACATAAAGTACCGGTGTTGTCAAATGACGTGTTGCGTACAATCATGGGATCTTATGATTAATCTTCTCGTATTGTTTACGGGTGATCCTGAACCATATAAAATTAAATTATGAGTACATATGTATAAAATATCATGTTACTTTAGGAAGATGTGATTTATTTAATTTTCTCCAATTATTTTCGTGGCTAAACTAGTCTTGGATATCCGATTTTGTTTTGGTCATAATTTCTTCGTTACAACTCCGTTTTCGTTGATTCAACTTTCCAATTCCTTGGATCGAGTCCCTCTTTAAGAATATGAACTGTAAATACCTTAGTTTGTATTCGAAATCATAGGTCATAGGTCAAATTTTGGTGAAACTTATGAAGTTAATCATTTTTGTTACAAAAACATCATTTAATGACCATTTTTCTAAAAATACTTATACTATGAATTAAATCATGAAATTTTTATGTGTTAACATATTCATAAGGAATATCATTTTTCCAGAATATAAACCTCCAATTCAAAGTTCAAGATGGTTTTTAATTATCCAACCCAAAACAGCCCCCGGTTGCACTCCGACGTCATAAAAACAGTTTTTTTAAGGTATTCTTTGAAAAACCAAGTTATACCTTGTTAAATTAGCATATATTTAAGTTATATTACAGGTCTTGAAGTATTTTAAAAGTTAAGTTAGAAGGATCTATTTAGTTTGCAAACAAGTTTGAAATCATTCAAACTATGTTTTTGTTGTTAAAATTGTATACCATACAATAAGATAGCTATATATATATGAATCGAATAAGGTTATGAACAAAGTTACTACCTCAAGTTACTTGGACAAGATTGCTGTAAAAGAGGAGTAAAAACCTAGAACCAAAAGAGTGATGAAATTGGATGAAAGATTGGAAGCAACTTAAGACATAAACTTGAATTGAAAGTTGTATTTTTGTAGTGTTTTTGTTGATCTTTTTATGGTGGTGTTTAAGGTGATTCTTGAGAGGATTTTTGCTGGAGTTCTTAGAGAGACATGAGGCTAGTAAGTGTGTGTGTTTAGCTAGAGAAATGATGTTCCAAAAATTGAAAATGGATGCATGTATTTATGGTGGTGTAAAAGGTGTATAAATTTGTAATTTTGTGAAAAGATCTTTTAATCATGTGAAATTGTCATACTAAATAACAAAAGTAGTTACCTTATACATAAGGCATGAACAAGGGCTGGTTGGTGGTGATTTGATGTGTATATACCAATAGTAAATACGTATAGAAGCTAGGTATGATACGAGTACATATACTCTAGATATACGTATAGAAATCTTGTGAAAAATGGAATGAGGATTCAAATATAGCTATCTTTTGTGAATATACTTATATTGTTTTATGTATTTAAGTCTTTAAAAGTGATTAAATACATTATATATACGATATATGTATAAACATTATAGGTCGTAAGTATTTATGTCAAATAACGTTACGTATAGTTATCGTTTTGAAAGCTTAAGTTAGTAGTTTCAAAATATACTTATAACTTATTGTTATTAATACAAAATGAGATATTTAAACATCCTTAAATCATGTTAAATATGTATATATACATATATATACACAAACGTATAATTAACATATATTGTATAGTTCGTGATATCATCGGTCAAACTAGACGGTTAAACGTTATGTAAAACTCTTTTCAAAATCATAAATCTCAACAATTTAGATTGCTTATCATGTTGGTAAGTTTTAATTTATGTAAATATTAATCTTATAAGTGTAAAACGATCGGAAAAATTCGGGTCGTTACAGTTGACGGCATGCATACCATTTCATAATATATCCAACTATAATTGTATTAATAATAATCTTGATGAACTCAACGACTCGAATGCAACGTCTTTTGAAATATGTCATGAATGACTCCAAGTAATATCTCTAAAATGAGCAAATGCACAGCGGAAGATTTCTTTCATACCTGAGAATAAATATGCTTTAAAGTGTCAACCAAAAGGTTGGTGACTCCATTAGTTTATCGTACTCAATCATTTCCATCATTTTAATAGACCACAAGATTTCATTTAATCAATAATCATACACTCGCAAGTGTTTAAATTCATTCGTATGGATTGAACACCTGGTAACCGACATTAACAAAATGCATCTAGAGTATCTCCAAACATATAAACATCGAAGTACTAAAGCAGTTCAGATTCTCTGACTAGAGCTTGTCAAGGCCCATAGATCTATCTTTAGGATTCGCGTCAACTGGTGGCAATTATAATAAACACCAATTCTTAGGTTACCAAGTTCAACAAGGGCGATATCCGGTATAACAATTCAACCATAGAATGTAGTTTCGATTACTTGTGTCTATTTCGTAAAACATTTATAAAAGCAGCGCATGTATTCTTGTGACGACCCGGAAATTTCCGACCAAATTTAAACTTAATTTTTATATAATTCCGACTTGATAAGCAATGAATTTTAATAAGTCTTGAACCTCCGGAAAGAGTTTACACAAGCTTTTGGTCACCATTTTATTCCGACGATTCACGAACATCATAACTTGATTTAATTGTTTAATTGTTTAATTATTGTGTATATATATGTATTTATATATATTTAACTTGAAAATATGATAATTAAATATCTTATTAAGTATATTAACAAAGTATTATATATATATTTTCATACTACTAATTTAAAGAGTTTTTGAACAATATATATGTTACTATTTAAACGACGTAATTAACTTATGTTAAAATGTATTTACATATAATGTTAAAGGATAGCTATACTCATATTTCCATTCAATTTCCTCAAGAATCTACTCGCATTCATACGACATATTTACCCGTATTATACACAGCTTCTAGAAGTATTTACTATTGGTATATACCAATAGAAATCTGCAATTATTTGTGTAATATGTCATCCATGACCTAATCAATTTAATATGTCATCCATGATGAAATGTCCCATTCATATTGATTATAAACGTTCCATATTAATTGATTTCGTTGCGAGGTTTTGACCTCTATATGAGACGTTTTTCAAAGACTGCATTCATTTTTAAAACAACCATAACCTTTATTTTATCAATAAAGGTTTCAAAGGCATTACGTAGATTATCAAATAATGATAATCTAAAATATACTGTTTACACAAGACCATTATATAATGGTTTACAATAGAAATATATTACATCGACATATGTTTCTTGAATGCAGTTTTTACATAATATCATACAAACATGGACTCCAAATCTTGTCCTTATTTTAGTATGCAACAGCGGAAGCTCTTAATATTCACCTGAGAATTAACATGCTTTAAACGTCAACAAAAATGTTGGTGAGTTATAGGTTTAACCTATATATATCAAATCGTAACAATAGACCACAAGATTTCATATTTCAATATACATCCCATACATAGAGATAAAAATCATTCATATGGTGAACACCTGGTAACCGACATTAACAAGATGCATATATAAGAATATCCCCATTATTCCGGGACACCCTTCGGATATGATATAAATTTCGAAGTACTAAAGCATCCGGTACTTTGGATGGGGTTTGTTAGGCCCAATAGATGTATCTTTAGGATTCACGTCAATTAGGGTGTCTGTTCCCTAATTCTTAGATTACCAGACTTAATAAAAAGGGGCATATTCGATTTTGATAATTCAACCATAGAATGTAGTTTCACGTACTTGTGTCTATTTTGTAAATCATTTATAAAACCTGCATGTATTCTCATCCCAAAAATATTAGATTTTAAAAGTGGGACTATAACTCACTTTCACAGA
The DNA here is from genome assembly GCF_046630445.1 of Rutidosis leptorrhynchoides. Lineage (NCBI taxonomy): Eukaryota > Viridiplantae > Streptophyta > Magnoliopsida > Asterales > Asteraceae > Rutidosis > Rutidosis leptorrhynchoides. The sequence continues at coordinate 398,328,348 of NC_092333.1, forward strand.
TTTTTACTTCGTCGGGAAGTAAGACTTGGCCACTGGTCGATTCACGAACCTATAACAAATATGTACATATATATCAAAGTATATTCAAAATATATTTACAACACTTTTAATACATTTTGATGTTTTAAGTTTATTAAGTCAGCTGTCCTCGTTAGTAACCTACAACTAGTTGTCTAACGTTAGATGTACAAAAAAAAATTGATATATATTATCTTGAATCAATCCACGACCCAGTGTATATACGTCTCAGGCTAGATCACAACTCAAAGTATATATATTTTTGGAATCAACCTCAACCCTGTATAGCTAACTCCCACATTACTGCATATAGAGTGTCTATGGTTGTTCCAAATAATATATACACATGGGTCGATATGATATGTCAAAACATTTGCATACGTGTCTATGGTATCCCAAGATTACATAATATATTAGAATACATATATAATACAATATAAGTTAGCTAGGATATGATTTATATAGATTTGTTACCAATTTTCACGTTGCTACAACAAGAAAAATTATCCAATCTTGTTTTACCCATAACTTCTTCATTTTAAATCCGTTTTGAGTGAATCAAATTGCTATGGTTTCATACTGAACTCTATTTTATGAATCTAAACAGAAAAAGTATAGGTTTATAGTCAGAAATATAAGTTACAAGTCATTTTTGTAAAGGTAGTCATTTCAGTCGAAAGAACGACATCTAGATGACCATTTTAGAAAACATACTTCCACTTTGAGTTTAACCATGATTTTTGGATATAGTTTCATGTTCATAAGAAAAATCATTTTCCCAGAAGAACAACTTTTAAGTCAAAGTTTATCATAGTTTTTAGTTAACTAACCCAAAACAGTCCGCAGTGTTACTACGACGGCGTATGTCCGGTTTTACAGTGTTCTTCGTGTTTCCAGGTTTTAAATCATTAAGTTAGTATATCATATAGATATAGAACATGTGTTTAGTTGATTTTAAAAGTCAAGTTAGAAGGATTAACTTTTGTTTGCGAAGAAGTTTAGAATTAACTAAACTATGTTCTAGTGATTACAAGTTTAAACCTTCGAATAAGATAGCTTTATATGTATAAATTGAATGATGTTATGAACATCATTACTACCTCAAGTTTTCTGGATAAAGCTACTGGAAATGAGAAAAATGGATCTAGCTTCAAAGAATCCTTGGATGTCTTGAAAGTTCTTGAAGTAGAATCATGACACGAAAACAAGTTCAAGTAAGATTTCCACTCGAAATAAGATTGTTATAGTTATAGAAATTGAATCAAAGTTTGAATATGAGTATTACCTGGTATTAGAAAGATAGCTTACTGTAAATAATAAAGATTTCTTGAGGTTGGATGATCACTCTACAAGATTGGAAGTAAGCTAGCAAACTTGGAAGTATTCTTGATTTTATGAAACTAGAACTTGTAGAATTTATGAAGAACACTTAGAACTTGAAGATAGAACTTGAGAGAGATTAATTAGATGAAGAAAATTTAAGAATGAAAGTGTTTGTAGGTGTTTTTGGTCGTTGGTATATGGATTAGATATAAAGGATGTGTAATTTTGTTTACATGTAAATAAGTCATGAATGATTACTCATATTTTTGTAATTTTATGAGATATTTCATGCTAGCTACCAAATGATGGTTCCTACATGTGTTATATGACTCACATAGGCTACTAAGAGCTGATCATTGGAGTGTATATACCAATAGTACATACATCTAAAAGCTGTGTATTGTACGAGTACGAATACGGGTGCATACGAGTAGAATTGTTGATGAAACTGAATGAGGATGTAATTGTAAGCATTTTTGTTAAGTAGAAGTATTTTGATAAGTGTCTTGAAGTCTTTCAAAAGTGTATGAATACATATTAAAACACTACATGTATATACATTTTAACTGAGTCGTTAAGTCATCGTTAGTCGTTACATGTAAGTGTTGTTTTGAAACCTTTAGGTTAACGATCTTGTAAAATGTTGTTAACCCATTGTTTATTAAATCAAATGAGATGTTAAATTATTACATTATCATGATATCATGATGTATTAATATATCTTAATATGATATATATACATTAAATGTCGTTACAACGATAATCGTTACATATATGTCTCGTTTCAAAATCATTAAGTTAGTAGTCTTGTTTTTACATATGTAGTTCATTGTTAATATACTTAATGATATGTTTACTTATCATAATATCATGTTAACTATATATATATATATATATATATATATATATATATATATATATATATATATATATATATATATATATATATATATATCCATATATATGTCATCATATAGTTTTTACAAGTTTTAACGTTCGTGAATCGCCGGTCAACTTGGGTGGTCAATTGTCTATATGAAACATATTTCAATAAATCAAGTCTTAACAAGTTTGATTGCTTAACATGTTGAGAACATTTAATCATGTAAATATCAATTTCATTTAATATATAAAAACATGGAAAAGTTCGGGTCACTACACATGACTTAACACATTTTAACTTATCTTAGATATTTTCACTAAAAACTAAATTTTTAAGCCTATAAATAAGCACCATTTGTAACTCATTCTTACACATTCATTTTCCAAATTTTACTTCCAACTTTCACACACACTTGCAAGAACTCTCTCAAGTTTTGTTCTACTACTTCTTTCCAGCAACTTTACATTCTAAACTTGAGGTAAAAACTCTACTTCAACTCTTGTTCAATTCATATGTTTATAGCTATCTATATAAGAGTTTATAAACTAGAACATAGTTTAGTTAATTCTAAACTCGTTAGAAGAACTAATCTAATCCTTCTAACTTAACTCTAATAACACTTATTTATATGTATTATGATGTTATATTAAGTTAATATAAGAACTTATAACTTGTACATATGAAGAACACCTTGAAACTTAACATATATTGTTTCATCTCCATTCGGTAAAAAGCGGGCTGTTTTGGGTTGGAAATTAAAAACCTATCTTAGACTTTGAGTTCGAGGCTAAGACTTTGGAAATATGTTAATATATGTAAATAAGACTTCCAGTATTTTTTTTTCATGATTTTAGACAAAGTGGAAGTATTTGATCAAAAATCATATATTGGGTGGGTGCCGGGATTCTTCCAAATCTGTCCACCGGCACAAAAAGAGGGTAAAACTCTGAATATTAATACATGGGCTGAACTTTTCGGATTGTTTTTGAAAAATTAACATCTTAAGGAATCCATAGCAATTTGATTTACTTTAAACAGAGTTGTAATGAATATTTGGCGAGTAAAACAAAATCTGCTAAAATTAACGTTGTATGGACGAAATTTATATTGTAAAAACTATATTAACCATATCCTTGCTAACTTTTCCTATATCCTATATATATTTGGATATGTTATCATTAGTATAACAAAATATTATAATCTTAGTTAATTCCGAGATTGTATATATATATATATATATATATATATATATATATATATATATATATATATATATATATAATAATCTTGGTACATTCCATGACAATAAGTATACAATATGTTTTGATAAATCCTAAGACAATAAGTATACAATACGTTTTGATAAATTCTAAGACAATACGTATACAATACGTCTCTGGGTTGATGCAAAGACAATACGTATACAATACGTCGTGGGGTAATTCTAAGATTATATATATACCGATTATTGGACTGTTGGACATTTTGGACTATTTTGGACTACTAACAAAGGACTACTAACATAAAAAATGTTAAAAATTAATATATAAGTAATCTATGAACTAGCTTTATTTTATTCATATGTCGTATTATTATCTGAATCGTTATTATTGTTATAGGTTCGTGAATCCAAGGACGACGGTCATATTTTTAATAAGTTGAAAACTTATTATTAATATACTTTTACTACTGTGAGTATATAGTCCCATTTTTAAACTCTAAAAATATTTTGGGATGAGAATACATGCATTTTATGTTTTACGCCATGGACACAAGTACTTAAAATATATTCTACGTTGAGTTGTACCACCTTGCATATCTTCCCTAATAGCTTGGTAACTAATATTTACATGTTGTAAGAACATGTAAGCGCGAATCCTATTGATAGATCTATCAGGTTTGAAAACCCCAACTGGGCTAGTCGCTCTAGTATCGTAAACGGTTGCATAGTACTTCGTTTTTACTACACTTGGTACAGTGTAGGGAGATTTTATAATAAAGGGAATATGCTACATTAATGGTTAAGTATGGTTACCGAAGCGCTCAACAACTTATAGAATACTTTTATACACTTGCGAGTGTACATATATTTATAACTATGAAATCTTGTGGTCTATATTTATATTGATGCTAAACCTATATATCTCACCAACCTTTGTGTTGACTATTTAAGCATGTTTATTCTCAGGTCCTTAAGAAATTCTTCCGCTGTTGCATTATCTGAGCAAGCTGTGCATGGAGTCTCATGCTTTTAATTAAATAAAGTGTTGTATTCAATAAAACCTTTGTCATGTATTATATTTTACTGTTATGTCACGTGTGTAGTATTTGAAAACTGATGTATTATGGGGATTATTCCTTAAATAATCGCCCAATTGTTTAAAACATGCATTATGTATAATAATAGTGTGTTTTTTTTAAACAAATGCAATATTTTCTAAAACGTATCATATAGAGGTCAAATACCTCGCTATGGGACCAATGAATAACGTACCACGTTTATAGTAATATGGACGAGTCATTTCAGTTGGCATCAGAGCGGTGGTCTTAGCGAACCAGGTCTTGCATTAGTGTGTCTAACTGATAGTTGTTAGGATGCATTAGTGAGTCTGGACTTCGGCCATGTCTACATGTCAAAAGTTTTGCTTATCATTTCTTGTCGGAAATTACTTGATTATCATTCTTAGTCTAGGCACATCTTACTGCATTGATTGCATGAATGGTGTATAGACAAAATTCATATCTTAGTGCATCTGCTAAATCATATCTTAGCGTATATGTTACTGTAAACTTTTTCTGACATATTCCGTAAATTCCTCCGTAATCTACGAAATCTTTTGTTCTATATATATAGATATTCTATATAATTAGAATACCATCCGATAGTCGGAAATCATTTCATATCAAAAAAATCCTTTATTCAATCATACGAAATGGAACTTGCCACTAGTTCAAGTTCCTCGGATTCCGATATGGACTTCCACTCGAGCTCCGAAAGCAGTGTGACCGGAATGGATCAACCAATTAGCCATCATCTATTCTGGATGAATTGGGGATAGGTTCGTAGCCTACTTAATCATTGGAGACAAGAAGAAGGTAATCCCTTCCATCCACCACATTTCCCTCTTGGCGAAGAACCTGAAGCACTTATCGGCGAACCTGTCCGAAACACCATTTTCTCTCTCATTTCCAGAGTATCTCGTCACGATTATATACTATCTCAAATTCTAGATCTTATTCATCCGCTCGTCCGAACCGACAATCATCCCGGTGTAATAGAAGAAGTCAACGAGCTTCGCACTCGGGTAATGGCTTTGGAAAATATGGTGCAAAGGTTACAAGCACCAGCAGCATCACAGGCATCAACATTACCACCATCAGCAACATCAACAGTACCATTACCACTATCAACAACAACATTCACATCCTACACCTCAACGTCACAATCTATACCTCGAGCATCAACGTCATACGCACCGTAGATACCAAGGAGTACCAACAACAATAACTGATGAAGTATTGATTCATAACTTCATTGGAGAAACATTCTGCGGCGATTATGTAATCTCTAAAGTCTTATAGATTATCTATTCCAGCCTTAACCATAAATCAGATGAGTGGACCGAAATGATAGAAGGAAGAGTAGAAACCCTGACAAGAACGGTGCGTGGTTTACAAGCTAAACTTGTTATACAAGTACCACCGGTAGTACCACCAGCATCACCATCAGTTTCACCAACACTTGAAAAACCTGCAGCACTACAAGCTCCGCCAATTCCATAATCATCAACATCATCACAAATCAACAACGCGTATATTGTATCAACGAGTTATGAAGTATTAACTCATTCCCCCTGAAGAAATTATATGTATATTTTATATATATATGAATTTTGAGATCAAAATAAATCTTTTCGTACTAAGCTATTATGTATGAATTGAAAAAGGGTAGATACTACTCGGTTAAATTCGTATTAATATGCTATGATGTACATCCGTTGTTAATAACTTAACCATCGTTAACTACAATCTCTGTTTCAATTCAAAGAATTCTATTTCATAATGAACCAAGTGTATTATTCAATTACATGTTTGATTTTACACTTTCATCTTCGATGTACTCGAAACTTTCTGGTAAACATCATTCGTGCTTTACGAAATTCACAAGAACTCCACAAACATCAACATCATTCACCGAAGAAATGTCAATAAGAATAAATAATGAAGTATTGACTACATTAGTGAAATACTCCACGAAGATTATGTAATCTCTAATGTTTTAGAGATTATTCATTCCTAGTTCCAGCCGAAAATCAAATGAGTTTAATATTATATTAACTCATTAAATCTATGTTACATCTGCAGAAAATATACATGTATATATTTTCATAAAGGCTGTAATAAAAATTCTCTTGTACAAAATATTACTTGTGAATTTTTTTAACGGGTAGGTAATACCCGAGAGGTATATAAATTCACAATTAATATGTCATATTCTTCGATTCTGATTCAACAATCATTAACTATACTCACTACCTTCACAACGATGCACATTCTTTCATAAAAATCAAAACAACCATACTCATTCAAATCTAATTACATATTCTGATTTTGAAATCTCAGAATTCAATTTGAGATATAATCGAAATCATCACTCTTAGATTCCTACATCTTTCAAAACTATACTTTGACTTTAAAACTGTACTAGAACATCATTTCTATTCATGGAACCCAGAAAAATATTTGTGTCATTCAAAATCCTAGAACATCAAATGTATATTAACAATTACAATCTGTGTTCAAACCCTTCAAAATTCCCGAAGACACTAGAGATGATGATCCAACCACATGTTACCCGCAGTCTTGTACCTGAAAAACCCTCGAAACCAAAGTCATAGTTTAACACGTATCCGTGTCAGACCCTTTGGCATTTATTAGCTAAAATAACTTTTCAATATCTTTTCAAAATAGACAGTTTTGTCACAGCTCCAGTAAAGCACCTTCAATTGTGCATCGAATAAGCCTTATTATAACGATTACCCCTTCATCATTGTTACCGGGGAACCTTTCATATCTCGCCACATTAGCAGTAAACTTATCAACAACTTCATTGATCTTTTAGCCTCTCCGAAAAATCACGATACTTATTCATTGAAACTTTATCAAGTACTCATCTACAACTTGTAACAATAATTGTCATACCAACTACTGGGAATTAGCAATCAGTATTTTGAATTTCGCAGCAATTTTACGCCAACACTTATATATATATATATATATATATATATATATATATATATACATACATTTAACGTCTACCTCCAAGACTTACAGACTTCGAATGTAAAGCAGCAGAAAAACACCCTAAACTGCGAACTAGTTCTCCGAATTTTGGAAAAATGCTGATGAAGCAGCAAAAACTGTAAACGACCTTAACAGTCAAAAGTTTGATGATAAGGAATAGTATGTTGGCAAAGCTCAGAAAAAGAGAAGGTTTGGAACTGGAAAACAGATTGAGCAAACTATGAAGGAGGCTGTGAATAAATCACAAAGACGAAATCTACCTTCAAAGAATCCAAATGATTCAGTGTCTGCTGAAATCCTTAGAAAATACCTTGCTCCTTACTCTAAAACCCTTGCGGACAATATTCTTCATCATCCATCTTAAATAATCTAAGATATCATCATATCTTTCATTATAAATATCCTCCATATTTCTGAAGATATTTTCATAACCATTCTTATCTGAAATCATTTATCCCCTCGCGCTATCTGTAGCACATCATAAAGGAAACTGTTTTAGTTTCTAAACATCTGAAACCTCTGAGTGTAAAGTATGAATGTTTTTGAAGTAATGTTGGGAACTGAAGCATGAGTTAGTATAATATAATGACACTTGATCAGCGTGATTATATTAAAGTAAGTCATGCTGAGTTTCTAATGAAAAATGATGATTCACAGACCATAACGTCATCATGTGCCATGTTACACGACTCTTACATTCAATCTAATCTCTAAACATATCAAGAACATATTCTCTTAATAGTTCTATTTTTTCCTTTGGATTCTGGTAATTTCACAAGTCAAATTGTGCTATTACAATTTCTCTCTTAGAGAATTAGCTATGTTCATTTCGAATTTCATATCTATGAATTCTAGACCATTATTCGCTTGACTTGAAGTCGGGAAAAGAAGACGGAAGCATGAAACTCCAAAATATAAGGAAAAATATAAGCACGACGACAACGCAGAAATTACAAACCGTGTATATCGATGCGTATAGCAATATAAAGACACGGAAAAACTAAGAACACTATAAACCCAAGAGCATAGTAGAAATTAATGGATTCCTCCGGTGGAAGATGAAAAAGAAGAATGACAGATGTGATAGTCAAGAATATATCAAGAATTAGTACTGGATGGAGCATATTGGCGAATGTTTTGGAATTACAAAGAAAGGAAGAAAGTATAAAAGATAGGAGATGTGGAAATAAGGAAACGTAGGAGGTTGATTTATAGTAAAATATCCGACAGAGAAATCGAGACAGATTATTGCATTAAATCGAAGAGGATCATAATTTCCTTAATCGCCGAAGAATCAAATCTTATATAGATTACAAAGATTTTCTTTAATCCGGAGATCAACCTTGATGACGTCAAAAGATAAGACGAATCCCTATTTTCTCATTTCACTCTTTTACGATAGCTTCACTCACATGTTTCGAGTAAACGAATTATTTTATCCATATTTCTCAATTATGATAAAACTCTATGAATCAACTTATATTCGTCATAATAACATTCTTATTGTTAGCCATGACGATCTCGATCAAATTTCGGGACGAAATTTCTTTAACGGGTAGGTACTGTTGATAATGCTAAAAACGAACATATATTTCATAGCATTATCCCTCAAGAAAGATAAGCTTTTAGTTGTAGTTGTTCTATTTACAAGTAATATTCGTTTAAATAATAAAAGGTGAAGACAAAAGGCAGATTCGACGATTTGAAGACGCAAACGACCAAAAAGCTCAAAAGTACAAAGCACGATCCAAGAGGTTCAATTTATTGATGAGAAGCGTCTAGAAATGACAAAAGTACAAGTTACAAAACGCAAAGTACAAGATATTAAACTGTACGCAAGGACGTTCGAAAATCCGGAACCGGGACCTAAGTCAACTTTCAACGTACGACTCAACGGAGCAAAAATTACAAGTCAACTATGCACATAAATATAATATAATATATAAATAATTCTTAAAATTATATATATATTATATTATATTTATTTATTAAATCCGTCAGCAAGCTAGGAGCCAAACTTCGATGAGCTGTAATCCACCACTCCGCGATAGCGGAGCTGTAAAGGAGAAACCCTTCGAGATCGCGGAGCACACCAAAACTGAAATGGGGCCTATAGAAGGCAACACATTTGTAACACCCCGTTTTCCCCGTATATGATTTATAGGTGTATTGTGTATGTACGATAGGCGTATGAAGGGTTCGGGACATGTTCAGGTGTTGAGGTCATGTATGCAAGAAAATGACTCTGATCACGCCGTGTGTCGCGGTGCGACAAATGAGGCCGCGGCGCGGCAATCAACTAGAATTCAGATTAGAAAGTGTGGTAAAGAAGGCAACAGACTCAGGCAAAGGTCGCGGCGCGACCATTAATGCCGCGGCGCGGCATACTGCACGAACTGGCACCAGATTCTTGTAATATTAAATAAGGTTCAAGGGCAATTTGGTCATTTCACGTTTGAGCCAGACTTGAGGCTTTAACCTCATCCATTCATTTCATTTCCTAATTTCATTTTCCTTTTTATTTCATTTTCCTCTCAAAAACTCAAACACCCATTTGATTTCAAAGGGATTTTTGGAAAGGAAGAAGCGGGATTTGATCTTTGGCTTAGTTGACTAGGTTGTTCTCCTCGTTCTTAGCTACATGGTGATACTAGTGGTAAGCTCTAACTCCGAATTTCATTTTCGTGTTCATCATTCAAATTTGGGGCTTTTGATTGTATGATTCATAGGTGAAACCCATTTAGTTGTTAATTGGAGATTAACACCAATATTCGGGTTTATTATTATTAAAGGCGGGTTTTGGGTTGGTTAATGATTTAACCATGTTTAAGACTTGAGAATGGTGTATAATCACTAGTGTTAGTGATTATTGATGATTTGGAGACCCTTAGGGTTCTTGTGGTTGACTAATTTTGACTAGAGTCGAAATTAGGGTTTGTTGAGGATTATAACCTGAATGTCGATTCGTTGAGGTTTATAAACTTAAAATGGATTAAGTTGAGGTATAAAACCGAGTTAACTATGTTTTGGTGTTAAAACTTGTAAATGGTGAGACTTTGACTTAATGGGTCAAAATTAGGGTTTATGGGCGATTTTGAGAACGATAAGTGTTTAACACTTGTGTTCGGGTTTAATTGGTATATTAGGACCATTGTCACTCGTGTTAGTGATTATTGGTTAGTTTGGGCGCGGTTTGTCCTTGGAAGTGCATTTGGGTCGAAATTGCACTAAGTGTCGAATTGGGTTGGTTTGTAGATTTAATCTAAGTGTGTTGTCGAATTGGGTGTTTGACTCCGATTTTGTTGCGGTTACATTGTACTTAGGGTACCGAAGTGAAACCCTTAGGTGCATGAGTGATCGGGTGAAATTTGACAAACTAAAGCAATTGGATGATTTCCAAGGTTTGTTTGTGTATTTGTGGTACACTTTTCGTTCGAAGTGTTTAAGGATAGGTTAAGATCCTTAGTACGCTCAAGGTTGGAGCAAGATATGGTGATGGGTCATGTGAACCCAATTGTTGGTAAAGTCTACCTTTGGTAGCATTGTACGGTTGTACGAGATGCGGTTATGGAACGTAGTTCCAAGTGGGGGAGTTACACTCCCGCACGAGGAAGTTCTAGTGTGAGATTTCGGATGAAGTTTTTAGTAGATCCGAAAATTGTGTTGGGACCTAGTTTTGGTCGGTTTGTGGTAGAGTACAATTTCGGTTAAATTGTACTTATGATTTTGGATTTGAATTATCACCGATGTGGTAATGTGGTAAATCTCGTTGAGAGATAATGGACGTGTTTGACAAGCAAGGTAAAATCCCTCGGTTAAGGGATGTGCGTATCAGATTCTCTTCTAGAGAACTTTTGTTTTGTGCCTATGTTTGATATAGGTGGTTCTTGCTCGATTGTGTGGATGGTTAGTGGTATCCGTTGTAGTGACCCGAACTTTTCCATGTTTATATATATTAATTGAGATTGATATTTACATGATTAAATGTTTCCAACATGTTAAGCAATCAATCTTGTTAAGACTTGATTAATTGAAATATGTTTCATATAGACAATTGACCACCCAAGTTGATCGGTGATTCACGAACGTTAAAACTTGTAAAAACTATATGATGACATATATATGGATATATATATATAGTTAACATGATACTATGATAAGAAAACATATCATAAAGTATATTAACAATGAACTACATATGTAAAAACAAGACTACTAACTTAATGATTTTTAAACGAGACATATATGTAACGATTATCGTTGTAAAGACATTTAATGTATATATATCATATTAAGAGATATTCATACATGATAATATCATGATAATATAATAATTTAAAATCTCATTTGATATTATAAACATTGGGTTAACAACATTTAACAAGATCGTTAACCTAAAGGTTTCAAAACAACACTTACATGTAACGACTAACGATGACTTAACGACTCAGTTAAAATGTATATACATGTAGTGTTTTAATATGTATTTATACACTTTTGAAAGACTTCAATACACTTATCAAAATACTTCTACTTAACAAAAATGCTTACAATTACATCCTCGTTCAGTTTCATTAACAATTCTACTCGTATGCACCCGTATTCGTACTCGTACAATACACAGCTTTTAGATGTATGTACTATTGGTATATACACTCCAATGATCAGCTCTTAGCAGGCCATGTGAGTCACCTAACACATGTGGGAACCATCATTTGGCAACTAGCATGAAATATCTCATAAAATTACAAAAATATGAGTAATCATTCATGACTTATTTACATGAAAACAAAATTACATATCCTTTATATCTAATCCATACACCAACGACCAAAAACACCTACAAACACTTTCATTCTTCAATTTTCTTCATCTAATTGATCTCTCTCAAGTTATATCTTCAAGTTCTAAGTGTTCTTCATAAATTCCAAAAGTTCTAGTTTCATAAAATCAAGAATACTTTCAAGTTTGCTAGCTCACTTCCAATCTTGTAAGGTGATCATCCAACCTCAAGAAATCTTTGTTTCTTACAGTAGGTTATCATTCTAATACAAGGTAATAATCATATTCAAACTTTGGTTCAATTTCTATAACTATAACAATCTTATTTCAAGTGATGATCTTACTTGAACTTGTTTTCGTGTCATGATTCTGCTTCAAGAACTTCGAGCCATCCAAGGATCCATTGAAGCTAGATCCATTTTTTCTCTTTTCCAGTAGGTTTATCCAAGGAAATTAAGGTAGTAATGATGTTAATAACATCATTCGATTCATACATATAAAGCTATCTTATTCGAAGGTTTAAACTTGTAATCACTAGAACATAGTTTAGTTAATTCTAAACTTGTTCGCAAACAAAAGTTAACCCTTCTAACTTGACTTTTAAAATCAACTAAACACATGTTCTATATCTATATGATATGCTAACTTAATGATTTAAAACCTGGAAACACGAAAAACACCGTAAAACCGGATTTACGCCGTCGTAGTAACACCGCGGGCTGTTTTGGGTTAGTTAATTAAAAACTATGATAAACTTTGATTTAAAAGTTGTTATTCTGAGAAAATGATTTTTATTATGAACATGAAACTATATCCAAAAATTATGGTTAAACTCAAAGTGGAAGTATGTTTTCTAAAATGGTCATCTAGACGTCGTTCTTTCGACTGAAATGACTACCTTTACAAAAACGACTTGTAACTTATTTTTCCGACTATAAACCTATAACTTTTCTGTTTAGATTCATAAAATAGAGTTCAATATGAAATCATAGCAATTTGATTCACTCAAAACGGATTTAAAATGAAGAAGTTATGGGTAAAACAAGATTGGATAATTTTTCTCATTTTAGCTACGTGAAAATTGGTAACAAATCTATTCCAACCATAACTTAATCAACTTGTATTGTATATTATGTAATCTTGAGATACCATAGACACGTATACAATGTTTCGACCTATCATGTCGACACATCTATATATATTTCGGAACAACCATAGACACTCTATATGTGAATGTTGGAGTTAGCTATACAGGGTTGAGGTTGATTCCAAAATATATATAGTTTGAGTTGTGATCAATACTGAGATACGTATACACTGGGTCGTGGATTGATTCAAGATAATATTTATCGATTTATTTCTGTACATCTAACTGTGGACAACTAGTTATAGGTTACTAACGAGGACAGCTGACTTAATAAACTTAAAACATCAAAATATATTAAAAGTGTTGTAAATATATTTTGAACATACTTTAATATATATGTATATATTGTTATAGGTTCGTGAATCAACAGTGGCCAAGTCTTACTTCCCGACGAAGTAAAAATCTGTGAAAGTGAGTTATAGTCCCACTTTTAAAATCTAATATTTTTGGGATGAGAATACATGCAGGTTTTATAAATGATTTACAAAATAGACACAAGTACGTGAAACTACATTCTATGGTTGAATTATCGAAATCGAATATGCCCCTTTTTATTAAGTCTGGTAATCTAAGAATTAGGGAACAGACACCCTAATTGACGCGAATCCTAAAGATAGATCTATTGGGCCTAACAAACCCCATCCAAAGTACCGGATGCTTTAGTACTTCGAAATTTATATCATATCCGAAGGGTGTCCCGGAATGATGGGGATATTCTTATATATGCATCTTGTTATTGTCGGTTACCAGGTGTTCACCATATGAATGATTTTTATCTCTATGTATGGGATGTGTATTGAAATATGAAATCTTGTGGTCTATTATTATGATTTGATATATATAGGTTAAACCTATAACTCACCAACATTTTTGTTGACGTTTTAAGCATGTTTATTCTCAGGTGATTATTAAGAGCTTCCGCTGTCGCATACTTAAATAAGGACGAGATTTGGAGTCCATGCTTGTATGATATTGTGTAAAAACTGCATTCAAGAAACTTATTTTGTTGTAACATATTTGTATTGTAAACCATTATGTAATGGTCGTGTGTAAACAGGATATTTTAGATTATCATTATTTGATAATCTACGTAAAGCTTTTTAAACCTTTATTGATGAAATAAAGGTTATGGTTTGTTTTAAAATGAATGCAGTCTTTGAAAAACGTCTCATATAGAGGTCAAAACCTCGCAACGAAATCAATTAATATGGAACGTTTTTAATCAATTAGAACGGGACATTTCAGTTGGTATCCGAGCGTTGGTCTTAGAGAACCAGAATTTTGCATTAGTGTGTCTTATCGAGTTTGTTAGGATGCATTAGTGAGTCTGGACTTCGACCGTGTTTACTTGAAAAATGATTGCTTAACAAATTTTTGTTGGAAACTATATATTTTTAACATATGAATATTATGTGATATATTAATCTCTTAACGTGTTTAATATTATGTGATAGATGTCTACCTCTAGAACAAGTCCCATTGACTCACCTAATAATAATGAAGAGTCAAATGTAAATTGGAATGATTCGTGGACTGATTCACAAGTTCCCGAAGAGGAACCGGAAGAAGAGTCGGAACCGGAAGAAGAATCGGAACCGGAAGAAGAATCGGAACCGGAAGAAGAAATAGAACCGGTGGGGGAAATAATAAAACGGTTAAGTAAAAGAGAATCCTCAACCAACCGACCAAGGTTAATTATGGTCAATGGTGTTTCCGCCAAGGAAGCAAAATATTGGGAGGATTACCAATTCTCCGATGAATCGGATTCCGACGAGAATTCCGATGATGTTATAGAAATTACCCCAACTGAATTTAAAAAGGCAAAAGAAAATAATAAGGGAAAGGGCATAAAAATAGAGAAATCTAATTCCAACCCCGATGAACTTTATATGTATCGTCAACCCCCGAAGTCCTTAAGTTGTAACAATGACCCAGGAACCTCTAAACCACCAGGTTTTTCTAAACCAATGTGGACAACGACGGCTCGTATTAGGGGAACATCATATATCCCTAGAAACTTGGCAAAACGAACCAAAACCGAAGAAGAAGAAACGAGCGAGTCGGAATAAGATAGTTGTATTCGTGTGGTGTAATATATGGAATATAGTGTTCTTATGCTTTATGATATATGTAAAAATTGCTTGTATTAATAAGTATTTTTTTTATGAATCTAACTCTTGTCTATTTTACAGTTTAAAAACACAAAATGGATAGACAACCCAATATTTTAAGAGACCTACCCGGAGACATGATTGATGAAATCTTGTCTAGAGTCGGCCAGAATTCTTCGGCACAACTATTTAAGGCGAGATCAGTTTGTAAGACATTCGAAGAACGTTCCAAGAATGTCTTGGTTTATAAGAGACTTTCGTTTGAAAGATGGGGGATATCACATTGGGAAACCCATAAGTTACGATGTGTTTACTTTGACGCATATATTGCGGGGAACCCAAATGCTATTTTACGCAACGGGTTAAGAAATTATTTTGACTCAATATATCCGAATATTGGACTTCGTGATTTAGAAAAAGCGGCTAACATGCAACATAAAGAAGCATGTTATGCTTACGGATTAGTAATGTTCGCTTCTCACCAAAGTGAGAACAAGAACATCGGGCTACAACTATTAAACAAAACGTTTCCACAAGTGACGGAGTCGGTAATTGGGGTAAGAAATGAGGTTTTTAGATTATTACGGGACTGTTGGACATTACGTAACCCTCGTCCCTTTGATGACGTTACAACACGCTGTCTTATCAACGGCCATAACGGTTATGTTGCACAAGACCAAGGATGGGAAGTAGTCCTAGTAAAACCAGAATGCATGACTTGTTTCTGGACGTATGAATTACGTGTCTTTATTGCCTTTGCCGAACGACTTGTGTACTAGCTAGAATTGTCTTCACAACTATCTTGTATCAAAGTTATTGTGTGCTATATTTCATGCTTTATGTAAAATAAGCGGTATTGTAAGTTTGTAAAATATTGTATAAAAGTTTGAACGCGAAATATTATTACAATCAGTTTTTCATATAGAATTGTAGTAGTTGAATTGTATATTAGCTACTAAGTATGAACTTAACGGGTAGGTACTACCCGAATTTAAACTTATAAAACGCTAATATGAAGAAAAAGCTTTTATAAATGAGTTCATATTATGCTACGAAATACTATTAACTACTCTTAATATTCTGTATGATTAACTTGTTCCATTTAACTATTTTGAAGGAAATGGCACCGACTACTCGACACACCGTGAATATGAATGAAGAGGAATTCCGTACTTTTCTAGCTTCAAACATAGCCGCAGTACAGGCTGCGCTACATACCAACAATAACCTTGGATCTGGCAGTACAGGAAATCGTGTAGGATGCACCTACAAAGAATTCACTGCCTGCAAACCTTTGGAATTTGATGGAACCGAAGGACCGATCGGATTAAAGCGGTGGACCGAGAAGGTCGAATCGGTGTTTGCCATAAGTAAGTGTACTGAAGAGGACAAAGTGAAGTACGCTACGCATACCTTCACAGGTTCTGCGTTAACATGGTGGAATACCTATCTAGAGCAAGTGGGACAAGATGATGCGTACGCACTACCGTGGTCAGCATTCAAGCACTTGATGAACGAGAAGTACCGTCCCAGAACCGAGGTCAATAAGCTCAAGACAGAACTTAGAGGGTTACGAACCCAAGGATTTGATATTACCACGTACGAAAGACGATTCACAGAATTGTGCCTATTGTGTCCGGGAGCATTCGAAGATGAGGAAGAGAAGATCGACGCGTTTGTGAAAGGATTACCGGAAAGAATCCAAGAAGATATAAGTTCACACGAGCCCGCCTCCATACAACAGGCATGTAGAATGGCTCACAAACTAGTGAACCAGATTGAAGAAAGAATTAAAGAACAGACTGCTGAAGAGGCCAATGTGAAGCAAGTCAAAAGAAAGTGGGAGGAAAACGGTGATAAGAATCACCAATACAACAACAACAGCAATTACAACAATAATCGCAACAATTATCCCAACAATCGCAACATCAATCGCAACTACAACAAACGGCCCAACAACAACAACAACAACAACAACAACAACAGCAACTACAACAATCATCCCAACAACAATAATAACCGCAACAACAACAACAATCAGAAGCAGCTATGCCAAAGGTGTGAAAAGAATCACTCGGGGTTCTGCACCAAATTTTGCAACAAGTGTAAAAGAAATGGTCATAGCGCGGCGAAGTGTGAGGTCTACAGACCAGGGGTTAATAGAACGAAAGGAACAAATGGTGTCGGAACGAGTAATGGCGGAGCAAGTAGTGTCGGAGCAAGTTATGCCAATGTAGTTTGTTATAAATGTGGAAAACCAGGCCACATTATTAGAAATTGCCCGAACCAGGAGAACACGAATGGACAAGGCCGTGGAAGAGTTTTCAATATTAATGCGGTAGAGGCACAGGAAGACCCGGAGCTTGTTACGGGTACGTTTCTTATTGACAATAAATCTGCTTACGTTTTATTTGATTCGGGTGCGGATAGAAGCTATATGAGTAGAGATTTTTGTGCTAAATTAAGTTGTCCATTGACGCCTTTGGATAGTAAATTTTTACTCGAATTAGCAAATGGTAAATTAATTTCAGCAGATAATATATGTCGGAATCGAGAAATTAAACTGGTTAGCGAAACATTTAAGATTGATTTGATACCAGTAGAGTTAGGGAGTTTTGATGTGATAATCGGTATGGACTGGTTGAAAGAAGTAAAAGCGGAGATCGTTTGTTACAAAAATGCAATTCGCATTATACGAGAAAAAGGAAAACCCTTAATGGTGTACGGAGAAAAGGGCAACACGAAGCTACATATTATTAGTAATTTGAAGGCACAAAAACTAATAAGAAAAGTTTGCTATGCTGTTCTAGCACACGTCGAGAAAGTACAAACTGAAGAAAAGAGCATCAATGATGTTCCCATTGCAAAAGAATTTCCCGATGTATTTTCGAAAGAATTACCGGGATTACCCCCACATCGATCCGTTGAATTTCAAATAGATCTTGTACCAGGAGCTGCACCAATAGCTCGTGCTCCTTACAGACTCGCACCCAGCGATATGAAAGAACTGCAAAGCCAATTACAAGAACTTTTAGAGCGTGGTTTCATTCGACCAAGCACATCACCGTGGGGAGCTCCTGTTTTGTTTGTCAAGAAGAAAGATGGTACATTCAGGTTGTGTATCGACTACCGAGAGTTGAACAAACTTACCATCAAGAACCGCTACCCACTACCGAGAATCGACGACTTATTTGATCAACTACAAGGCTCATCTGTTTATTCAAAGATTGACTTACGTTCCGGGTATCATCAAATGCGGGTGAAAGAAGATGATATTCCAAAGACTGCTTTCAGAACACGTTACGGTCATTACGAGTTTATGGTCATGCCGTTTGGTTTAACTAATGCACCAGCTGTGTTCATGGACCTTATGAACCGAGTGTGTGGACCATACCTTGACAAGTTTGTCATTGTTTTCATTGACGACATACTTATTTACTCAAAGAATGACCAAGAACACGGTGAACATTTGAGAAAGGTGTTAGAAGTATTGAGGAAGGAAGAATTGTACGCTAAGTTTTCAAAGTGTGCATTTTGGTTGGAAGAAGTTCAATTCCTCGGTCACATAGTGAACAAAGAAGGTATTAAGGTAGATCCGGCAAAGATAGAAACTGTTGAAAAGTGGGAAACCCCGAAAACTCCGAAACACATACGCCAGTTTTTAGGACTAGCTGGTTACTACAGAAGGTTCATCCAAGACTTTTCCAGAATAGCAAAACCCTTGACTGCATTAACGCATAAAGGGAAGAAATTTGAATGGAATGATGAACAAGAGAAAGCATTTCAGTTATTGAAGAAAAAGCTAACTACGGTACCTATATTGTCATTGCCTGAAGGGAATAATGATTTTGTGATTTATTGTGATGCATCAAAGCAAGGTCTCGGTTGTGTATTAATGCAACGAACGAAGGTGATTGCTTATGCGTCTAGACAATTGAAGATTCACGAACAAAATTATACGACGCATGATTTGGAATTAGGCGCGGTTGTTTTTGCATTAAAGACTTGGAGGCACTACTTATATGGGGTCAAAAGTATTATATATACCGACCACAAAAGTCTTCAACACATATTTAATCAGAAACAACTGAATATGAGGCAGCGTAGGTGGATTGAATTATTGAATGATTACGACTTTGAGATTCGTTACCACCCGGGGAAGGCAAATGTGGTAGCCGATGCCTTGAGCAGGAAGGACAGAGAACCCATTCGAGTAAAATCTATGAATATAATGATTCATAATAACCTTACTACTCAAATAAAGGAGGCGCAACAAGGAGTTTTAAAAGAGGGAAATTTAAAGGATGAAATACCCAGAGGATCGGAGAAGCATCTTAATATTCGGGAAGACGGAACCCGGTATAGGGCTGAAAGGATTTGGGTACCAAAATTTGGAGATATGAGAGAAATGGTACTTAGAGAAGCTCATAAAACCAGATACTCAATACATCCTGGAACGGGGAAGATGTACAAGGATCTCAAGAAACATTTTTGGTGGCCGGGTATGAAAGCCGATGTTGCTAAATACGTAGGAGAATGTTTGACGTGTTCTAAGGTCAAAGCTGAGCATCAGAAACCATCAGGTCTACTTCAACAACCCGAAATCCCGGAATGGAAATGGGAAAACATTACCATGGATTTCATCACTAAATTGCCAAGGACTGCAAGTGGTTTTGATACTATTTGGGTAATAGTTGATCGTCTCACCAAATCAGCACACTTCCTACCAATAAGAGAAGATGACAAGATGGAGAAGTTAGCACGACTGTATTTGAAGGAAGTCGTCTCCAGACATGGAATACCAATCTCTATTATCTCTGATAGGGATGGCAGATTTATTTCAAGATTCTGGCAGACATTACAGCAAGCATTAGGAACTCGTCTAGACATGAGTACTGCCTATCATCCACAAACTGATGGGCAGAGCGAAAGGACGATACAAACACTTGAAGACAAGCTACGAGCATGTGTTATTGATTTCGGAAACAGTTGGGATCGACATCTACCGTTAGCAGAATTTTCCTACAACAACAGCTACCATTCAAGCATTGAGATGGCGCCGTTTGAAGCACTTTATGGTAGAAAGTGCAGGTCTCCGATTTGTTGGAGTGAAGTGGGGGATAGACAGATTACGGGTCCGGAGATTATACAAGAAACTACCGAGAAGATCATCCAAATTCAACAACGGTTGAAAACCGCCCAAAGTCGACAAAAGAGCTACGCTGACATTAAAAGAAAAGATATAGAATTTGAAATTGGAGAGATGGTCATGCTTAAAGTTGCACCTTGGAAAGGCGTTGTTCGATTTGGTAAACGAGGGAAATTAAATCCAAGGTATATTGGACCATTCAAGATTATTGATCGTGTCGGACCAGTAGCTTACCGACTAGAGTTACCTCAACAACTCGCGGCTGTACATAACACTTTCCACGTCTCGAATTTAAAGAAATGTTTTGCTAAAGAAGATCTCACTATTCCGTTAGATGAAATCCAAATCAACGAAAAACTTCAATTCATCGAAGAACCCGTCGAAATAATGGATCGTGAGGTTAAAAGACTTAAGCAAAACAAGATACCAATTGTTAAGGTTCGATGGAATGCTCGTAGAGGACTCGAGTTCACCTAGGAGCGTGAAGATCAGATGTAGAATAAATACCCGCATCTATTTCCAGAAGATTCGTCAACACCTTCAACAGCTTAAAATTTCGGGACGAAATTTATTTAACGGGTAGGTACTGTAGTGACCCGAACTTTTCCATGTTTATATATATTAATTGAGATTGATATTTACATGATTAAATGTTTCCAACATGTTAAGCAATCAATCTTGTTAAGACTTGATTAATTGAAATATGTTTCATATAGACAATTGACCACCCAAGTTGATCGGTGATTCACGAACGTTAAAACTTGTAAAAACTATATGATGACATATATATGGATATATATATATAGTTAACATGATACTATGATAAGAAAACATATCATAAAGTATATTAACAATGAACTACATATGTAAAAACAAGACTACTAACTTAATGATTTTTAAACGAGACATATATGTAACGATTATCGTTGTAAAGACATTTAATGTATATATATCATATTAAGAGATATTCATACATGATAATATCATGATAATATAATAATTTAAAATCTCATTTGATATTATAAACATTGGGTTAACAACATTTAACAAGATCGTTAACCTAAAGGTTTCAAAACAACACTTACATGTAACGACTAACGATGACTTAACGACTCAGTTAAAATGTATATACATGTAGTGTTTTAATATGTATTTATACACTTTTGAAAGACTTCAATACACTTATCAAAATACTTCTACTTAACAAAAATGCTTACAATTACATCCTCGTTCAGTTTCATTAACAATTCTACTCGTATGCACCCGTATTCGTACTCGTACAATACACAGCTTTTAGATGTATGTACTATTGGTATATACACTCCAATGATCAGCTCTTAGCAGCCCATGTGAGTCACCTAACACATGTGGGAACCATCATTTGGCAACTAGCATGAAATATCTCATAAAATTACAAAAATATGAGTAATCATTCATGACTTATTTACATGAAAACAAAATTACATATCCTTTATATCTAATCCATACACCAACGACCAAAAACACCTACAAACACTTTCATTCTTCAATTTTCTTCATCTAATTGATCTCTCTCAAGTTATATCTTCAAGTTCTAAGTGTTCTTCATAAATTCCAAAAGTTCTAGTTTCATAAAATCAAGAATACTTTCAAGTTTGCTAGCTCACTTCCAATCTTGTAAGGTGATCATCCAACCTCAAGAAATCTTTGTTTCTTACAGTAGGTTATCATTCTAATACAAGGTAATAATCATATTCAAACTTTGGTTCAATTTCTATAACTATAACAATCTTATTTCAAGTGATGATCTTACTTGAACTTGTTTTCGTGTCATGATTCTGCTTCAAGAACTTCGAGCCATCCAAGGATCCATTGAAGCTAGATCCATTTTTTCTCTTTTCCAGTAGGTTTATCCAAGGAAATTAAGGTAGTAATGATGTTAATAACATCATTCGATTCATACATATAAAGCTATCTTATTCGAAGGTTTAAACTTGTAATCACTAGAACATAGTTTAGTTAATTCTAAACTTGTTCGCAAACAAAAGTTAACCCTTCTAACTTGACTTTTAAAATCAACTAAACACATGTTCTATATCTATATGATATGCTAACTTAATGATTTAAAACCTGGAAACACGAAAAACACCGTAAAACCGGATTTACGCCGTCGTAGTAACACCGCGGGCTGTTTTGGGTTAGTTAATTAAAAACTATGATAAACTTTGATTTAAAAGTTGTTATTCTGAGAAAATGATTTTTATTATGAACATGAAACTATATCCAAAAATTATGGTTAAACTCAAAGTGGAAGTATGTTTTCTAAAATGGTCATCTAGACGTCGTTCTTTCGACTGAAATGACTACCTTTACAAAAACGACTTGTAACTTATTTTTCCGACTATAAACCTATAACTTTTCTGTTTAGATTCATAAAATAGAGTTCAATATGAAATCATAGCAATTTGATTCACTCAAAACGGATTTAAAATGAAGAAGTTATGGGTAAAACAAGATTGGATAATTTTTCTCATTTTAGCTACGTGAAAATTGGTAACAAATCTATTCCAACCATAACTTAATCAACTTGTATTGTATATTATGTAATCTTGAGATACCATAGACACGTATACAGTGTTTCGACCTATCATGTCGACACATCTATATATATTTCGGAACAACCATAGACACTCTATATGTGAATGTTGGAGTTAGCTATACAGGGTTGAGGTTGATTCCAAAATATATATAGTTTGAGTTGTGATCAATACTGAGATACGTATACACTGGGTCGTTGATTGATTCAAGATAATATTTATCGATTTATTTCTGTACATCTAACTGTGGACAACTAGTTATAGGTTACTAACGAGGACAGCTGACTTAATAAACTTAAAACATCAAAATATATTAAAAGTGTTGTAAATATATTTTGAACATACTTTAATATATATGTATATATTGTTATAGGTTCGTGAATCAACAGTGGCCAAGTCTTACTTCCCGACGAAGTAAAAATCTGTGAAAGTGAGTTATAGTCCCACTTTTAAAATCTAATATTTTTGGGATGAGAATACATGCAGGTTTTATAAATGATTTACAAAATAGACACAAGTACGTGAAACTACATTCTATGGTTGAATTATCGAAATCGAATATGCCCCTTTTTATTAAGTCTGGTAATCTAAGAATTAGGGAACAGACACCCTAATTGACGCGAATCCTAAAGATAGATCTATTGGGCCTAACAAACCCCATCCAAAGTACCGGATGCTTTAGTACTTCGAAATTTATATCATATCCGAAGGGTGTCCCGGAATGATGGGGATATTCTTATATATGCATCTTGTTATTGTCGGTTACCAGGTGTTCACCATATGAATGATTTTTATCTCTATGTATGGGATGTGTATTGAAATATGAAATCTTGTGGTCTATTATTATGATTTGATATATATAGGTTAAACCTATAACTCACCAACATTTTTGTTGACGTTTTAAGCATGTTTATTCTCAGGTGATTATTAAGAGCTTCCGCTGTCGCATACTTAAATAAGGACGAGATTTGGAGTCCATGCTTGTATGATATTGTGTAAAAACTGCATTCAAGAAACTTATTTTGTTGTAACATATTTGTATTGTAAACCATTATGTAATGGTCGTGTGTAAACAGGATATTTTAGATTATCATTATTTGATAATCTACGTAAAGCTTTTTAAACCTTTATTTATGAAATAAAGGTTATGGTTTGTTTTAAAATGAATGCAGTCTTTGAAAAACGTCTCATATAGAGGTCAAAACCTCGCAACGAAATCAATTAATATGGAACGTTTTTAATCAATTAGAACGGGACATTTCATCCGTTAGGGTTCACTATAGTGTAGCAGAGCGCGATGTTACGCTACTCGTTGTTCGAGACCAAAAGGTCGTTAATTGGTGAAGCATGACCTTCGGGGTCCGCTGACTTCATCATGGTTATTGATTGGTGGAACATGACTTTCGAGTCCGCTAACTTCATTATGGTTATTGATTGGTGGAGCATGACTTTCGAGTCCGCTGACTTCATCATGGGAGTATGCGATTGGTGGAGCATGACCTTCGGGGTCCGCTGACTTCATCCGGTGTTGAGATTGGTGAAGCATGATCTTCGGGTCCGCTGACTTCATCATGGTAGTGGATCGCGTGTGGTTTCGGATTCACGATGACGCGTGTGGTTTGGGTCATCTTATTGTGGAAGTGAGTCGCGTGTAGTTCGGATTCACAAATGACTCGTGTGGTTTCGGTCATTGTATTGAGGAGTGAGTCTCGTGTAGTTCGGATTCACAAATGACTCGTGTAGTTCGGTCATTCCTCCGGAATAGTGACTCTCGTGTAGTTCGGATTCACTAAGGCGCGTGTAGTTCGACCAATCCCGATTGTTGTTGTGGTGAAGGTAGTGAGTCGCGTGTAGTTCGGATTCACTAAGGCGCGTGTGTTTTTGGCCAGCCTTCGGGTTGTGTGATCTGTCGGTTGTTTTATACACCGACGGTGGGGTCGTAAGGACCATGTCGTGTGATCTATTGGTTGTTTGATACACCAATGGCGGGGTCGTAAGGACCATGTTGTGTGAACTATCGGTTGTTTTATACGCCGATGGTGGGGTCGTGAGGACCATGCTGTATGATTAGTGGTGCGATAGCCGTGTTTCGCTCACGTGTTGTTACGGGTGTGACAATAGTCGATTTGGTACACCTTGGGATTAACGTTACCATAGTCGTTTTGGGCGTTATCGGTCTTAACCGTTTGTTATGATGTTACGGTAGTTGCGTATTGGTCATATTTCGCACTACAAGGGATGTTTAGTGATTGGTGTTATCCGTCAGGATTCGTTTGGTTCGGTCTTCATCGCTTCAGGTTGTTGACCTTAGGTTGAGACTTGGTTGTTTTTAGCGTCGTACTCGGTAAGGGTATGCTAAGGAATTGATATCTAAATACGAGATTGGTTGAGTTTTCCCGATGTGAGGGATTGAGTTAGTGCTAGTGCTCGGAATTGGAATTTGATAAATCGCGGGTGACGATTTAGCTGTTAAGGGTAACTCTTTGTGAAGAATTGTCTAAGGGATCGTTGTAGACTTCGGTTGTTGCGTGTATTGTACATCTCGAGATGCGATCAAGTGTGTAATTTGTCATTGGATTAACGATTGGGTTAGCGAATTTGTGGTAGAAGTTGGTTTGAAATGCATGTTCGACGACCATTGAGTGTGGGTCCGTTTGGGTTCGTGACTAGGATCAAGAGGGTGTGATCTAATCTAAGTGGGGGAGAGTTGTAACACCCCGTTTTCCCCGTCTATGATTTATAGGTGTATTGTGTATGTACGATAGGAGTATGAAGGGTTCGGGACATGTTCGGGTGTTGAGGTCTTGTATGCAAGAAAATGACTCAGATCACGCTGTGTGTCGCGGTGCAACAAATGAGGCCGCGGCGCGGCAATCAACTAGAATTCAGATCAGAAAGTGTGGTAAAGAAGGCAACAGACTCAGGCAAAGGTCGCGGTGCGACCATTAATGCCGCGGCGCGGCATACTACACGAACTGGCACCAGATTCTTGTAATATTAAATAAGGTTCAAGGGCAATTTGGTCATTTCACATTTGAGCCAGATTTGAGGCTTTAACCTCATCCATTCATTTCATTTCCTAATTTCATTTTCCTTTTCATTTCATTTTCCTCTCAAAAACTCAAACACCCATTTGATTTCAAAGGGATTTTTGGAAAGGAAGAAGCGGGATTTGATCTTTGGCTTAGTTGACTAGGTTGTTCTCCTCGTTCTTAGCTACACGGTGATACTAGTGGTAAGCTCTAACTCCGAATTTCATTTTCGTGTTCATCATTCAAATTTGGGGCTTTTGATTGTATGATTCATAGGTGAAACCCATTTAGTTGTTAATTGGAGATTAACACCAATATTCGGGTTTATTGTTGTTAAAGGCAGGTTTTGGGTTGGTTAATGATTTAACCATGTTTAAGACTTAAGAATGATGTATAATCACTAGTGTTAGTGATTATTGATGATTTGGAGACCCTTAGGGTTCTTGTGGTTGACTAATTTTGACTAGAGTCGAAATTAGGGTTTGTTGAGGATTATAACCTGAATGTCGATTCGTTGAGGTTTATAAAGTTAAAATGGATTAAGTTGAGGTATAAAACCGAGTTAACTATGTTTTGGTGTTAAAACTTGTAAATGGTGAGACTTTGACTTAATAGGTCAAAATTAGGGTTTATGGGCGATTTTGAGAACGATAAGTGTTTAACACTTTTGTTCGGGTTTAATTGGTATATTAGGACCATTGTCACTCGTGTTAGTGATTATTGGTTAGTTTGGGCGCGGTTTGTCCTTGGAAGTGCATTTGGGTCGAAATTGCACTAAGTGTCGAATTGGGTTGGTTTGTAGATCCAATCTAAGTGTGTTGTTGAATTTGTGATAATGGATTAGGTACTTTCCATTGACGAGTTGCGGATTACTTGGAAGCATTTCTTCAAGGCGACAAGGTGAGTGTTAATATCCTATATGCAGATGTATGTGTAGGATGGGTGCGGGTCGGGTGAAGTGGTTCTCGGTTATAGAGCTCACTTCACATATAGGTGGTCTTGATGGACTTGTGTATAGGTCCAATTGGCACGGTTGTGCATTTTGGTTGACTACCTTTGGCGAGGTGCACACTATGTTTGTACGTCATCACATTTGGTTGTGATGTGGATGACCCCGATGTGGTGGATTTTATAATCCCGTGACCGTGGGTTTTGATGTTGAGAAGTGAATCGCGTGTAGTTCGGATTCACGATGAGTCGTGTAGTTCGGTCATCTTATTGAGGTAGTAATCTCGTGTGGTTTCGGATTACTAAGGCTCATGTAGTTCGGCCAACCTCGATGTTGTGAAGATAGTAATCTCGTGTGGGTTCGGATTACTAAGGCTCGTGTAGTTCGGCCAATCTTCATTGTGGCGTTTGGTATTCGGTAATGGGTTAAGGGGTTAACCTTATTCGTTTTATATTGTTATATATATTAATGTAATGTTGTGTTGTAGCTAACCCTCCGGG
Source organism: Rutidosis leptorrhynchoides (assembly GCF_046630445.1). Lineage (NCBI taxonomy): Eukaryota > Viridiplantae > Streptophyta > Magnoliopsida > Asterales > Asteraceae > Rutidosis > Rutidosis leptorrhynchoides. The sequence goes on from NC_092333.1 coordinate 398,356,122, forward strand.
TGTAGCTTATTGGCATTGTTCACATCGTCGTTGGTGAACTTATACTTTGTTGATATCTTTAGCTTGTTGCTTAGAGATCGTACGGTATGCTTAATGTAGTTGCCTTATACATGGATGCTTCGGTATGCGGTATTTGATATTTGTGTGGTTTGTCCATTTTATACATATATATGTATGTAGTATATTATCATTCACTAAGCATTAGCTTACCCTCTCGTTGTCGATATTTTTATAGGTTCGCATGCTTGGCGGCTATGGTAAGCTTGGGGATTAGAGATCTTGGCTAGGTTGCTTAGAAGATCTTGCTTTTGTATTCGATTAGGATTTGGGTAGCGTAGTCCCAAATCACCATGCTCGGTTTTGGTTGGAAACTAAACTAGTCGGGTCGTGTATGTCCGTTTGGACAATTAATCAATGTATTAAATGTTTTAAGGTTTATTAAACATTCTATTGCATTAAAGATGTTTATGGAAACACAATTGGGACCTAAAGTGTTATTTAAAGCGTATTAAAAGGAAAAAATTTTATGGGCCGGTTTTAATACGGGTTGGGTCGTTACAAGTGGTATCAGAGCATGGTCTAAGGGATTTAGGCGACTTGAGATAGGTGCCTAGACTTAGACTTTTGTGTGTGCTTATTTGCTGCGGGACTTGTAGGTGAACGGGTCGGAACGGGTTATAGTTAGTGCCTTGTTTGTAGGTGGACTAACTAGGATTTTTGGCTTGTGTTGTCATGCTATTCCCTTGCGTGTGTTTATATCGCGTGGAATCGTCGTTGTGTTAGTTATATCATTGAGCGAGGCGGTCGTTGTACTAATGAGTTGAGACGACGTGTGTGCGTAATAAGGACTTGCAAACCTTATTACGGGTGCAAATCGTGTCTAATAAGTGATGTACGACGAGTGTTGAGCAAGATGGGGTGGTGTTATGCGTGTTGTTTTGTACGTTCGTGGACTAATCGTTTTGCATTCTTTAGAATGACGACGTAAAACAAGATCGAGACAAATGATGAGGAGTTTAACTCTAGAGTTGCGGCCGCCGTTGCGGAGCAAATGAGTGCGTTTCGAGAAGAAATGGGTAGGAAGTATTCCGAATTTCAGGGTAGTAGCGAAATGGAGCGTTGTCTTAAGAGCTTCATGAGGACTAAACCCTCGATGTATGACGGGAAACCGGATCCTTTGGTAAGCACAACTTGGATCTCGGATGTCGAAGGGTGTTTTCGTACTATTGAATGCCTTCCTGAGAAGAAGACGAGACTCGCTACTAGTTTGTTGCGGGGTAGGGCAAAGGATTGGTTGGATGGTAAGATTGATCTTGTCGGTGGTGAACCGTTTATGGTGTTATCATGGGACGGGTTTAAGAAGGAATTCTTCGAGGAGTTCCGGACTTCAGCCGATTTGTCGGAAATGAAATGAGTTGCGAAATTTGCAATAGGGTTCTATGGATTTGAATACTCTCAAGACGACCTTTATGGCGAAGGCTCGTTTTTGCCCGGAGCATTTGGGGAATGATAATTTATTGATGCAAGATTTCTATCGAACCTTGAATGATGACTTGAAGAATAAGATTAGCCAGGGTCACGCGAAATTGTTTGCGGAATTATTCACCGTGGCTAGAGGTTTCGAGTCGTATACACGATCAAAGATTGGTGAACCTTCAAGTGAGAGAAGGGTTGTTTCGTATGGTGCTCCGAGTAAGAGGACTAAGGGTCCGAGTGTGAGCACGGGTGGTACGCGAACGGGTATACCGAATTCTAGTGCATCTAGATGTTACAATTGTGGCATGAGGGGTTACAAGTCTTGGGAATGTTCGGTACCAAAGGGTGATGGTATAGTGTGTTTCAATTGCCAAGAAGAAGGACATCGTAAGTCGGAATGTCCCAAGTTAGCGGGGACGGGTGCGGCAAGGAGACGTTAAGGTACGTTTCGTTTTAATAAATATGCCCTTTGATCATTTATTAAGTGCCATTTGAATTAGAGTATGTTAAATGCATCGTGTTGTGCATGTTATCGTCATGGGTGACGTTCCTAATGGAAGTACCCTATGGTGACATTTTGATTGCTGAGCGAAGGGCGTAAGACTTGGCGTAACCAAGCATTCCTTAGTATTTAGGAAATGTTTCTACCAAGCCATGGAAATAGGTTTTGGTGTTCGATTGTTAAGCGTGTGTTCGCTTGTATGTTGGAGTTGATGAACCATGAGGTTCGACTGGTGGGATGAAACCCTTGAAATCGAGTGTTTTGAATCTCGATGTACGTTGGTAATGGAGTTTATATGACGCGACATTAGGTGCCTCTTTTATACCTACTAGCGTGGTGTTTAACTCCGATTGTGTTGCGGTTACATTGTACTTAGGGTACCGAAGTGAAACCCTTAGGTGCATGAGTGATCAGGTGAAATTTGACAAACTAAAGCAATTGGATGATTGCCAGGGTGTAGTTTGTGTATTTGTGGTACACTTCTCATTCGAAGTGTTTAAGGATAGGTTAAGATCCTTAGTACGCTCAAGGTTGGAGCAAGATATGGTGATGAGTCATGTGAACCCAATTGTTGGTAAAGTCTACCTTTGGTAGCATTGTACGATTGTACGAGATGCGGTTATGGAACGTAGTTCCAAGTGGGGGAGTTACACTCCCGCACGAGGAAGTTCTAGTGTGAGATTTCGGATGACGTTTTTAGTAGATCCGAAAATTGTGTTGGGACCTAGTTTTGGTCGGTTTGTGGTAGAGTACAATTTCGGTTAAATTGTACTTATGATTTTGGATTTGAATTATCACCGATGTGGTAATGTGGTAAATCTCGTTGAGAGATAATGGACGTGTTTGACAAGCAAGGTGAAATCCCTCGGTTAAGGGATGTGCGTATCGGATTCTCTTCTAGAGAACTTTTTTTTTGTGCCTATGTTTGATATAGTTGGTTCTTGCTCGATTGTGTGGATGGTTAGTGGTATCCGTTAGGGTTCACTATAGTGTAGCAGAGCGCGATGTTACGCTACTCGTTGTTCGAGACCAAAAGGTCGTTAATTGGTGAAGCATGACCTTCGGGGTCCGCTGACTTCATCATGGTTATTGATTGGTGGAGCATGACTTTCGATTCCGCTGACTTCATTATGGTTATTGATTAGTGGAGCATGACTTTCGAGTCCGCTGACTTCATCATGGGAGTATGCGATTGGTGGAGCATGACCTTCGGGGTCCGCTGACTTCATCATGAGCGAGGTGTTATATCGGTAAAGCATGACCGTTGACGGGGTCCGCTGACTTCATCCGGTGTTGAGATTGGTGAAGCATGATCTTCGGGTCCGCTGACTTCATCATGGTAGTGGATCGCGTGTGGTTTCGGATTCACGATGACGCGTGTGGTTTCGGTCATCTTATTATGGAAGTGAGTCGCGTGTAGTTCGGATTCACAAATGACTCGTGTTGTTTCGGTCATTGTATTGAGGAGTGAGTCTCGTGTAGTTCGGATTCACAAATGACTCGTGTAGTTCGGTCATTCCTCCGGGATAGTGACTCTCGTGTAGTTCGGATTCACTAAGGCGCGTGTAGTTCGACCAATCCCGATTGTTGTTGTGGTGAAAGTAGTGAGTCGCGTGTAGTTCAGATTCACTAAGGCGCGTGTGTTTTTGGCCAGCCTTCGGGTTGTGTGATCTGTCGGTTGTTTTATACACCGACGGTGGGGTCGTAAGGACCATGTCGTGTGATCTATTGGTTGTTTGATACACCAATGGTGGGGTCGTAAGGACCATGTTGTGTGAACTATCGGTTGTTTTATACGCCGATGGTGGGGTCGTGAGGACCATGTTGTATGATTAGTGGTGCGATAGCCGTGTTTTCCTCACGTGTTGTTACGGGTGTGACAATAGTCGATTTGGTACACCTTGGGATTAACGTTACCATAGTCGTTTTGGACGTTATCGGTCTTAACCGTTTGTTATGATGTTACGGTAGTTGCGTATTGGTCATATTTCGCACTACAAGGGATGTTTAGTGATTGGTGTTATCGGTCAGGATTCGTTTGGTTCGGTCTTCATCACTTCAGGTTGTTGACCTTAGGTTGAGACTTGGTTGTTTTTAGCATCGTACTCGGCAAGGGTATGCTAAGGAATTGATATCTCGATACGAGATTGGTTGAGTTTTCCCGATGTGAGGGATTGAGTTAGTGCTACTGCTCGGAATTGGAATTTGATAAATCGCGGGTGACGATTTAGCTGTTAAGGGTAACTCTTTGAGAAGAATTGTCTAAGGGATCGTTGTAGACTTCTGTTGTTGCGTGTATTGTACGTCTCGAGATGCGATCAAGTGTGTAATTTGTCATTGGATTAACCACTGGGTTAGCGAATTTGTGGTAGAAGTTGGTTTGAAATGCATGTTCGACGACCATTGAGTGTGGGTCCGTTTGGGTTCGTGACTAGGATCAAGAGGGTGTGATCTAATCTAAGTGGGGGAGAGTTGTAACACCCCGTTTTCCCCGTCTATGATTTATAGGTGTATTGTGTATGTACGATAGGCGTATGAAGGGTTCGGGACATGTTCGGGTGTTGAGGTCTTGTATGCAAGAAAATGACTCAGATCACGCCGTGTGTCGCGGCGCAACAAATGAGGCCGCGGTGCGGCAATCAACTAGAATTCAGATCAGAAAGTGTGGTAAAGAAGGCAACAGACTCAGGCAAAGGTCGCGGCGCGACCATTAATGCCGCGGCGCGGCATACTGCACGAACTGGCACCAGATTCTTCTAATATTAAATAAGGTTCAAGGGCAATTTGGTCATTTCATGTTTGAGCCAGATTTGAGGCTTTAACCTCATCCATTCATTTCATTTCCTAATTTCGTTTTCCTTTTCATTTCATTTTCCTCTCAAAAACTCAAACACCCAATTGATTTCAAAGGGATTTTTGGAAAGGAAGAAGCGGGATTTGATCTTTGGCGTAGTTGACTAGGTTGTTCTCCTCGTTCTTAGCTACACGGTGATACTAGTGGTAAGCTCTAACTCCGAATTTCATTTTCGTGTTCATCATTCAAATTTGGGGCTTTTGATTGTATCATTCAAATTTCGTGTTCATCATTCAAATTTGGGGCTTTTGATTGTATGATTCAATATTCGGGTTTATTGTTGTTAAAGGCGGGTTTTGGGTTGGTTAATGATTTAACCATGTTTAAGACTTGAGAATGGTGTATAATCACTAGTGTTAGTGATTATTGATGATTTAGAGACCCTTAGGGTTCTTGTGGTTGACTAATTTTGACTAGAGTCGAAATTAGGGTTTGTTGAGGATTATAACCCGAATGTCGATTCGTTGAGGTTTATAAACTTAAAATGGATTAAGTTGAGGTATAAAACCGAGTTAACTATGTTTTGGTGTTAAAACTTGTAAATGGTGAGACTTTGACTTAACGGGTCAAAATTAGGGTTTATGGGCGATTTTGAGAACGATAAGTGTTTAACACTTGTGTTCGGGTTTAATTGGCATATTAGGACCATTGTCACTCGTGTTAGTGATTATTGGTTAGTTTGGGCGCGGTTTGTCCTTGGAAGTGCATTTGGGTCGAAATTGCACTAAGTGTCGAATTGGGTTGGTTTGTAGATCCAATCTAAGTGTGTTGTTGAATTTGTGATAATGGATTAGGTACTTTCCATTGACGAGTTGCGGATTACTTGGAAGCATTTCTTCAAGGCGACAAGGTGAGTGTTAATATCCTATATGCATATGTATGTGTAGGATGGGTGCGGGTCGGGTGAAGTGGTTCTCGGTTATAGAGCTCACTTCACATATAGGTGGTCTTGATGGACTTATGTATAGGTCCAATTGGCACGGTTGTGCATTTTGGTTGACTACCTTTAGAGAGGTGCACACTATGTGTGTACGTCATCACATTTGGTTGTGATGTGGATGACCCCGATGTGGTGGATTTTATAATCCCGTGACCGTGGGTTTTGATGTTGAGAAGTGAATCGCGTAGTTCGGATTCACGATGACTCGTGTAGTTCGGTCATCTTATTGAGGTAGTAATCTCGTGTGGTTTCGGATTACTAAGGCTCGTGTAGTTCGGCCAACCTCGATGTTGTGAAGATAGTAATCTCGTGTGGGTTCGGATTACTAAGGCTCGTGTAGTTCGGCCAATCTTCATTGTGGCATTTGGTATTCGGTAATGGGTTAAGGGGTTAACCTTATTCATTTTATATTGTTATATATATTAATGTAATGTTTTGTTGTAGCTAATCCTCCGGGTGTAGCTTATTGGCGTTGTTCACATCGTCGTTGGTGAACTTATACTTTGTTGATATCTTTAGCTTGTTGCTTAGAGATCGTACGGTATGCTTAGTATAGTTGCCTTATACATGGATGCTTCGGTATGTGGTATTTGATATTTGTGTGGCGTGTCCATTTTATACATATATATGTATGTAGTATATTATCATTCACTAAGCGTTAGCTTACCCTCTTGTTGTTGATATTTTTATAGGTTCGCATGCTTGGCGGCTCGGGTAAGCTTGGGGATTAGAGATCTTGGCTAGGTTGCTTAGAAGATCTTGCTTTTGTATTCGATTAGGATTTGGGTAGCGTAGTCCCAAATCACCATGCACGGTTTTGGTTGGAAACTAAACTAGTCGGGTCGTGTATGTCCGTTTGGAGAATTAATCAATGTATTAAATGTTTTAAGGTTTATTCTATTGTATTAAAGATGTTTATGGAAACACAATTGGGACCTAAAGTGTTATTTAAAGCGTATTAAAAGGAAAAATTTTTATAGGCCGGTTTTAATACGGGTTGGGTCGTTACAGCATTCGATCGATATTTTTACATCTTTTTCTCTTCCATCACTCAACGATATATATATATATATATATATATATATATATATATATATATATATATATATATATATATATATATATATATATATATATATATATATATATATATATATATATATATTATAATTTTAATTTTAATTTTAATTTTAATTTTAATTCTAATAATAAGGGTATGTTAGCGAATGTTGTAAGGGTGTAAGTCGAAATTCTGTCCGTGTAACGCTACGCTATTTTAATCATTGTAAGTTATGTTCAACCTTTTTAATTTAATGTCTCGTAGCTAAGTTATTATTATGCTTATTTAATGCCGAAGTAATCATGATGTTGGGCTAAATATTAAAATTGGGTAATTGGGCTTTGAACCATAATTGGGGTTTGAATAAAAGAACGACACTTGTGGAAATTAGACTATGGGCTATTAATGGGCTTTATATTAACTAAATGATACCTCGTTAATTTAATATATAGACTTATAATTTGACGTATTTATATATAACCACATACACTTGACTAGGTACGGTGGGCGGGATATCTATAAATACCAATAATTGTTCATTTTACCGGATACGGAACTAGATTAATAGTTAATAGACTTGTTGAAACAAGGGTGGATTACATTCAAGGGTAATTGGTGTAATTGTTAACAAAGTAGTAAAACCTTGATTTACACGCAGTCGATAACCTGGTGTATTCATTAAACAAAGTATTAAGACCTTGTTACAATTCGAATCCCCAATTAGTTGGAATATTTGACTTCGGGAATAAGAATAATTTGATGAAGACTTCCGCATTTTATGATTATGACTGATGGACTATTATGGACAAATCCGTATGGACATATTGAATAATCCAGGACAAAGGACAATTAACCCATGGTAATAAAACTAAAATTAACACGTCAAACATCATGATTACGGAAGTTTAAATAAGCATAATTTATATATTTCATATTTAATTGCACTTTTAATTATCGCACTTTTATTTATTGTCATTTTATTTAATTGCATTTTTAATTATCGTACTCTTTAATTATAGCAATTTTATTTTATCGCAATTTTATTTATCGCAATTTCATTATCGTTATTTACTTTACGCTTTAAATTAAGTTATATTTATTTTTAATATTTTACATTAGGTTTTAACTGCGACTAAAAGTTTTAAAATCGACAAACCGGTCATTAAACGGTAAAATCCCCTTTTATAATAATAATACTACTTATATATATTTTTGTATTTTTACAACTATAAGTTAAAACTAATATAGCGTTGAACTAGTTTATAAGGTCCCTGTGGAACGAACCGGACTTACTAAAAACTACACTACTGTACGATTAGGTACACTGCCTATAAGTGTTGTAGCAAGGTTTAGGTATATCCATTCTATAAATAAATAAATATCTTGTGTAAAATTGTATCGTATTTAATAGTATTTCCTTGTAAAAATTAATAGTATTTCATATACCCCTCGCATAACATCAAGTATTTTTGGCGCCGCTGCCGGGGAAAGCCGAAGCGAAACGCTATAAAAAAAAGATTTTTATTAAGTTTTAATTAGTTTTGTAAAAATACATTTTTAAATATTAAAATTCAAAAACATAAAAAGAAAAAAAATATATATTTATTTTTAAAAGTTTGTTCAAAATATATAATATATAAAATTATAAAGTAATTTTATTTCTATTTTAGTTTTTAAAATTAAGTTTTTATTTAATTTATATAAATATTTTATATAAATATCAAAAACAGAAAAAAAAATAAAAATAAATAAAACTGAGAATTGGGCCGAAACCCGTCGAAGCCCAACACTGTTTTTATTTAAATATCGAAGTGGGCAGAACTGTTTTTAGCCCAATACTGAGTCCAGTAATATTTTACTTCGCGATCTCGGAGGAGAAAAGGCAGAGAGCTACGAGATCGCGTAGCACCATCTGACACGCCTGGTTTGACCTAATTCTGCATTAATTACGGAGTATTATTAATTGTTATTTATTATAAACCCTAATTAGTTAATTATTTTATAATTTAGTTTTAGTTTTTAATTAATTAGTAATATTGAGTTTTAATTAGTATTAATAAATATATAAATTAATACTTTTATAAAATAAATATAAAGATAATATTTTTATAAAAATAAATAATTTTATCATTTTTAGCTTCTTTTTATAAATTGTATATTTTTATTGTTTAATTCGTAATATTGTATATTTTTATCGTTCGTAACTAGTTTTAAGTTCTAGTATTTTGCCGTAGTTTATTTTTATTTCTAGATTTTTAGGCTTTGCCGTAAAATTCCTTAAAGTGCTTTTTCTTTAGACTAAGATTTAGGTGCTTTAGAATTTTGTGACGTTGTTTATAAATTTTAGTGCCTTTTAAGTTACGACGCGCTACTTTCTTTTTATTTTTCGACCTTTTATTTTTTGACATTTTTCGACGCGCAATCTTTTTCTTTCTTATTTCTCGACGCTCTAGTTTATAGGACATAGAATTTTTTCTATTTCTTCTCTAAAATTTCAAAACGAAAAATTATTTTAAGTGGTTAAATTGATCGACATCCATTTTCTGGTTCGTAGTAATAGTTGGATTTGTACATGGACCGGGTTATTGGAGCCAAACAGTACTCAATTATATTTAGACCAAACGAATCCTGCCCCTCTGCTGCATCTTTTGGCTATTCGAAACGTGGGCAAAATCAGAAAAGTCTATTAATTTGATAACTTATATAATTTTTCTTATTTTTATAACTAATAGGATATTCAGTGAATGCACCGAGCAAAACGTTCACCACCTTTTGTACGTTCACCACCTGTAACTCGATCAAGACATCTAGCAAATATTGTCGCCATTGATTTTTCTTTAGAATCGTCATCTAGTTGACCAAGTACTCCAACTCAAATTTCCGATAATCCATTTTTTGAACCCGACCTCACAATTGAGAATCCGGAAGATATTCAGGGACAATTCAGAGATCCTGAACCACTAATCTTTCCTCCGGAATCACCAATCATTCAAACAGAGATTGTTGAGAAACCTACCATTAAATCAGAATCCTCTAGTGATTCAGATTCAACAAATTCAATCATGGAGAATCTGGAACCTCTAAGTATGGAAGACCGAATGAGAGCTAAACGCACTGGCCAAGGTCACGCAATTACTCAACCAGACATTAATGCGCCAGATTATGAAATCAAAGAACAAATCCTACACATGGTAACTAATCAATGCCAATTTAGTGGTGCGCCGAAGGAAGATCCAAATGAACATCTTCGTACATTTAATAGGATCTGCACTCTATTTAAAATAAGAGAAGTGGAGGATGAACAGATATATCTCATGTTATTTCCCTGGACTTTAAAGGGAGAAGCCAAAGATTGGTTAGAATCGTTACCTGAAGGGACGATTGATACATGGGACGTTTTAGTTGAAAATTTTCTTAAATAATTCTTTCCGGCATCTAAAGCCGTAAGATTTCAAGGAGAAATTGTTAAATTTACACAAAAGCCAAACGAAACTCTGTATGAGGCGTGGACAAGATTTGGAAAGTTATTGAGAGGATGTCCGCAACATGGTTTAGACACTTGTCAAATAGTACAAATATTCTACCAAGGATGCGACATCACTACAAGGAAAGACATCGATATAGCAGCTGGTGGTTCCATTATGAAGAGAACAGCAACTGACGCTTATAAAATTATTGATAACACTGCTTCCCACTCACATGAGTGGCACCAAGAAAATGATATCGTTAGATCATCTAAAGCAGCTAGAGCCGATTCTAGCCATGACTTAGATTCCATTTCCGCAAAGATAGATGCTGTCGAGAGACGAATGAAAAAGATGACTAAAGATATTCACTCAATACGAATTAGTTGTGAGCAGTGTGGAGGACTACATTTAACAAAAGATTGTCTCAGTATTGAACTAACAATGGAACAAAGAGAGAATGTTTCATACATAAACCAAAGGCCTGGAAATAATTATCAGAATAATTATCAACCGCCAAGACCAAACTACAATCAAAACCAAAATTATAACCGAAATGTTCCATACAACAAACAACAAGGTCCTAGCAATCAACAAGTATCCAATAATACTTACAATCAGCAAAGACCTATTTTTCTAATTAAACCACAACAAACCGATGATAAAAAGACAAATTTAGAAGATATGATGTCGAAGCTAGTTGAATCTCAAACGCAGTTTTTCACATCTCAGAAACAAACCAATGAACAAAATGCTCAAGCATTTAGAAATCAATAAGCTTCGATTCAAAATTTGGAACAAGAAGTAAGCAACCTAGCAAGGTTGATAGGTGAAAGAAAACCGGGAATTTTACCTAGCAATACAAATGCTAACCCCCGGAATGAAACAGCTAAAGCCATTACCACAAGAAGTGGTATGACACTTAACCCACCTGAAATACCTGTAAGTTCTGATGACACTATTCCTACTCCACAAAAACCACAACCTGAGCAAGATAAGGAAACAGAACCGGTAGTTGAAAAGGTTAATGAAAATAACACAGTTAAAGCTAAACCTTATGTTAAACCATACCAACCACCACTTCCTTACCCGAGTAAAATGAGAAAAGAGAGACTTGAAGCCGAGCAATCCAAATTCTTGGATATGTTTAAATAAATAAATGTCAATCTTCCTTTCATTGATGTGATTTCAGGAATGCCTAGATATCTAAATTTCTGAAAGATCTAATCACAAATAGAAAGAAAATGGAAGAACTCTTGGCTGTTACTATGAATGCTAATTGTTCTACAGTGCTGTTGAATAAGATACCAGAAAAATTATCTGATCCAGGAAGTTTCACAATTCCATGTTTTCTGGGTAGTCTTAGTTCAATAGAAGCATTGGCAGACTTAGGTGCTAGTATAAATCTCATGCCGTATTCACTATACGCTAAACTAGACCTTGGAGAATTGAAACCAACGCGAATAAGTATACAACTATCCGATCGATCAGTAAAATATCCTAGAGGGATAATGGAGAACATGCTAGTTAAAGTTGGTACTTTAGTATTTCCAGTAGATTTTGTTATTCTGGACATGGAAGAAGATTCTCGAGTTCCTCTTATATTAGGAAGACCATTCTTGAACACGGCCAAAGCAATAATAGACGTGTTCGGTAAGAAACTGACCCTAAGTATAGAGGACGAGAGTGTTACCTTTTCTGTGGATAGATCCATGCAACAACCGCAATCTGCAGATGATACATGCTATTACATTCAAACTATAGATTCACATGCAGAATTGTTAGAAGAATTTCCAGAATTACTAGGAACAGGAAAATGTTCTTTAGGAGAAGGAACTGAACTAATTGATGAAACTGAAATGTTAGCTACATTTATGGCTAATGGATATGAACCAACAACAGAAGAAATTCAAATGCTAAAAGAAGAAGACAGATATCGATACAAATCATCGATAGAAGAACCACCAACATTAGAGTTAAAGCCACTTCCAAAACATCTGGAATACGCTTATTTACATGGTGAATCTGAATTACCTGTAATAATATCGTCTTCTCTTACTGAAAATGAAAAATCTCAGCTCATTTCTGTGCTAAAAGCTCATAAACCAGCCATTGCATGGAAAATTCATGATATTAAAGGAATAAGTCCTTCGTATTGCACACATAAAATCCTTATGGAAGAAGGTCATAAAACGTATGTGCAACGCTAACGAAGACTAAATCCTAATATGCAAGATGTTGTTAAAAAAGAAATTATTATACTGCTTGATGCAGGTTTAATTTATCCAATCTCTGATAGTCCATGGGTAAGCCCAGTTCAATGCGTACCTAAGAAAGGTGGCATGACTGTCATCACAAATGAGAAAAATGAGCTTATTCCTACTAGGACTGTAACATGATGGCTTGTTTGTATTGATTATAGAAAATTAAATGACGCCACTAGAAAAGATCACTTTCCCTTACCTTTCGTTGATCAAATGTTGGAAAGATTAGCCGGAAATAGTTACTATTGTTTTCTTGATGGTTTTTCCGGATATTTTCAAATTCCAATAGCACCCGAGGACCAAGAGAAAACCACGTTCACGTGCCTTTATGGAACTTTTGCTTACAAACGTATGCCATTTGGACTTTGCAACACCCCTGCAACCTTTCAAAGGTGCATGATGGCGATTTTTCACGACATGATAGAAGAATGCATGGAAGTTTTCATGGATGACTTTTCAGTCTTCGGTGATACATTTGAATCATGTCTAGTTAATCTTGAACGAATGCTTATTAGATGTGAACAATCAAATCTAGTACTTATTTGGGAGAAATGTCATTTCATGGTTAAAGAAGGCATCGTTCTTGGTCATAAAATTTCAAAGGAAGGAATTGAAGTGGACAGAGCTAAAGTAGATGTAATTGCTAAACTTCCACATCCCACCAATGTTAGAGGAGTTAGGAGTTTTCTAGGGCATGCCGGTTTTTACCGACGTTTCATAAAAGATTTTTCTAAAATTGCCACTCCTATGAATAAACTCCTAGAAAAGGATGCTCCATTTATCTTTTCAGATGAATGCATCAAATCTTTTAATATTCTTAAAGAAAAACTCACTAATGCGCCAATCATGATAACTCTAAATTGGAATCTACCATTTGAACTAATGTGCGATGCAAGTGATTTTGCAATGGGAGCCGTTTTAGGACAAAGGATTGAAAAATGATTTCAACCTATTTATTACGCTAGTAAGACATTACAAGGAGCACAAATGAATTACATGACTACTGAAAAAGAACTCCTTGCTATTTTCTTTGCTTTTGACAAATTTTGTTCATATCTCGTTCTAGCTAAAACGGTGGTCTATACCGACCATTCTGCTCTTAGATACATATTTTCAAAACAAGATGCCAAGCCACGATTAATCCGTTGGATCTTACTCTTACAAGAGTTCGATATTGAAATCCGAGACAAAAAGGGAGTAGAAAATCTCGCCGCTGATCATCTTTCTCGTCTTGAAAATCCCGAATTAGAAGTTTTAAATGAATCGGCCATACAAGACAACTTTCCTGATGAATATCTATTAAAGATAGATTATAATGAATTTCCATGGTTTGCAGACTATGCAAACTACTTAGCATGTGGATTCCTTGAAAAAGGATTGTCGTACCAAAAACGAAAGAAATTCTTCAGTGATATAAAACACTATTTCTGGGAAAATCCACATTTGTTTAAAAGTTGTCCCGATGGAATAATACGTCGATGTGTATTTGGAGAAGAAGCTAGTCAAATCTTAAACCATTATCACACAGGACCAACGGGAGGGCATTATGGGCCTCAGCTCACAGCAAGAAAAGTTTACGATGCTGGATTCTATTGGCCTACAATTTTTAAAGACGCACACCTTCTTTGCAAATTCTGTGATGCTTGTCAAAGGGCCGGAAAAATAAGTCAACGTGATGAAATGCCACAAAATGTAATTCAAGTATGTGAAGTATTTGACGTTTGGGGTATTGACTTTATGGGTCCATTTCCAAAATCTCATAATAATCTCTACATTCTCGTTGCCATTGATTATGTATCTAAATGGGCGGAAGCACAAGCTCTCCCAACTAACGATGCACGAGTTGTAGTCAACTTTTTAAAACGTCTTTTTTCTAGGTTTGGAACACCGAAAGCTTTAATAAGTGATCGGGGTACTCATTTTTGTAATAATCAACTTGAGAAAGTTCTCAAAAGATATGGAGTAACTCATAAAATCTCAACCGCTTATCATCCACAAACAAGTGGACAAGTTGAAAATACCAACCGAGCATTAAAACGTATTCTAGAGAAAACCGTAGGATCAAATCCGAAGGAATGGTCCATGAAATTGGAGGATGCACTATGGGCTTTTAGAACAGCCTACAAAACTCCAATTGGAACCACACCTTTTAAACTCGTTTACGGAAAAGCATGTCATCTTCCAGTAGAAATTGAACACAAAGCATTTTGGGCTTTGAAGACATGTAATCTTGATTTACATGAAGCCGGACATCTACGATTAAGTCAACTAAATGAATTAGAAGAATTGAGACATGAAGCATATGAAAATTAGTTAATCTATAAGGAAAGAACGGAGAAATGGCATGATAAAAGAATCAGAAGTTCAAAAGAATTTAAAGAAGGAGACAGAGTTCTTCTTTTCAATTCACGATTCAAGCTATTTCCTGAAAAATTGAAATCAAGATGGTCTGGACCATTTATAGTCAAAAGAGTTTTCCCATACAGAACAATAGAGTTAATAAATTCAAATGAGATTGAATTTAAGGTTAATGGTCACAGAGTTAAACATTACATACATGGTCCGATGGAAGTTGACAATGAAGTCAATCATAATTTCACCACCCAAGAAAACCTTCAAAATGAAAACATAAATATGTTATCAACAACATATGAGAAATCAAAATTGGAAAATAGGGAGGATTCAAATTGGAGTGATGAAGAAGAATTCTTATACAAACCTCCCATTCCAAGAAACGAAGAAAAATGTGAATAAGAAGTTCAAATAGAAGTGAATGAACCAAGAAAAGAACACCCGAAAAAGGTTTACAAACCAACTCCACTTACTAAAACAGGAGACCCGGGTGAATTTATCATTTCTTGCTTGCTTAATGATGGTGCTGTATATAATGGACTCGCAGATTTAGGAGCAAGTGCAAATATTATGCCTCTTTCCTTATACAAAAGATTAGGTATGGGTAAATTAAAACCAACCAAAATAGTTGTTCAATCATTTGACCTAACCATTAAACATCCGGTTGGAATAGCAAGTAATTTACTTGTTAACGTGGGAAGTTTGACCTTTGTTGCAAACTTTATAGTTATTAATATGGAGGAAAACCTTGATATTCCTCTAATTTTAGGTCGCCCATTTTTAGCAACCACCGAGGTGTTCATTGATGAAAGAGAAGGAAGAATGACACTTAGGGATGATGATAAATCGATCACCTTTGTGAACCGAAAGTTTAGATCTCCACCAACCAAAACTGTAAAACCAATAAAAATGCATAAGTGTGGGGAAGATGAAGAAACACTTAATGATGATCCGATCACAAAGAACCCCATTGATGATAAGAAATTAGATGAACCCGTTTTTAACAGTTCAACGAAGAAACTTTATAAACGGATTCACGATGCTAAGATTAAGGGAAACCTTAAGTTATGTAACCAATTAGTATCCAATTTATCGCCAAAAGAAAAGGCGATGTTAGTTGAATTTGTGAAAGCTACGGAGGAAATCAACAAATGGATTGAAGCAAAAGTCAGAGATATACAAATTGTTGATGATCCAATTGAAAATGAAGTCAATCACAATTTCGACACCACAGCTAACTAAGTGTGGGGAGAATCAAGTCTTTAAAGGATAATATGTATTTCTGTTAGAGTTAGATATTCTGTTTTCGTGTAGTTCTCGAGAATGGAATCTGTATGGTCTTTCCCTAGCAGACCCTAAAGAACTAGTCTTCTCCCCCCATTCTGAATTTTTATTTTTTTAGGTTTTACGAGATGAAGAATTCCTTTGATCTGAACCATGGTCTAATGCTACACACTATGATTACTAAACGTAATAATGACACACTTCCGAGTGAACTTGTATCATTCATAAGAGGCAAAATGGACGGAGTAAGAAAAGAACTCATAAAAGATCATCATAAGATACATTTTGGTAAAGGCACATCAAAATCCGCAATAAAAAGAAGAGCACGACACCTTGAAAGATGTTATAAATGCAGAAAATGGTCACACGAAGGTAAATGTTCAAATAATCAAACATATTCAAATACCGAATTTGTTACTTTATGCAGAGAAGGACCATTCATATGTTTAGAAGAAAAGATATTGAAGAATCGAGGTTATGCTTACGTAGCTATGGAGAACCAAATCACACGACTCTCCTATGAGTCGGCTAAAGCAGGTCTCTGAGAATTCTTTCTCACAGGTAAGTATGTACAGTTTTTATTTTATATTGCCTTTTAACCTCTTGATAATAAAGGCTGAATCGTTCGCTATAAAGTATTAAATTGGTATTCAATAAAATTAGGTATGCGTAACCGAAATTATTGATATCATACAAAAATTTATTACATCACTGCGAAATTTACTGTTTATTCTTAAGGTATAAATATCTTTAATCAATCAACCCAAAATATTTCAGAAATTCGTCAGGAGTAAAACTAGGTTATGGAACCGAAATTACTTTACCGAAAAGAGGGGCGTATATTTTGGATAATATTTGATTGATTAAAGTGGGATAAAAGACCAAAAAGATTTTTAATTTTAATTTTTACCATGTTTTTAAAATTAATATATAAATAATAAATTAATATTGTAAACTTTTTAAAATCAATATATTTAAGTTTTTAAGTATTTTAAAAATTAATATTTTTAATATAAGTTTGTAAAATTAATGTACAAAAATATTAATAATATAAATATGAAATTTTATTCATTTTAAATTTAAGTTTGGTGTGAATTTAAAAACAAAAATTTACTTTATTTCATTAAGTTAAAAATTTTATATTTAAAATTCGTCGTGAGTTGAAAACTAGGTCGTTGAACCGAAATTGCTTTACCCGAGGGAGGGACGAGAAATTTTATTATCATTATTTTTAATCTTATTGAATTAAAGTATGCCAAAAACATTAAAAAAAACCAAAAATCTTTGCTTTTAAAACAAACGCTAATATGTTTGGAAACTTTGGTAAAATTTAATCAATTTTCTACGCTAATCACCCTCAATAATTTAAATTGTTACTGATTTCTTGCAAATGAGGGCATTGCAAGATCTTAAGTGTGGGAAGAGATTAAATTCTTTTAGAATTTTAAAAAATTTAATTTAAACACTTGGTTACCATTAAAAATACTAGTAACGCAGTAGTTGTATTAGAATCTAGTGCTCTCTGATAATAAAGAACAACCCTAGTCTTATATACTGACTACCCAATTCTAGTAAAAATTTTCAAAATTTTCAACTAAATGAATTCAAAATCATGTTTATACATATTTATGAACGATAAAACTAGGTATTAACACCGAAATTATTGTTACCTTGGAAAGTACATAAATTGAGAAACAACCCAAAATGATTAGAATTCATTTAAAATGGAATAGAGGACAATAAAAAGGCAAAGAAAGGAAAATAAAAGCCAAATGTGGGAAAAATTTACCAAGTTATTTAGAACATATGTCACATATTTTTGTACAAATAATTGAAGATACTTTTGTTTTGGACAATTTTATCAGTTTTACCCAATCTCTTATAATATATTTGAAAGAAAAGATGGATCTACACGATGAATCAATTCCATCATTAAAAGGAAGTAAAGTCTTTCGAAAAAGAAACACGCTTCTTGATTTAGGTCAGGAAGTTGTCGTCCAGACCAGTTGTAGAGTCTACGAAAAACCTTGAAAAGTTTCTCGAAAATCAGCTGGAAATCCACGGACCTCAGCATAAAACAGGGTCGCCAAGTGGTCAGACTTATCCTAACCATGAGAGGATCTGTCTCGTACAATGGGGGGGCACCGTGCAAATTAGCTTATAAGACTAATGAATCAGATCCCCAGAAAGGATAATCTCCTTAAAGATCAAAAATCAGCTTTTAAGACTGATATTACTCAATCCTTGAGATTGACTTTTAAAGATTGCGAATTACAAACTCATGGAATTCGATGATATCTAAACTCGAGCTTGAATGAGAAAATATTTTGATTAAATTACAAACCGATTTGTTTTTTGAAAACCCATTTTCAATGCGTTCATTACCATTGAACGTAAAATCCTAAGAATTCACCTGGAATTCATTAGGTCACCTGAACCAAATCGGGTGTCAACCGTAAGAACGGTAGTTGTATAGCATGGTTGAAGACAGGACCTTATGCCAGATCAAAAAACTATAGGGTGATCTTTACTATTGCTCCTATAAAGGATAATAATTGCATCCGACACCATATAGACCATAATCAAAAGCATGTCACGGGACATTGCCTTAACAGTTGCTTGTTCAATGCTTTCCTTTACAACTGAAAGGTAATATACGTAGCAAGTAAACTGGACGTGTTGCTTTCCTAATACAAGGTTAGCAAGTGGGTGACACAAAACCATAAGTTTTGAGCTAAAATTTTCAAATCTGAAACCCACAAAACCCACAAAAACAATTTGCAACACCGGTGAAGGGTTATTCCGGAAAACTTGTCTAGGGTAAAATCTAGCTTAAATTTTCAAAAGATCAAAATTTTTCATAAAGATCCAATTTCCTAAAGGATCTAAATTTTTATAGTCATGTGGGACTGTAAACCACAATGTTACTATCATTGTTCATACCGCCGTATAGAAATCACTAATGTACAAAGTGTGAAGAATAAAGAAGTGATTCTAGTGTTTTTATTTCAAGACTATATTGCTTGAGGACAAGCAATGCTCAAGTGTGGGAATATTTGATAATGCTAAAAACGAACATATATTTCATAGCATTATCCCTCAAGAAAGACAAGCTTTTAGTTGCAATTGTTCTATTTACAAGTAATATTCGTTTAAATAATAAAAGGTGAAGATAAAAAGGCAGATTCGACGATTTGAAGACGCAAACGACCAAAAAGCTCAAAAGTACAAAGTACGATCCAAGAGGTTCAATTTATTGATGAGAAGCGTCTAGAAATGACAAAAGTACAAGTTACAAAACGCAAAGTACAAGATATTAAATTGTACGCAAGGACGTTCGAAAATTCGGAACCGGGACCTAAGTCAACTTTCAACGCACGATGCACCGGAGCAAAAATTACAAGTCAACTATGCATATAAATATAATATAATATATAAATAATTTTTAAAATTATATATATATTATATTATATTTATTTATTAAATCCGTCGGCAAGCTAGGAGCCAAACTTGGATGAGCTGTAATCCACCACTCCGCGATCGCGGAGCTGTGAAGGAGAAACCCTTCGAGATCACGGAGCACACCAAAACTGAAATGGGGCCTATAAAAGGCAACGCATTCGATATTTTTACATCTTTTTCTCTTCCATCACTCAACGATATGTATATATATATATATATATATATATATATATATATATATATATATATATATATATATATATATATATATATATATATATTATAATTTTAATTTTAATTCTAATAATAAGGGTATGTTAGCGAATGTTTTAAGGGTGTAAGTCGAAATTCTGTCCGTGTAACGCTACGCTATTTTAATCATTGTAAGTTACGTTCAACCTTTTTAATTTAATGTCTCGTAGCTAAGTTATTATTATGCTTATTTAATGCCGAAGTAATCATGATGTTGGGCTAGATATTAAAATTGGGTAATTGGGCTTTGAACCATAATTGGGGTTTGAATAAAAGAACGACACTTGTGGAAATTAGACTATGGGCTATTAATGGGCTTTATATTAACTAAATAATACCTCGTTAATTTAATATATAGACTTATAATTTGACGTATTTATATATAACCACATACGCTTGACTAGGTACGGTGGGCGGGATATCTATAAATACCAATAATTGTTCATTTTACCGGATACGGAACTAGATTAATAGTTAATAGACTTGTTGAAACAAGGGTGGATTACATTCAAGGGTAATTGGTGTAATTGTTAGCAAAGTAGTAAAACCTTGGTTTACACGCAGTCGATAACCTGGTGTATTCATTAAACAAAGTATTAAGACCTTGTTAAAATTCGAATCCCCAATTAGTTGGAATATTTGACTTCGGGAATAAGAATAATTTGACGAAGACTTCCGCATTTTATGATTATGACTGATGGACTATTATGGTGTAACAGACTGAAACCCGGGCTAGTTGTAAGTTGCCTATTTTGCCTTAGGGTTTGTGCTTAGTCTTAAGTGCTTTTATTTTAATTATTTTATTAGTGTTTTATTATAATTGTGTTGTGACCAGTTTGTGACAAGGGTCCCAGAACAGGTTGGTTTATTTAATTTGGACTCCGTTAGGACCGCCTAAGGAGATACGAAAGGTTATCAGATAATATAACTGGTAAATACCCGTGTGATATGGGGTATGGGTTTATAACCCATTTATATGTATGTTTCTGTATGTTTCTTCTCATTTCTCTAAATAAGAAAATAAGTACTCCGTACCCAAACTTCATCCCTTCACAAACCCTAATTGAATCTAAGTCTTAAATTGGATTGTGAGGCTTTAAAGATTGATTCATATCATCCTTGTGATCATTTATCCAGGTTTGTTAGCTTGAATTCGTGCTTTAATTCATAGAAATTGGGTTTTGGGTGCAAATGGGTTTTTAATGAATTTTGAGCTTGAATCTTCATATTATGTGTTTGTATGTGTTAATTGATGTTAGAAATAGGTTTTATATATGTTTAGTAGCTTCCATGTGCTTAAAATTTGATCAAAAATGCTCAAAAATCGAGTTTTTGGGGAAAAAATACGAAATCAGCGAATGTGTTCGAACCAGTTGCTACAGTATTTTGCTACAGTACCCGAGTTGCTACAGTTCCTAAGGTGCTACAGTGCCTGAGGTGCTACAGTGTCACTGTTTGCTACAGTACGAGTTGTTACAGTGTCACTATTTGCTACAGTGTTCGGTATTTGCTACAGTGTCACTATTTGCTACAGTACCGAGTTGATACAGTACCGATTTACTATAGTGTCACTATTTGCTACAGTACCGAGTTGCTACAGTGCCACTATTTGCTACAGTACCTTTTATGAAATTGAAACGGGCGTAACTTTCAAAACGTAACTCCGTTTTTGATGAATAAACTATCGTTAGAATCGTAATAAAGAATACTTTTCAATGGTGAACTTTTAAGAAACTAGATCAAACTTTTTTTAGGCCGGAAAAGGAGTTTTAGTGTGTATGTCGTGTTTTGCATGCACCTGTATGCCATTATTGAATGGAGTCATGATGTAGACTCATAAAATTATGAATATATGGTGTTATGACCTAGTTAATTGTATGAAATGATTATATTATTTATTGGATATGTACATTAACTTTGTTTGTGTTGTTCTCAGGTTATAAGGATAAGGAGGAAGCTCAGAAATAATAACTGAGCAGTTGCTGGTAATTGGTGAGTGGGTCTATCTCCGGATAGAGTTTAAGTAGCATATCATGCTACTGTGGTTGACTCTTTTACCATGCATAGTGTAGAAATTGCCATGTTAGAATAATATAGTATGCCTGATGTTGTATGTGATTTATGTGTACACTGTGTGAATGGCACCAGTCGGGCTTAGGGAGACTGGGGACTCGAGACCGTGCCTAGGAGAGGTTAGAGTCCGTATGAGGTCAACCGTGCCTAGGGGAGGTTGGGTCCATAGGCTACTGATTGTGAAGTATAGTGTGACGATGCATCCCCTGCATCTGGATAACTATACTATGAATTGAGTAGCAGGGACTATCGGTAGACTCAAGTCCGATCAGCTAAGAGTCGTGTGCTCGTACAAGCCGCCGATCCTCATATTGTCTTATTGTATGCTAGTTGGTAGTTATCATGTGTTGTTGTTAGTATATAGCTTGTGTGTGACTTAAGCTATATCTGTTAAATAGATTCCATTCACTTAGCGGTGCGCTAATCCCCCACATATTCTCCCCTTGCAGGTTTACGTACTGCCAGTCGGGATGGGTGCTGTTGCGGAAGACATGTTTGACAACCCAACTCTGATGTGGACTTTTGTATAAATAATGTTTTGTGATAACGTAACACCGTTGTGTAAACTTAAACTTAATTACTCAGATTAATATAATGACGCGACTTATAGTGTGTTTGTTAATAAAGTCTTCCGCTGTGTTTAAAAAAAAATTGCCGGTGTTACAAGTTGGTATCAGAGCATGGTTTGGCAGCAAATACGTGCGCGTATTTTGTTCCCAAACCCTGAGGCAAGTCAAACATGTTTGTGGGAGTGGGGGCTAAGTGAAAATAGGATATACGTGTGTTAGTTGTGATTGAACTAACTGTTATCCACTAAGATTTTGTGTGAGATGTTTTGTTGCACAGGTATGGCTGATAGAAACGCAACTGGCCCCTCTAACCCCGGAACATTCAGAGCACCAGAAGAGGGTGTTGAGTCGGATGATGATCAGAGTAGTTACATCCTTCAGTTAGAAAGCAAGCTAAAAGAGGCTGAGGACAAAATTAATGAGCTTGAATTGGCGAGGCATTCTGGAAATGATGATACACCACCTGGATTTCCAACCGCGCAATCCCAAACGATACCTAATGTGCCCCAGAACCAGTTTCAGAATCAAATACCTAACCAATATTATATACCACCACAAAACACCTTTACTTACCAAAATCCCATGATGATGAATCCATACCAAATGCAAATGTTCCAACAACCTTACATGCAACCATCCAAAAGGTGTACTTATAAAAATTTTCGTGATTACAAACCCTCCGAGTTCTCTGGAAGTACTGATCCGACTGTAACTCTCAATTGGTTGCGAGAAGTTGAAAGGGTATTTGAAGCGTGTCAGTGTGAACCCGAGCTGAAGGTAACATATGCTAGTAGACTGTTGAAAGGTAGGGCTATGATTTGGTGGGATTCTTTGATTTCCAGTATACCGAAAGAGCAAGTGAGTATGATCACATGGGAGCAGTTTTATGGGAAGGTGTGTGAACAGTATTGTAATCCGTTTGATATGAACCGAATCAAGACTGAGTTTCTTGAAATGAAGATGACACCTCAAATGACGATCGATGAGGTAGTAGAGAAGTTTATGGATAAACTGAGGTTTGTACAACAATGGGTGCCAGACGAAGCATCTCGTATTCAGCATTTTGTTAATATTATTCTGCCAGAGTACCGAACTTTTGTTAGAACAGCTACATCGTTGTCTCAAGCTGTTGTGATGGCTAAGATGGTAGAAAGTGATGTTCAAGCCGCCAGAAATAGAATGTTTGGTAATGTGCTACAACAAGGTGGGCAAGTATCTGGTCAATCAGGATTTAAATCCAAGAAGTCTAGTGGGTTTAAATCGAAGGGTAAAATTTGTCAGAGTTGTACTGGATCTGGATCAGGTAAAGGGAATTGGTGTCACACGTGTCGATCTTCTCATAGTGGTCAGTGTTCTGAGGCTACAAGAAGATGCTTAAAGTGTGGTGTTGTTGGGCATGAGTCTTCAGCATGTCCGTATCCGAATAGTGTGTGTTGGACTTGTCACAAACCAGGGCATCGTGCAGTTAGTTGTCCGTCGAAGAGTGGTAGTTCCGGGGCAGGGTCAGGGGCGCGTTCAGCATCAGCTGGAGGGTCAACTGCCTCGAGTGGGCAGAAGAGGAAGAACCCTTCAACAGCAGAGGCTAGAGCTTTTCAGATGTCGGTTGAGAATGTTGTGGCAACCGACGAAGTAATCACCGGTATGTTTCTAATCAACTCAATACCTGCTCGCGTATTGTTTGATTGTGGTGCCAATAGGTGTTTTATGTCCCTAGATTTATGTTCTAAGTTGAATTTACCAGCTACTATGTTACCCAAGCCGGTTAGTGTAGAAGTAGCCGATGGTAAGACCACACCCGTCACAACCTATGTGACTGGGGTTTGTATAGAGATCGAAGGGAAGTCTTTCCCGGTGACTTTTTTAGTGTTACCTATTCCTAGCTTTGATGTAGTACTAGGAATGGATTGGTTGAGCTCGCTTAGGGCTAATATTAAGTGTGATAGGAAAATGATTACCTTTCGTTCGACCGATGGAACCCGTGTTGTGGCCCAAGGGGAGCGGGGAGGGTATAATTTTCTATTGATAACCATGATGAAAGCGAAAAATTCGATGGCAAAGGGTTGTGAATCATTTCTTGCATATGTGATTGATGCGAAGAAAGAAAAGAAAACAGTGGCAGATATTCCGATAGTATCAAAATTTTCCGAAGTGTTCCCAGATGAGTTACCAGGTCTGCCGCCGGTAAGGGAAGTCGAATATAAGATTGAATTGGTTCCTGGAACAACTCCAGTTGCAAAAGCTCCATACCGATTAGCACCGTCTGAAATCCGTGAAATGATGTCACAGATTCAAGAACTATTAGATCGTGGGTTTATCCGACCGAGTTCTTCACCGTGGGGTGCTCCGGTATTGTTTGTTAAAAAGAAAGATGGGTCAATGCGTATGTGTATTGATTATCGTGAATTGAACAAAAGAACAGTGAAGAATAAGTATCCGTTACCTCGAATAGACGATTTGTTCGATCAGTTACAGGGTGCTTCATTCTTTTCTAAGATAGACTTACGATCCGGATATCATCAGGTTCGTGTTGCTGAATCAGATATACCAAAAACAGCGTTCAGAACAAGGTATGGTCATTATGAATTTCTTGTCATGCCGTTTGGGTTGACGAATGCGCCAGCAATCTTCATGGATCTAATGAATAGAGTGTGTCGCCCGTTCTTAGATAAGTTTGTGATTGTGTTTATAGATGATGTACTGGTGTATTCAAAGACTGAAAGTGAACATGCTGAACATCTGAGACAGGTTTTGAACATGTTGAAACGTGAACAACTATTTGCAAAATTTTCAAAGTGTAAATTTTGGTTACGTGAAGTGCAGTTTTTGGGTCATGTGATTTGTGCCGAGGGTATAAAAGTTGATCCGACAAAGATAGAAGCGGTAATGAATTGGAATTCTCCGAAGACTCCAACTGAGATTAAGAGTTTTCTGGGATTAGCCGTAAAGATGTAGCCTTTTATGAAATTGAAACGGGCGTAACTTTCAAAACGAAACTCCGTTTTTGATGAATAAACTATCGTTAGAATCGTAATAAAGAATAATTTTCAATGGTGAACTTTTAAGAAACTAGATCAAACTGTTTTTAGGCCAGAAAAGGAGTTTTAGTGTGTATGTCGTGTTTTGCATGCACCTGTATGCCATTTTTGAATGGAGTCATGATGTAGACTCATAAAATTATGAATATATGGTGTTATGACCTAGTTAATTGTATGAAATGATTATATTATTTATTGGATATGTACATTAACTTTGTTTGTGTTGTTCTCAGGTTATAAGGACAAGGAGGAAGCTCAGAAATAATAACTGAGCAGTTGCTGGTAATTGGTGAGTGGGTCTATCTCCGGATAGAGTTTAAGTAGCATATCATGCTACTGTGGTTGACTCTTTTACCATGCGTAGTGTAGAAATTGCCATGTTAGAATAATATAGTATGCCTGATGTTGTATGTGATTTATGTGTACACTGTGTGAATGGCACCAGTCGGGCTTAGGGAGACTGGGGACTCGAGACCGTGCC
Source organism: Rutidosis leptorrhynchoides (assembly GCF_046630445.1). Classification (NCBI taxonomy): domain Eukaryota; kingdom Viridiplantae; phylum Streptophyta; class Magnoliopsida; order Asterales; family Asteraceae; genus Rutidosis; species Rutidosis leptorrhynchoides. Next base: position 398,382,190 of record NC_092333.1, read on the forward strand.
TAGGAGAGGTTAGAGTCCGTATGAGGTCAACCGTGCCTAGGGGAGGTTGGGTCCATAGGCTACTGATTGTGGAGTATAGTGTGAACGATGCATCCCCTGCATCTGGATAACTATACTGTGAATTGAGTAGCAGGGACTATCGTGTAGTGACCCGAACTTTTCCATGTTTATATATATTAATTGAGATTGATATTTACAAGTTTGTCATTGTTTTCATTGATGACATACTTATTTACTCAAAGAATGACCAAGAACACGGTGAACATTTGAGAAAGGTGTTAGAAGTATTGAGGAAGGAAGAATTGTACGCGAAGTTTTCAAAGTGTGCCTTTTGGTTGGAAGAAGTTCAATTCCTCGGTCACATAGTGAACAAAGAAGGTATTAAGGTGGATCCGGCAAAGATAGAAACTGTTGAAAAGTGGGAAACCCCGAAAACTCCTAAACACATACGCCAGTTTTTAGGACTAGCTGGTTACTACAGAAGGTTCATCCAAGACTTTTCCAGAATAGCAAAACCCTTGACTGCATTAACGCATAAAGGGAAGAGATTTGAATGGAATGATGAACAAGAGAAAGCGTTTCAGTTATTGAAGAAAAAGCTAACTACGGCACCTATATTGTCATTGCCTGAAGGGAATGATGATTTTTTGATTTATTGTGATGCATCAAAGCAAGGTCTCGGTTGTGTATTAATGCAACGAACGAAGGTGATTGCTTATGCGTCTAGACAATTGAAGATTCACGAACAAAATTATACGACGCATGATTTGGAATTAGGCGCGGTTGTTTTTGCATTAAAGACTTGGAGGCACTACTTATATGGGGTCAAAAGTATTATATATACCGACCACAAAAGTCTTCAACTCATATTTAATCAGAAACAACTGAATATGAGGCAGCGTAGGTGGATTGAATTATTGAATGATTACGACTTTGAGATTCGTTAACACCCGGGGAAGGCAAATGTGGTAGCCGACGCCTTGAGCAGGAAGGACAGAGAACCCATTCGAGTAAAATCTATGAATATAATGATTCATAATAACCTTACTACTCAAATAAAGGAGGCGCAACAAGGAGTTTTAAAAGAGGGAAAGTTAAAAGATGAAATACCCAAAGGATCGGAGAAACATCTTAATATTCGGGAAGACGGAACCCGGTATAGGGCTGAAAGGATTTGGGTACCAAAATTTGGAGATATGAGAGAAATGGTACTTAGAGAAGCTCATAAAACCAGATACTCAATACATCCTGGAACGGGGAAGATGTACAAGGATCTCAGGAAATATTTTTGGTGGCCGGGTATGAAAGCCGATGTTGCTAAATACGTAGGAGAATATTTGACGTGTTCTATGGTCAAAGCTGAGCATCAGAAACCATCAGGTCTACTTCAACAACCCGAAATCCCGGAATGGAAATGGGAAAACATTACCATGGATTTCATCACTAAATTGCCAAGGACTGCAAGTGGTTTTGATACTATTTGGGTAATAGTTGATCGTCTCACCAAATCAGCACATTTCCTGCCAATAAGAGAAGATGACAAGATGGAGAAGTTAGCACGACTGTATTTGAAGGAAGTCGTCTCCAGACATGGAATACCAATCTCTATTATCTCTGATAGGGAAGGCAGATTTATTTCAAGATTCTGGCAGACATTACAGCAAGCATTAGGAACTCGTCTAGACATGAGTACTGCCTATCATCCACAAACTGATGGGCAGAGCGAAAGGACGATACAAACGCTTGAAGACATGCTACGAACATGTGTTATTGATTTTGGAAACAGTTGGGATCGACATCTACCATTAGCAGAATTTTCCTACAACAACAGCTACCATTCAAGCATTGAGATGGCGCCGTTTGAAGCACTTTATGGTAGAAAGTGCAGGTCTCCGATTTGTTGGAGTGAAGTGGGGGATAGACAGATTACGGGTCCGGAGATTATACAAGAAACTACCGAGAAGATCATCCAAATTCAACAACGGTTGAAAACCGCCCAAAGTCGACAAAAGAGCTACGCTGACATTAAAAGAAAAGATATAGAATTTGAAATTGGAGAGATGGTCATGCTTAAAGTTGCACCTTGGAAAGGCGTTGTTCGATTTGGTAAACGAGGGAAATTAAATCCAAGGTATATTGGACCATTCAAGATTATTGATCGTGTCGGACCAGTAGCTTACCGACTTGAGTTACTTCAACAACTCGCGGCTGTACATAACACTTTCCACGTCTCGAATTTGAAGAAATGTTTTTCTAAAGAAGATCTCACTATTCCGTTAGATGAAATCCAAATCAACGAAAAACTCCAATTCATCGAAGAACCCGTCGAAATAATGGATCGTGAGGTTAAAAGACTTAAGCAAAACAAGATACCAATTGTTAAGGTTCGATGGAATGCTCGTAGAGGACCCGAGTTCACCTGGGAGCGTGAAGATCAGATGAAGAAGAAATACCCGCATCTATTTCCAGAAGATTCGTCAACACCTTCAACAGCTTAAAATTTCGGGACGAAATTTATTTAACGGGTAGGTACTGTAGTGACCCGAACTTTTCCATGTTTATATATATATTAATTGAGATTGATATTTACATGATTAAATGTTTCCAACATGTTAAGCAATCAAACTTGTTAAGACTTGATTAATTGAAATATGTTTCATATAGACAATTGACCACCTAAGTTGACCGGCGATTCACGAACGTTAAAACTTGTAAAAACGACATGACGATATATATATGGATATACATATGGTTAACATGAGATTATGATAAGTAAGAATCTCCATAAGTATATTAACAATGAGTTATATACATATAAACAAGACTACTAACTTAAGGATTTCGAAACGAGACATATATGTAACGATTATCGTTGTAACGACATTTAAATGTATATATATCATATTAAGATATATTAATATATCATAATATTATGATAATATAATAATTTAACATCTCATTAGATATAATAAACAATGGGTTAACAACATTAATTGAGATCGTTAACTTAAAGGTTTCAAAACAACACTTACATGTAACGACTAACGATGACTTAACGACTCAGTTAAAATGTATATACATGTAGTGTATTTAGATGTATTAAAATACTTTTGGAAGACTTCAAGACATATATCAAAACACTCATACTTAACGAAAATGGTTACAGTTACTTTTCCATTCTTTTCTTTCATCAAGAATTCTAGTCGTATTCTTACCCGTATTATACACAGCTTCAAAACGTACTTACTATGAGTATATACCAATAGGAACTAGCATGGGATTCCACTCTTGATTATGTCATGTATGACTAATCAATTTTAACTTCTACCATGAGCTAGTCAACTAACTAGAACTCCTTTTAACCCCACTCACCACTCACCAATTACCACTCATCATTCACTCCATTTCACTTCTAATTCTCTTTCTAATTCTCTCTCTCAACACACACACACTATTATGAACGTATTTTTCTAGTAGTTAATCATCATCTTCATCAAAAATTACTTCAAGAATCAAGCTATAATCATCATATGAAGAAGACTTCAAGAACACTTCAAAAAATCCCATCAAGTTTACTAATTTACTTCCAAGCTTTCTAATCCATTCCAAGTAATCATCTAAGATCAAGAAACTTTTGTTATATACAGTAGGTTATCTTTCTTATTCAAGGTAATATTCATATTCAAACTTTGATTCAATTTCTATAACTATAAACTATCTTAATTCGAGTAAAAATCTTACTTGAACTTGTTTTTGTGTCATGATCCTACTTCAAGAACTTTCAAGCCATCCAAGATCCTTTGAAGCTAGATCATTTCTTGTCACTTCCAGTAGGTTTACCTACTAAAATTGAGGTAGTAATGATGTTCATAACATCATTCGATTCATATATATAAAACTATCTTATTCGAAGGTTTAAACTCGTAATCACTAGAACATAGTTTAGTTAATTCTAAACTTGTTCGCAAACAAAAGTTAATCCTTCTAACTTGACTTTTAAAATTAACTACACACATGTTCTATATCTATATGATATGCTAACTTAATGATTTAAAACCTGGAAACACGAAAAACACCGTAAAACCGGATTTACGCCGTCGTAGTAACACCGCGGGCTGTTTTAGGTTAGTTAATTAAAAACTATGATAAACTTTGATTTAAAAGTTGTTATTCTGAGAAAATGAATTTTATTATGAACATGAAACTATATCCAAAAATTATGGTTAAACTCAAAGTGGAAGTATGTTTTCTAAAATGGTCATCTAGACGTCGTTCTTTCGACTGAAATGACTACCTTTACAAAAACGACTTGTAACTTATTTTTCCGACTATAAACCTATACTTTTCTGTTTAGATTCATAAAATAGAGTTCAATATGAAACCATAGCAATTTGATTCACTCAAAACAGATTTAAAATGAAGAAGTTATGGGTAAAACAATATTGGATAATTTTTCTCATTTTAGCTACGTGAAAATTGGTAACAAATCTATTCCAACCATAACTTAATCAACTTATATTGTATATTATGTAATCTTGAGATACCATAGACATGTATACAATGTTTCGACCTATCATGTCGACACATCTATATATATTTCGGAACAACCATAGACACTCTATATGTGAATGTTGGAATTAGCTATACAGGGTTGAGGTTGATTCCAAAATATATATAGTTTGAGTTGTGATCAATACTGAGATACGTATACACTGGGTCGTGGATTGATTCAAGATAATATTTATCGATTTATTTCTGTACATTTAACTGTGGACAACTAGTTGTAGGTTACTAACGAGGACAGCTGACTTAATAAACTTAAAACATCAAAATATATTAAAAGTGTTGTAAATATATTTTAAACATACTTTGATATATATGTATATATTGTTATAGGTTCGTGAATCAACCAGTGGCCAAGTCTTACTTCCCGACGAAGTAAAAATCTGTGAACGTGAGTTATAGTCCCACTTTTAAAATCTAATATTTTTGGGATGAGAATACATGCAGGTTTTATAAATGATTTACAAAATAGACACAAGTACGTGAAACTACATTCTATGGTTGAATTATCGAAATCGAATATGCCCCTTTTTATTAAGTCTGGTAATCTAAGAATTAGGGAACAGACACCCTAATTGACGCGAATCCTAAAGATAGATCTATTGGGCCTAACAAACCCCATCCAAAGTACCGGATGCTTTAGTACTTCGAAATTTATATCATATCCGAAGGGTGTCCCGGAATGATGGGGATATTCTTATATATATGCATCTTGTTAATGTCGGTTACCAGGTGTTCACCATATGAATGATTTTTATCTCTATGTATGGGATGTGTATTGAAATATGAAATCTTGTGGTCTATTGTTACGATTTGATATATATAGGTTAAACCTATAACTCACCAACATTTTTGTTGACGTTTAAAGCATGTTTATTCTCAGGTGAATACTAAGAGCTTCCGCTGTTGCATACTAAAATAAGGATAAGATTTGGAGTCCATGTTTGTATGATATTGTGTAAAAACTGCATTCAAGAAACTGATTTCGATGTAACATATTTGTATTGTAAACCATTATGTAATGGTCGTGTGTAAACAGGATATTTTAGATTATCATTATTTGATAATCTACGTAAAGCTTTTTAAACCTTTATTTATGAAATAAAGGTTATGGTTTGTTTTAAAAATGAATGCAGTCTTTGAAAAACGTCTCATATAGAGGTCAAAACCTCGCAACGAAATCAATTAATACGGAACGTTTTTAATCAATAAGAACGGGACATTTCAGTTGGTATCAGAGCGTTGGTCTTAGAGAACCAGAAAATTTGCATTAGTGTGTCTTATCGTGTTTGTTAGGATGCATTAGTGAGTCTGGACTTCGACCGTGTTTTCTTTAAAAATGATTGCTTAACATTTTTGTTGGAAACTATATATTTTTAACATATGAATATTATGTGATATATTAATCTCTTAACGTGTTTGATATTATGTGATAGATGTCTACCTCTAGAACAAGTCTCATTGACTCACCTAATAATAATGAAGAGTTAAATGTAAATTGGAATGATTCGTGGACTGATTCACAAGTTCCCGAAGAGGAACCGGAAGAAGAGTCGGAACCGGAAGAAGAATCGGAACCGGAAGAAGAATCGGAACCGGAAGAAGAATCGGAACCGGTGGGGGAAATAATAAAACGGTTAAGTAAAACAGAATCCTCAACCAACCGACCAAGGTTAATTATGGTTAATGGTGTTTCCGCCAAGGAAGCAAAATATTGGGAGGATTACCAATTCTCCGATGAATCGGATTCCGACGAGAATTCCGATGATGTTATAGAAATTACCCCAACTGAATTTAAAAAGGCAAAAGAAAATAATAAGGGAAAGGGCATAAAAATAGAGAAATCTAATTCCAACCCCGATGAACTTTATATGTATCGTCAACCCCCGAAGTCCTTAAGTTGTAACAATGACCCGGGAACCTCTAAACCACCAGGTTTTTCTAAACCAATGTGGACAACGACGGCTCGTATTAGGGGAACATCATATATCCCTAGAAACTTGGCAAAACGAACCAAAACTGAACAAGAAGAAATGAGCGAGTCAGAATAAGATAGTTGTATTCGTGTGGTGTAATATATGTAATATAGTGTGCTTATGCTTTATGATATATGTAAAAATTGCTTGTATTAATAAGTATTTTTTTATGAATCTAACTCTTGTCTATTTTACAGTATAAAAACACAAAATGGATAGACAACCCAATATTTTAAGAGACCTACCCGGAGACATGATTGAGGAAATCTTGTCTAGAGTCGGTCAGAATTCTTCGGCACAACTATTTAAGGCGAGATCAGTTTGTAAGACATTAGAAGAACGTTCCAAGAATGCCTTGGTTTATAAAAGGCTTTCGTTCGAAAGATGGGGGATATCACATTGGGAAATCCATAAGTTACGATGTGTTTACTTTGACGCATATATTGCGGGGAACCCAAATGCTATTTTACGCAACGGGTTAAGAAATTATTTTGACTCAGTATATCCGAATATAGGACTTCGTGATTTAGAAAAAGCGGCTAACATGCAACATAAAGAAGCATGTTATGCTTACGGGTTAGTAATGTTCGCTTCTCACCAAAGTGAGAACAAGAACATCGGGCTACAACTATTAAACAAAACGTTGCCACAAGTGACGGAGTCGGTAATTGGGGTAAGAAATGAGGTTTTTAGGTTATTACGAGACTGTTGGTCATTACATAACCCTCGTCCCTTTGACGACGTTACAACACGCTGTCTTATCAACGGCCATAATGGTTATGTTCCACAAGACCAAGGATGGGAAGTAGTCCTAGTAAAACCAGAATGCATGACTTGTTTCTGGACGTATGAATTACGTGTCTTTATTGCCTTTGCTGAACGACTTGTGTACTAGCTAGAATTATCTTCACAACTATCTTGTATCAAAGTTATTGTGTGCTATATTTCATGCTTTATGTAAAATAAGCGGTATTGTAAGTTTGTAAAATATTGTATAAAAGTTTGAACGCGAAATATTATTACAATCAGTTTTTCATATAGAATTGTAGTAGTTGAATTGTATATTAGCTACTAAGTATGAACTTAACGGCTAGGTACTACCCGAATTTAAACTTATAAAACGCTAATATGAAGAAAAAGCTTTTATAAATGAGTTCATATTATGCTACGAAATACTATTAACTACTCTTAATATTCTGTATGATTAACTTGTTCCATTTGACTATTTTGAAGGAAATGGCACCGACTACTCGACACACCGTGAATATGAATGAAGAGGAATTCCGTACTTTTCTAGCTTCAAACATAGCCGCAGTACAGGCTACGCTACATACCAACAATAACCTTGGATCTGGCAGTACAGGAAATCGTGTAGGATGCACCTACAAAGAATTCACTGCCTGCAAACCTTTGGAATTTGATGGAACCGAAGGACCGATCGGATTGAAACGGTAGACCGAGAAGGTCGAATCGGTGTTTGCCATAAGTAAGTGTACTGAAGAGGACAAAGTGAAGTACGCTACGCATACCTTCACAGGTTCTGCGTTAACATGGTGGAATACCTATCTAGAGCAAGTGGGACAAGATGATGCGTACGCACTACCGTGGTCAGCATTCAAGCACTTGATGAACGAGAAGTACCGTCCCAGAACAGAGGTCAATAAGCTCAAGACAGAACTTAGAGGGTTACGAACCCAAGGATTTGATATTACCACGTACGAAAGACGATTCACAGAATTGTGCCTATTGTGTCCGGGAGCATTCGAAGATGAGGAAGAGAAGATCAACGCTTTTGTGAAAGGATTACCGGAAAGAATCCAAGAAGACATAAGTTCACACGAGCCCGCCTCCATACAACAGGCATGTAGAATGGCTCATAAACTAGTGAACCAGATTGAAGAAAGAATTAAAGAACAGACTGCTGAAGAGGCCAATGTGAAGCAAGTCAAAAGAAAGTGGGAGGAAAACGGTGATAAGAATCACCAATACAACAACAACAGCAATTACAATAATAATCGCAACAATTATCCCAACAATCGCAACATCAATCGCAACTACAAGAAACGGCCCAACAACAACAACAACAACAACAACAACAACAACAACAACAACAGCAACTACAACAATCATCCCAACAACAATAATAACCGCAACAACAACAACAATCAGAAGCAGCTATGCCAAAGTTGTGAAAAGTATCACTCGGGGTTCTGCACCAAATTTTGCAACAAGTGTAAAAGAAATGGTCATAGCGCGGCGAAGTGTGAGGTCTACGGACCAGGGGTTAATAGAACGAAAGGAACAAATGGTGTCGGAACGAGTAATGGCAGAGCAAGTAGTGTCAGAGCAAGTTATGCCAATGTAGTTTGTTATAAATGTGGAAAACCGGGCCACATTATTAGAAATTGCCCGAACCAGGAGAGCACGAATGGACAAGGTCGCGGAAGAGTTTTCAATATTAATGCGGCAGAGGCACAGGAAGACCCGGAGCTTGTTACGGGTACGTTTCTTATTGACAATAAATCTGCTTACGTTTTATTTGATTCGGGTGCGGATAGAAGCTATATGAGTAGAGATTTTTGTGCTAAATTAAGTTGTCCATTGACGCCTTTGGATAGTAAATTTTTACTCGAATTAGCAAATGGTAAATTAATTTCAGCAGATAATATATGTCGGAATCGAGAAATTAAACTGGTTAGCGAAACATTTAAGATTGATTTGATACCAGTAGAGTTAGGGAGTTTTGATGTGATAATCGGTATGGAATGGTTGAAAGAAGTGAAAGCAGAGATCGTTTGTTACAAAAATGCAATTCGCATTATACGAGAAAAAGGAAAACCCTTAATGGTGTACGGAGAAAAGGGCAACACGAAGCTACATATTATTAGTAATTTGAAGGCACAAAAACTAATAAGAAAAGGTTGCTATGCTATTCTAGCACACGTCGAGAAAGTACAAACTGAAGAAAAGAGCATCAATGATGTTCCCATTGCAAAAGAATTTCCCGATGTATTTCCGAAAGAATTACCGGGATTACCCCCACAGCGATCCGTTGAATTTCAAATAGATCTTGTACCAGGAGCTGCACCAATAGCTCATGCTCCTTACAGACTCGCACCCAGCGAGATGAAAGAACTGCAAAGCCAATTACAAGAACTTTTAGAGCGTGGTTTCATTCGACCAAGTACATCACCGTGGGGAGCTCCTGTTTTGTTTGTCAAGAAGAAAGATGGTACATTCAGGTTGTGTATCGACTACCGAGAGTTAAACAAACTTACCATCAAGAACCGCTACCCACTACCGAGAATCGACGACTTATTTGATCAACTACAAGGCTCGTCTGTTTATTCAAAGATTGACTTACGTTCCGGGTATCATCAAATGCGGGTGAAAGAAGATGATATTCCAAAGACTGCTTTCAGAACACGTTACGGTCATTACGAGTTTATGGTCATGCCGTTTGGTTTAACTAATGCACCAGCTGTGTTCATGGACCTTATGAACCGAGTGTGTGGACCATACCTTGACAAGTTTGTCATTGTTTTCATTGATGACATACTTATTTACTCAAAGAATGACCAAGAACACGGTGAACATTTGAGAAAGGTGTTAGAAGTATTGAGGAAGGAAGAATTGTATGCGAAGTTTTCAAAGTGTGCCTTTTGGTTGGAAGAAGTTCAATTCCTCGGTCACATAGTGAACAAAGAAGGTATTAAGGTGGATCCGGCAAAGATAGAAACTGTTGAAAAGTGGGAAACCCCGAAAACTCCGAAACACATACGCCAGTTTTTAGGACTAGCTGGTTACTACAGAAGGTTCATCCAAGACTTTTCCAGAATAGCAAAACCCTTGACTGCATTAACGCATAAAGGGAAGAGATTTGAATGGAATGATGAACAAGAGAAAGCGTTTCAGTTATTGAAGAAAAAGCTAACTACGGCACCTATATTGTCATTGCCTGAAGGGAATGATGATTTTGTGATTTATTGTGACGCATCAAAGCAAGGTCTCGGTTGTGTATTAATGCAACGAACGAAGGTGATTGCTTATGCGTCTAGACAATTGAAGATTCACGAACAAAATTATACGACGCATGATTTGGAATTAGGCGCGGTTGTTTTTGCATTAAAGACTTGGAGGCACTACTTATATGGGGTCAAAAGTATTATATATACCGACCACAAAAGTCTTCAACTCATATTTAATCAGAAACAACTGAATATGAGGCAGCGTAGGTGGATTGAATTATTGAATGATTACGACTTTGAGATTCGTTACCACCCGGGGAAGGCAAATGTGGGAGCCGATGCCTTGAGCAGGAAGGACAGAGAACCCATTCGAGTAAAATCTATGAATATAATGATTCATAATAACCTTACTACTCAAATAAAGGAGGCGCAACAAGGAGTTTTAAAAGAGGGAAAGTTAAAAGATGAAATACCCAAAGGATCGGAGAAACATCTTAATATTCGGGAAGACGAAACCCGGTATAGGGCTGAAAGGATTTGGGTACCAAAATTTGGAGATATGAGAGAAATGGTACTTAGAGAAGCTCATAAAACCAGATACTCAATACATCCTGGAACGGGGAAGATGTACAAGGATCTCAGGAAATATTTTTGGTGGCCGGGTATGAAAGCCGATGTTGCTAAATACGTAGGAGAATGTTTGACGTGTTCTAAGGTCAAAGCTGAGCATCAGAAACCATCAGGTCTACTTCAACAACCCGAAATCCCGGAATGGAAATGGGAAAACATTACCATGGATTTCATCACTAAATTGCCAAGGACTGCAAGTGGTTTTGATACTATTTGGGTAATAGTTGATCGTCTCACCAAATCAGCACATTTCCTGCCAATAAGAGAAGATGACAAGATGGAGAAGTTAGCACGACTGTATTTGAAGGAAGTCGTCTCCAGACATGGAATACCAATCTCTATTATCTCTGATAGGGATGGCAGATTTATTTCAAGATTCTGGCAGACATTACAGCAAGCATTAGGAACTCGTCTAGACATGAGTACTGCCTATCATCCACAAACTGATGGACAGAGCGAAAGGACGATACAAACACTTGAAGACATGCTACGAACATGTGTTATTGATTTCGGAAACAGTTGGGATCGACATCTACCATTAGCAGAATTTTCCTACAACAACAGCTACCATTCAAGCATTGAGATGGCGCCGTTTGAAGCACTTTATGGTAGAAAGTGCAGGTCTCCGATTTGTTGGAGTGAAGTGGGGGATAGACAGATTACGGGTCCGGAGATTATACAAGAAACTACCGAGAAGATCATCCAAATTCAACAACGGTTGAAAACCGCCCAAAGTCGACAAAAGAGCTACGCTGACATTAAAAGAAAAGATATAGAATTTGAAATTGGAGAGATGGTCATGCTTAAAGTTGCACCTTGGAAAGGCGTTGTTCGATTTGGTAAACGAGGGAAATTAAATCCAAGGTATATTGGACCATTCAAGATTATTGATCGTGTCGGACCAGTAGCTTACCGACTTGAGTTACCTCAACAACTCGCGGCTGTACATAACACTTTCCACGTCTCGAATTTGAAGAAATGTTTTGCTAAAGAAGATCTCACTATTCCGTTAGATGAAATCCAAATCAACGAAAAACTCCAATTCATCGAAGAACCCGTCGAAATAATGGATCGTGAGGTTAAAAGACTTAAGCAAAACAAGATACCAATTGTTAAGGTTCGATGGAATGCTCGTAGAGGACCCGAGTTCACCTGGGAGCGTGAAGATCAGATGAAGAAGAAATACCCGCATCTATTTCCATAAGATTCGTCAACACCTTCAACAGCTTAAAATTTCGGGACGAAATTTATTTAACGGGTAGGTACTGTAGTGACCCGAACTTTTCCATGTTTATATATATTAATTGAGATTGATATTTACATGATTAAATGTTTCCAACATGTTAAGCAATCAAACTTGTTAAGACTTGATTAATTGAAATATGTTTCATATAGACAATTGACCACCCAAGTTGACCGGCGATTCACGAACGTTAAAACTTGTAAAAATGACATGACGATATATATATGGATATACATATGGTTAACATGAGATTATGATAAGTAAGTATCTCCATAAGTATATTAACAATGAGTTATATACATATAAACAAGACTACTAACTTAAGGATTTAGAAACGAGACATATATGTAACGATTATCGTTGTAACGACATTTAAATGTATATATATCATATTAAGATATATTAATATATCATAATATTATGATAATATAATAATTTAACATCTCATTAGATATAATAAACAATGGGTTAACAACATTAATTGAGATCGTTAACTTAAAGGTTTCAAAACAACACTTACATGTAACGACTAACGATGACTTAACGACTCAGTTAAAATGTATATACATGTAGTGTATTTAGATGTATTAAAATGAAATGTCCCGTTCTTATTGATTAAAAACGTTCCATATTAATTGATTTCGTTGCGAGGTTTTGACCTCTATATGAGACGTTTTTCAAAGACTGCATTCATTTTTAAACAAACCATAACCTTTATTTCATCAATAAAGGTTTAAAAAGCTTTACATAGATTATCAAATAATGATAATCTAAAATATCCTGTTTACACACGACCATTACATAATGGTTTACAATACAAATATGTTACAACAAAATAAGTTTCTTGAATGCAGTTTTTACACAATATCATACAAGCATGGACTCCAAATCTTGTCCTTATTTAAGTATGCGACAGCGGAAGCTCTTAATAATCACCTGAGAATAAACATGCTTAAAACGTCAACAAAAATGTTGGTGAGTTATAGGTTTAACCTATATATATCAAATCGTAACAATAGACCACAAGATTTCATATTTCAATACACATCCCATACATAGAGATAAAAATCATTCATATGGTGAACACCTGGTAACCGACAATAACAAGATGCATATATAAGAATATCCCCATCATTCCGGGACACCCTTCGGATATGATATAAATTTCGAAGTACTAAAGCATCCGGTACTTTGGATGGGGTTTGTTAGGCCCAATAGATCTATCTTTAGGATTCGCGTCAATTAGGGTGTCTGTTCCCTAATTCTTAGATTACCAGACTTAATAAAAAGGGGCATATTCGATTTCGATAATTCAACCATAGAATGTAGTTTCACGTACTTGTGTCTATTTTGTAAATCATTTATAAAACCTGCATGTATTCTCATCCCAAAAATATTAGATTTTAAAAGTGGGACTATAACTCACTTTCACAGATTTTTACTTCGTCGGGAAGTAAGACTTGGCCACTGGTTGATTCACGAACCTATAACAATATATACATATATATCAAAGTATGTTCAAAATATATTTACAACACTTTTAATATATTTTGATGTTTTAAGTTTATTAAGTCAGCTGTCCTCGTTAGTAACCTACAACTAGTTGTCCACAGTTAGATGTACAGAAATAAATCGATAAATATTATCTTGAATCAATCCACGACCCAGTGTATACGTATCTCAGTATTGATCACAACTCAAACTATATATATTTTGGAATCAACCTCAACCCTGTATAGCTAACTCCAACATTCACATATAGAGTGTCTATGGTTGTTCCGAAATATATATAGATGTGTCGACATGATAGGTCGAAACATTGTATACGTGTCTATGGTATCTCAATATTACATAATATGTAATACAAGTTGATTAAGTTATGGTTGGAATAGATTTGTTACTAATTTTCACGTAGCTAAAATGAGAAAAATTATCCAATCTTGTTTTACCCATAACTTCTTCATTTTAAATCCGTTTTGAGTGAATCAAATTGCTATGGTTTCATATTGAACTCTATTTTATGAATCTAAACAAACAAAGTATAGGTTTCTAGTCGGAAAAATAAGTTACAATTCGTTTTTGTAAAGGTAGTCATTTCAGTCGAAAGAACGACGTCTAGATGACCATTTTAGAAAACATACTTCCACTTTGAGTTTAACCATAATTTTTGGATATAGTTTCATGTTCATAATAAAAATCATTTTCTCAGAATAAAAACTTTTAAATCAAAGTTTATCATAGTTTTTAATTAACTAACCCAAAACAGCCCGCGGTGTTACTACGACGGCGTAAATCCGGTTTTACGGTGTTTTTCGTGTTTCCAGGTTTTAAATCATTAAGTTAGCATATCATATAGATATAGAACATGTGTTTAGTTGATTTTAAAAGTCAAGTTAGAAGGATTAACTTTTGTTTGCGAACAAGTTTAGAATTAACTAAACTATGTTCTAGTGATTACAAGTTTAAACCTTCGAATAAGATAGCTTTATATGTATGAATCGAATGATGTTATGAACATAATTACTACCTTAAGTTCCTTGGATGAACCTACTGGAAAAGAGAAAAATGGATCTAGCTTCAATGGATCCTTGGATGGCTCAAAGTTCTTGAAGCAAAATCATGACACGAAAACAAGTTCAAGTAAGATCATCACTTGAAATAAGATTGTTATAGTTATAGAAATTGAACCAAAGTTTGAATATGATTATTACCTTGTATTAGAATGATAACCTACTGTAATAAACAAATATTTCTTGAGGTTGGATGATCACCTTACAAGATTGGAAGTGAGCTAGCAAACTTGAAAGTATTCTTGATTTTATGAAACTAGAACTTTTGGAATTTATGAAGAACACTTAGAACTTGAAGATAGAACTTGAGAGAGTTCAATTAGATGAAGAAAATTGAAGAATGAAAGTGTTTGTAGGTGTTTTTGGTCGTTGGTGTATGGATTAGATATAAAGGATATGTAATTTTGTTTTCATGTAAATAAGTCATGAATGATTACTCATATTTTTGTAATCTTATGAGATATTTCATGCTAGTTGCCAAATGATGGTTCCCACATGTGTTAGGTGACTCACATGGGCTGCTAAGACCTGATCATTGGAGTGTATATACCAATAGTACATACATCTAAAAGCTGTGTATTGTACGAGTACGAATACGGGTGTATACGAGTAGAATTGTTGATGAAACTGAACGAGAATGTAATTGTAAGCATTTTTGTTAAGTAGAAGTATTTTGATAAGTGTATTGAAGTCTTTCAAAAGTGTATAAATACATATTAAAACACTACATGTATATACATTTTAACTGAGTCGTTAAGTCATCGTTAGTCGTTACATGTAAGTGTTGTTTTGAAACCTTTAGGTTAACGATCTTGTTAAATGTTGTTAACCCAATATTTATAATATCAAAAGAGATTTTAAATTATTATATTATCATGATATTATGATGTACGAATATCTCTTAATATGATATATATACATTAAATGTCGTTACAACGATAAACGTTACATATATGTCTCGTTTCAAAATCATTAAGTTAGTAGTCTTGTTTTTACATATGTAGTTCATTGTTAATATAATTAATGATATGTTTACTTATCATAATATCATGTTAACTATATATATAACCATATATATGTCATCATATAGTTTTTTTACAAGTTTTAACGTTCGTGAATCACCGGTCAACTTGGGTGGTCAATTGTCTATATGAAACCTATTTCAATTAATCAAGTCTTAACAAGTTTGATTGCTTAAAATGTTGGAAACATTTAATCATGTAAACATCAATCTCAATTAATATATATAAACATGGAAAAGTTCGGGTCACTACAGTACCTACCCGTTAAATAAATTTCGTCCCGAAATTTTAAGCTGTTGAAGGTGTTGACGAATCTTCTGGAAATAGATGCGGGTATTTCTTCTTCATCTGATCTTCACGCTCCCAGGTGAACTCGGGTCCTCTACGAGCATTCCATCGAACCTTAACAATTGGTATCTTGTTTTGCTTAAGTCTTTTAACCTCACGATCCATTATTTCGACGGGTTCTTCGATGAATTGGAGTTTTTCGTTGATTTGGATTTCATCTAACGGAATAGTGAGATCTTCTTTAGCAAAACATTTCTTCAAATTCGAGACGTGGAAAGTGTTATGTACAGCCGCGAGTTGTTGAGGTAACTCAAGTCGGTAAGCTACTGGTCCGACACGATCAATAATCTTGAATGGTCCAATATACCTTGGATTTAATTTCCCTCGTTTACCAAATCGAACAACGCCTTTCCAAGGTGAAACTTTAAGCATGACCATCTCTCCAATTTCAAATTCTATATCTTTTCTTTTAATGTCAGCGTAGCTCTTTTGTCGACTTTGGGCGGTTTTCAACCGTTGTTGAATTTGGATGATCTTCTCGGTAGTTTCTTGTATAATCTCCGGACCCGTAATCTGTCTATCCCCTATCTCACTCCAACAAATCGGAGACCTGCACTTTCTACCATAAAGTGCTTCAAACGGCGCCATCTCAATGCTTGAATGGTAGCTGTTGTTGTAGGAAAATTCTGTTAACGGTAGATGTCGATCCCAACTGTTTCCGAAATCAATAACACATGCTCGTAGCATGTCTTCAAGCGTTTGTATCGTCCTTTCACTCTGCCCATCAGTTTGTGGATGATAGGCAGTACTCATGTCTAGACGAGTTCCTAATGCTTGCTGTAATGTCTGCCAGAATCTTGAAATAAATCTGCCATCCCTATCAGAGATAATAGAGATTGGTATTCCATGTCTGGAGACGACTTCCTTCAAATACAGTCGTGCTAACTTCTCCATCTTGTCATCTTCTCTTATTGGTAGGAAGTGTGCTGATTTGGTGAGACGATCAACTATTACCCAAATAGTATCAAAACCACTTGCAGTCCTTGGCAATTTAGTGATGAAATCCATGGTAATGTTTTCCCATTTCCATTCCGGGATTTCGGGTTGTTGAAGTAGACCTGATGGTTTCTGATGCTCAGCTTTGACCTTAGAACACGTCAAACATTCTCCTACGTATTTAGCAACATCGGCTTTCATACCCGGCCACCAAAAATGTTTCTTGAGATCCTTGTACATCTTCCCCGTTCCAGGATGTATTGAGTATCTGGTTTTATGAGCTTCTCTAAGTACCATTTCTCTCATATCTCCAAATTTTGGTACCCAAATCCTTTCAGCCCTATAACGGGTTCCGTCTTCCCGAATATTAAGATGCTTCTCCGATCCTTTGGGTATTTCATCCTTTAAATTTCCCTCTTTTAAAACTCCTTGTTGCGCCTCCTTTATTTGAGTAGTAATGTTATTATGAATCATTATATTCATAGATTTTACTCGAATGGGTTCTCTATCCTTCCTGCTCAAGGCATCGGCTACCACATTCGCCTTCCCCGGGTGGTAACGAATCTCAAAATCGTAATCATTCAATAATTCAATCCACCTACGCTGCCTCATATTCAGTTGTTTCTGATTAAATATGTGTTGAAGACTTTTGTGGTCGGTATATATAATACTTTTGACCCCATATAAGTAGTGCCTCCAAGTCTTTAATGCAAAAACAACCGCGCCTAATTCCAAATCATGCGTCGTATAATTTTGTTCGTGAATCTTCAATTGTCTAGACGCATAAGCAATCACCTTCGTTCGTTGCATTAATACACAACCGAGACCTTGCTTTGATGCGTCACAATAAATCACAAAATCATCATTCCCTTCAGGCAATGACAATATAGGTGCCGTAGTTAGCTTTTTCTTCAATAACTGAAACGCTTTCTCTTGTTCATCATTCCATTCAAATTTCTTCCCTTTATGCGTTAATGCAGTCAAGGGTTTTGCTATTCTGGAAAAGTCTTGGATGAACCTTCTGTAGTAACCAGCTAGTCCTAAAAACTGGCGTATGTGTTTCGGAGTTTTCGGGGTTTCCCACTTTTCAACAGTTTCTATCTTTGCCGGATCCACCTTAATACCTTCTTTGTTCACTATGTGACCGAGGAATTGAACTTCTTCCAACCAAAATGCACACTTTGAAAACTTAGCGTACAATTCTTCCTTCCTCAATACTTCTAACACCTTTCTCCAATGTTCACCGTGTTCTTGGTCATTCTTTGAGTAAATAAGTATGTCATCAATGAAAACAATGACAAACTTGTCAAGGTATGGTCCACACACTCGGTTCATAAGGTCCATGAACACAGCTGGTGCATTAGTTAAACCAAACGGCATGACCATAAACTCGTAATGACCGTAACGTGTTCTGAAAGTAGTCTTTGGAATATCATTTTCTTTCACCCGCATTTGATGATACCCGGAACGTAAGTCAATCTTTGAATAAACAGATGAGCCTTGTAGTTGATCAAATAAGTCGTCGATTCTCGGTAGTGGGTAGCGGTTCTTGATGGTAAGTTTGTTCAACTCTCGGTAGTCGATACACAACCTGAATGTACCATCTTTCTTCTTGACAAACAAAACAGGAGCTCCCCACGGTGATGTGCTTGGTCGAATGAAACCACGCTCTAAAAGTTCTTGTAATTGGCTTTGCAGTTCTTTCATCTCGCTGGGTGCGAGTCTGTAAGGAGCACGAGCTATTGGTGCAGCTCCTGGTACAAGATCTATTTGAAATTCAACGGATCGATGTGGGGGTAATCCCGGTAATTCTTTCGGAAATACATCGGGAAATTCTTTTGCAATGGGAACATCATTGATGCTCTTTTCTTCAGTTTGTACTTTCTCGACGTGTGCTAGAACAGCATAGCAACCTTTTCTTATTAGTTTTTGTGCCTTCAAATTACTAATAAGATGTAGCTTCGTGTTGCCCTTTTCTCCGTACACCATTAAGGGTTTTCCTTTTTCTCGTATAATGCGAATTGCATTTTTGTAACAAACGATCTCCGCTTTCACTTCTTTCAACCAGTCCATACCGATTATCACATCAAAACTCCCTAACTCTACTGGTATCAAATCAATCTTAAATGTTTCGCTAACCAGTTTAATTTCTCGATTCCGACATATATTATCTGCTGAAATTAATTTACCATTTGCTAATTCGAGTAAAAATTTACTATCCAAAGGCGTCAATGGACAACTTAATTTAGCACAAAAATCTCTACTCATATAGCTTCTATCCGCACCCGAATCAAATAAAACGTAAGCAGATTTATTGTCAATAAGAAACGTACCCGTAACAAGCTCCGGGTCTTCCTGTGCCTCTACCGCATTAATATTGAAAACTCTTCCACGGCCTTGTCCATTCGTGTTCTCCTGGTTCGGGCAATTTCTAATAATGTGGCCTGGTTTTCCACATTTATAACAAACTACATTGGCATAACTTGCTCCGACACTACTTGCTCCACCATTACTCGTTCCGACACCATTTGTTCCTTTCGTTCTATTAACCCCTGGTCCGTAGACCTCACACTTCGCCGTGCTATGACCATTTCTTTTACATTTGTTGCAAAATTTGGTGCAGAACCCCGAGTGATTCTTTTCACACCTTTGGCATAGTTGCTTCTGATTGTTGTTGTTGTTGCGGTTATTATTGTTGTTGGGATGATTGTTGTAGTTGTTGTTGTTGTTGTTGTTGTTGTTGTTGGGCCGTTTGTTGTAGTTGCGATTGATGTTGCGATTGTTGGGATAATTGTTGCGATTATTGTTGTAATTGTTGTTGTTGTTGTATTGGTGATTCTTATCACCGTTTTCCTCCCACTTTCTTTTGACTTGCTTCACATTGGCCTCTTCAGCAGTCTGTTCTTTAATTCTTTCTTCAATCTGGTTCACTAGTTTGTGAGCCATTCTACATGCCTGTTGTATGGAGGCGGGCTCGTGTGAACTTATATCTTCTTGGATTCTTTCCGGTAATCCTTTCACAAACGCGTCGATCTTCTCTTCCTCATCTTCGAATGCTCCCGGACACAATAGGCACAATTCTGTGAATCGTCTTTCGTACGTGGTAATATCAAATCCTTGGGTTCGTAACCCTCTAAGTTCTGTCTTGAGCTTATTGACCTCGGTTCTGGGACGGTACTTCTCGTTCATCAAGTGCTTGAATGCTGACCACGGTAGTGCGTACGCATCATCTTGTCCCACTTGCTCTAGATAGGTATTCCACCATGTTAACGCAGAACCTGTGAAGGTATGCGTAGCGTACTTCACTTTGTCCTCTTCAGTACACTTACTTATGGCAAACACCGATTCAACCTTCTCGGTCCACCGTTTCAATCCGATCGGTCCTTCGGTTCCATCAAATTCCAAAGGTTTGCAGGCAGTGAATTCTTTGTAGGTGCATCCTACACGATTTCCTGTACTGCTAGAGCCAAGGTTATTGTTGGTATGTAGCGCAGCCTGTACTGCGGCTATGTTTGAAGCTAGAAAAGTACGGAATTCCTCTTCATTCATATTCACGGTGTGTCGAGTAGTCGGTGCCATTTCCTTCAAAATAGTTAAATGGAACAAGTTAATCATACAGAATATTAAGAGTAGTTAATAGTATTTCGTAGCATAATATGAACTCATTTATAAAAGCTTTTTCTTCATATTAGCGTTTTATAAGTTTAAATTCGGGTAGTACCTACCCGTTAAGTTCATACTTAGTAGCTAATATACAATTCAACTACTACAATTCTATATGAAAAACTGATTATAATAATATTTCGCGTTCAAACTTTTATACAATATTTTACAAACTTACAATACCGCTTATTTTACATAAAGCATGAAATATAGCACACAATAACTTTGATACAAGATAGTTGTGAAGACAATTCTAGCTAGTACACAAGTCGTTCAGCAAAGGCAATAAAGACACGTAATTCATACGTCCAGAAACAAGTCATGCATTCTGGTTTTACTAGGACTACTTCCCATCCTTGGTCTTGTGCAACATAACCGTTATGGCCGTTGATAAGACAGCGTGTTGTAACGTCATCAAAGGGACGAGGGTTACGTAATGTCCAACAGTCCCGTAATAATCTAAAAACCTCATTTCTTACCCCAATTACCGACTCCGTCACTTGTGGAAACGTTTTGTTTAATAGTTGTAGCCCGATGTTCTTGTTCTCACTTTGGTGAGAAGCGAACATTACTAATCCGTAAGCATAACATGCTTCTTTATGTTGCATGTTAGCCGCTTTTTCTAAATCACGAAGTCCAATATTCGGATATATTGAGTCAAAATAATTTCTTAACCCGTTGCGTAAAATAGCATTTGGGTTCCCCGCAATATATGCGTCAAAGTAAACACATCGTAACTTATGGGTTTCCCAATGTGATATCCCCCATCTTTCAAACGAAAGTCTCTTATAAACCAAGACATTCTTGGAACGTTCTTCGAATGTCTTACAAACTGATCTCGCCTTAAATAGTTGTGCCGAAGAATTCTGGCCGACTCTAGACAAGATTTCATCAATCATGTCTCCGGGTAGGTCTCTTAAAATATTGGGTTGTCTATCCATTTTGTGTTTTTAAACTGTAAAATAGACAAGAGTTAGATTCATAAAAAAAAATACTTATTAATACAAGCAATTTTTACATATATCATAAAGCATAAGAACACTATATTCCATATATTACACCACACGAATACAACTATCTTATTCCGACTCGCTCGTTTCTTCTTCTTCGGTTTTGGTTCGTTTTGCCAAGTTTCTAGGGATATATGATGTTCCCCTAATACGAGCCGTCGTTGTCCACATTGGTTTAGAAAAACCTGGTGGTTTAGAGGTTCCCGGGTCATTGTTACAACTTAAGGACTTCGGGGGTTGACGATACATATAAAGTTCATCGGGGTTGGAATTAGATTTCTCTATTTTTATGCCCTTTCCCTTATTATTTTCTTTTGCCTTTTTAAATTCAGTTGGGGTAATTTCTATAACATCATCGGAATTTTCGTCGGAATCCGATTCATCGGAGAATTGGTAATCCTCCCAATATTTTGCTTCCTTGGCGGAAACACCATTGACCATAATTAACTTTGGTCGGTTGGTTGAGGATTTTCTTTTACTTAACCGTTTTATTATTTCCCCCACCGGTTCTATTTCTTCATCCGGTTCCGATTCTTCTTCCGGTTCCGATTCTTCTTCCGGTTCCGACTCTTCTTCCGGTTCCTCTTCGGGAACTTGTGAATCAGTCCACAAATCATTCCAATTTACATTTGACTCTTCATTATTATTAGGTGAGTCAATGGGACTTGTTCTAGAGGTAGACATCTATCACATAATATCAAACACGTTAAGAGATTAATATATCACATAATATTCATATGTTAAAAATATATAGTTTCCAACAAAAATGTTAAGCAATCATTTTTAAAGAAAACACGGTCGAAGTCCAGACTCACTAATGCATCCTAACAAACTCGATAAGACACACTAATGCAAATTTTCTGGTTCTCTAAGACCAGCGCTCGGATACCAACTGAAATGTCCCGTTCTTATTGATTAAAAACGTTCCATATTAATTGATTTCGTTGCGAGGTTTTGACCTCTATATGAGACATTTTTCAAAGACTGCATTCATTTTTAAACAAACCATAACCTTTATTTTATCAATAAAGGTTTAAAAAGCTTTACGTAGATTATCAAATAATGATAATCTAAAATATCCTGTTTACACACGACCATTACATAATGGTTTACAATACAAATATGTTACAACAAAATAAGTTTCTTGAATGCAGTTTTTACACAATATCATACAAGCATGGACTCCAAATCTTGTCCTTATTTAAGTATGCGACAGCGGAAGCTCTTAATAATCACCTGAGAATAAACATGCTTAAAACGTCAACAAAAATGTTGGTGAGTTATAGGTTTAACCTATATATATCAAATCGTAACAATAGACCACAAGATTTCATATTTCAATACACATCCCATACATAGAGATAAAAATCATTCATATGGTGAACACCTGGTAACCGACAATAACAAGATGCATATATAAGAATATCCCCATCATTCCGGGACACCCTTCGGATATGATATAAATTTCGAAGTACTAAAGCATCCGGTACTTTGGATGGGGTTTGTTAGGCCCAATAGATCTATCTTTAGGATTCGCGTCAATTAGGGTGTCTGTTCCCTAATTCTTAGATTACCAGACTTAATAAAAAGGGGCATATTCGATTTCGATAATTCAACCATAGAATGTAGTTTCACGTACTTGTGTCTATTTTGTAAATCATTTATAAAACCTGCATGTATTCTCATCCCAAAAATATTAGATTTTAAAAGTGGGACTATAACTCACTTTCACAGATTTTTACTTCGTCGGGAAGTAAGACTTGGCCACTGGTTGATTCACGAACCTATAACAATATATACATATATATCAAAGTATGTTCAAAATATATTTACAACACTTTTAATATATTTTGATGTTTTAAGTTTATTAAGTCAGCTGTCCTCGTTAGTAACCTACAACTAGTTGTCCACAGTTAGATGTACAGAAATAAATCGATAAATATTATCTTGAATCAATCCACGACCCAGTGTATACGTATCTCAGTATTGATCACAACTCAAACTATATATATTTTGGAATCAACCTCAACCCTGTATAGCTAACTCCAACATTCACATATAGAGTGTCTATGGTTGTTCCGAAATATATATAGATGTGTCGACATGATAGGTCGAAACATTGTATACGTGTCTATGGTATCTCAAGATTACATAACATGTAATACAAGTTGATTAAGTTATGGTTGGAATAGATTTGTTACTAATTTTCACGTAGCTAAAATGAGAAAAATTATCCAATCTTGTTTTACCCATAACTTCTTCATTTTAAATCCGTTTTGAGTGAATCAAATTGCTATGGTTTCATATTGAACTCTATTTTATGAATCTAAACAAACAAAGTATAGGTTTCTAGTCGGAAAAATAAGTTACAAGTCGTTTTTGTAAAGGTAGTCATTTCAGTCGAAAGAACGACGTCTAGATGACCATTTTAGAAAACATACTTCCACTTTGAGTTTAACCATAATTTTTGGATATAGTTTCATGTTCATAATAAAAATCATTTTCTCAGAATAAAAACTTTTAAATCAAAGTTTATCATAGTTTTTAATTAACTAACCCAAAACAGCCCGCGGTGTTACTACGACGGCGTAAATCCGGTTTTACGGTGTTTTTCGTGTTTCCAGGTTTTAAATCATTAAGTTAGCATATCATATAGATATAGAACATGTGTTTAGTTGATTTTAAAAGTCAAGTTAGAAGGATTAACTTTTGTTTGCGAACAAGTTTAGAATTAACTAAACTATGTTCTAGTGATTACAAGTTTAAACCTTCGAATAAGATAGCTTTATATGTATGAATCGAATGATGTTATGAACATAATTACTACCTTAAGTTCCTTGGATGAACCTACTGGAAAAGAGAAAAATGGATCTAGCTTCAATGGATCCTTGGATGGCTCAAAGTTCTTGAAGCAAAATCATGACACGAAAACAAGTTCAAGTAAGATCATCACTTGAAATAAGATTGTTATAGTTATAGAAATTGAACCAAAGTTTGAATATGATTATTACCTTGTATTAGAATGATAACCTACTGTAATAAACAAATATTTCTTGAGGTTGGATGATCACCTTACAAGATTGGAAGTGAGCTAGCAAACTTGAAAGTATTCTTGATTTTATGAAACTAGAACTTTTGGAATTTATGAAGAACACTTAGAACTTGAAGATAGAACTTGAGAGAGTTCAATTAGATGAAGAAAATTGAAGAATGAAAGTGTTTGTAGGTGTTTTTGGTCGTTGGTGTATGGATTAGATATAAAGGATATGTAATTTTGTTTTCATGTAAATAAGTCATGAATGATTACTCATATTTTTGTAATCTTATGAGATATTTCATGCTAGTTGCCAAATGATGGTTCCCACATGTGTTAGGTGACTCACATGGGCTGCTAAGACCTGATCATTGGAGTGTATATACCAATAGTACATACATCTAAAAGCTGTGTATTGTACGAGTACGAATACGGGTGTATACGAGTAGAATTGTTGATGAAACTGAACGAGAATGTAATTGTAAGCATTTTTGTTAAGTAGAAGTATTTTGATAAGTGTATTGAAGTCTTTCAAAAGTGTATAAATACATATTAAAACACTACATGTATATACATTTTAACTGAGTCGTTAAGTCATCGTTAGTCGTTACATGTAAGTGTTGTTTTGAAACCTTTAGGTTAACGATCTTGTTAAATGTTGTTAACCCAATATTTATAATATCAAAAGAGATTTTAAATTATTATATTATCATGATATTATGATGTACGAATATCTCTTAATATGATATATATACATTAAATGTCGTTACAACGATAAACGTTACATATATGTCTCGTTTCAAAATCATTAAGTTAGTAGTCTTGTTTTTACATATGTAGTTCATTGTTAATATAATTAATGATATGTTTACTTATCATAATATCATGTTAACTATATATATAACCATATATATGTCATCATATAGTTTTTTTACAAGTTTTAACGTTCGTGAATCACCGGTCAACTTGGGTGGTCAATTGTCTATATGAAACCTATTTCAATTAATCAAGTCTTAACAAGTTTGATTGCTTAACATGTTGGAAACATTTAATCATGTAAACATCAATCTCAATTAATATATATAAACATGGAAAAGTTCGGGTCACTACATAAAATACTTTTGGAAGACTTCAAGACATATATCAAAACACTCATACTTAACGAAAATGGTTACAGTTACTTTTCCATTCTTTTCTTTCATCAAGAATTCTAGTCGTATTCTTACCCGTATTATACACAGCTTCAAAACGTACTTACTATGAGTATATACCAATAGGAACTAGCATGGGATTCCACTCTTGATTATGTCATGTATGACTAATCAATTTTAACTTCTACCATGAGCTAGTCAACTAACTAGAACTCCTTTTAACCCCACTCACCACTCACCAATTACCACTCATCATTCACTCCATTTCACTTCCAATTCTCTTTCTAATTCTCTCTCTCAACACACACACACACTATTATGAACGTATTTTTCTAGTAGTTAATCATCATCTTCATCAAAAATCACTTCAAGAATCAAGCTATAATCATCATAGGAAGAAGACTTCAAGAACACTTCAAAAAATCCCTTCAAGTTTACTAATTTACTTCCAAGCTTTCTAATCCATTCCAAGTAATCATCTAAGATCAAGAAACCTTTGTTATATACAGTAGGTTATCTTTCTTATTCAAGGTAATATTCATATTCAAACTTTGATTCAATTTCTATAACTATAAACTATCTTAATTCGAGTAAAAATCTTACTTGAACTTGTTTTTGTGTCATGATCCTACTTCAAGAACTTTCAAGCCATCCAAGATCCTTTGAAGCTAGATCATTTCTTGTCACTTCCAGTAGGTTTACCTACTAAACTTGAGGTAGTAATGATGTTCATAACATCATTCGATTCATATATATAAAACTATCTTATTCGAAGGTTTAAACTCGTAATCACTAGAACATAGTTTAGTTAATTCTAAACTTGTTCGCAAACAAAAGTTAATCCTTCTAACTTGACTTTTAAAATTAACTACACACATGTTCTATATCTATATGATATGCTAACTTAATGATTTAAAACCTGGAAACACGAAAAATACCGTAAAACCGGATTTACGCCGTCGTAGTAACACCGCGGGCTGTTTTGGGTTAGTTAATTAAAAACTATGATAAACTTTGATTTAAAATTTGTTATTCTGAGAAAATGATTTTTATTATGAACATGAAACTATATCCAAAAATTATGGTTAAACTCAAAGTGGAAGTATGTTTTCTAAAATGGTCATCTAGACGTCGTTCTTTCGACTGAAATGACTACCTTTACAAAAATGACTTGTAACTTATTTTTCCGACTATAAACCTATACTTTTCTGTTTAGATTCATAAAATAGAGTTCAATATGAAACCATAGCAATTTGATTCACTCAAAACGGATTTAAAATGAAGAAGTTATGGGTAAAACAATATTGGATAATTTTTCTCATTTTAGCTACGTGAAAATTGGTAACAAATCTATTCCAACCATAACTTAATCAACTTATATTGTATATTATGTAATCTTGAGATACCATAGACACGTATACAATGTTTCGACCTATCATGTCGACACATCTATATATATTTCGGAACAACCATAGACACTCTATATGTGAATGTTGGAGTTAGCTATACAGGGTTGAGGTTGATTCCAAAATATATATAGTTTGAGTTGTGATCAATACTGAGATACGTATACACTGGGTCTTGGATTGATTCAAGATAATATTTATCGATTTATTTCTGTACATCTAACTGTGGACAACTAGTTGTAGGTTACTAACGAGGACAGCTGACTTAATAAACTTAAAACATCAAAATATATTAAAAGTGTTGTAAATATATTTTAAACATACTTTGATATATATGTATATATTGTTATAGGTTCGTGAATCAACCAGTGGCCAAGTCTTACTTCCCGACGAAGTAAAAATCTGTGAACGTGAGTTATAGTCCCACTTTTAAAATCTAATATTTTTGGGATGAGAATACATGCAGGTTTTATAAATGATTTACAAAATAGACACAAGTACGTGAAACTACATTCTATGGTTGAATTATCGAAATCGAATATGCCCCTTTTTATTAAGTCTGGTAATCTAAGAATTAGGGAACAAACACCCTAATTGACGCGAATCCTAAAGATAGATCTATTGGGCCTAACAAACCCCATCCAAAGTACCAGATGCTTTAGTACTTCGAAATTTATATCATATCCGAAGGGTGTCCCGGAATGATGGGGATATTCTTATATATATGCATCTTGTTAATGTCGGTTACCAGGTGTTCACCATATGAATGATTTTTATCTCTATGTATGGGATGTGTATTGAAATATGAAATCTTGTGGTCTATTGTTACGATTTGATATATATAGGTTAAACCTATGACTCACCAACATTTTTGTTGACGTTTAAAGCATGTTTATTCTCAGGTGAATACTAAGAGCTTCCGCTGTTGCATACTAAAATAAGGACAAGATTTGGAGTCCATGTTTGTATGATATTGTGTAAAAACTGCATTCAAGAAACTGATTTCGATGTAACATATTTGTATTGTAAACCATTATGTAATGGTCGTGTGTAAACAGGATATTTTAGATTATCATTATTTGATAATCTACGTAAAGCTTTTTAAACCTTTATTTATGAAATAAAGGTTATGGTTTGTTTTAAAAATGAATGCAGTCTTTGAAAAACGTCTCATATAGAGGTCAAAACCTCGCAACGAAATCAATTAATATGGAACGTTTTTAATCAATAAGAACGGGACATTTCATATCGGTAGACTCAAGTCCGATCAGCTAAGAGTCGTGTGCTCGTACAAGCCGCCGATCCTCGTATTGTCTTATTGTATGCTAGTTGGTAGTTAGCATGTGTTGTTGTTAGTATATAGCTTGTGTGTGACTTAAGCTATATCTGTTAGATAGATTCCATTCACTTAGCGGTGCGCTAATCCTCCACATATTCTCCCCTTGCAGGTTTACGTACTGCCAGTCGGGATGGGTGCTGTTGCAGAAGACATGTTTGACAACCCAACTCTGATGTGGACTTTTGTATAAATAATGTTTTGTGATAACGTAACACCGTTGTGTAAACTTAAACTTAATTACTCAGATTAATGTAATGACGCGACTTATAGTGTGTTTGTTAATAAAGTCTTCCGCTGTGTTTTAAAAAAAAAAAAAATTGCCGGTGTTACATATGGACAAATCTGTATGGACATATTGAATAATCCAGGACAAAGGACAATTAACCCATGGTAATAAAACTAAAATCAACACGTCAAACATCATGATTACGGAAGTTTAAATAAGCATAATTTATATATTTCATATTTAATTGCACTTTTAATTATCGCACTTTTATTTATTGTCATTTTATTTAATTGCATTTTTAATTATCGTAATCTTTAATTATAGCAATTTTATTTTATCGCAATTTTATTTATCGCAATTTCATTATCGTTATTTACTTTACGCTTTAAATTAAGTTATATTTATTTTTAATATTTTACATTAGGTTTTAACTGCGACTAAAAGTTTTAAAATTGACAAACCGATCATTAAACGGTAAAATCCCCTTTTATAATAATAATACTACTTATATATATTTTTGTATTTTTACAACTATAAGTTAAAACTAATATAGCGTTGAACTAGTTTATAAGGTCCCTGTGGAACGAACCGGACTTACTAAAAACTACACTACTGCACGATTAGGTACACTGCCTATAAGTGTTGTAGCAAGGTTTAGGTATATCCATTCTATAAATAAATAAATATCTTATGTAAAATTATATCGTATTTAATAGTATTTCCTTGTAAAAATTAATAGTATTTCATATACCCCTCGCATAACATAAACTGTGACGACCCGAAAATTTCCGACCAAATTTAAACTTAATCTTTATATAATTATGACTTGATAAGCAATGAATTTTAATAAGTCTTGAACCTCCAGAAATATTTTATACAAGCTTTTGGTCACCATTTTATTCCGACGATTCACGAACGTCATAACTTGATTTAATTGTCTAATTGTTTAATTATTGTGTATATATATGGATTTATATATATTTAACTTGGAAATATGATAATTAAATATCTCATTAAGTATATTAACAAAGTATTATATATATATTTTTATACTACTAATTTAAAGAGTTTTTTAACAATATAGATGTTACTATTTAAACGACGTAATTAACTTATGTTAAAATGTATTTATATATAATGTATTACGAGTGTAAATACATCCTTACAAGTATTAAATACACTTTATAATATACCAATACATATAAAGGATAGCTATACTCGTATTT